>NC_088382.1:98995000-99326875 GCF_037993035.2 Macaca fascicularis
TATATTAATATTATTAACATTTTTTGAGAACTTACTATGTACCAGGCACTGTGATAATTAATTTGATGCTTATTATAAACCTAAGTCAATCACAGCACAGTCCTTATTATGTTACCTTAAATCTAATTTAATCATTTCCTACTTTATACTAAAAAGAATTTAAACATAGTTCTATCTAAAACAAAATTATACAGTTCCACTTCTATGTGGCTTCTCTGAAAAAATTTGCCGCTAATTATCACCTTCTACCTCATTGGGAAAATAGATAGGCACTCTCCCAAATGCTTGACCCTCACCTGCAAATTTACCCACTTCCAAATTCCTTTCTTCTTCTGAGGGTTATAATGAAAATGATCACTTTATTCTTGTATAAAATTTATACAAATTTATCATGAAATATGAAGTGTTTGATGACTTGTATCATATCTACCTCTTCAGTCTGAACTTCTGTCATCCTCATTCCAAACTATTTCTAATCTCAAGATACCCCAATTTAAAAAAAAAAAACCCTCTCTGTATCACTAGGGGTTCAATGAGATCAGCAAAACTACTACAAATAATATGGAATAAGGTACTTACTACAGGGAATTCAGCTCTTAGTAAGTATAGGAGGTGGTCAAGAACGCTACACAGGCTATTGTCTGAGTTGAGGTTGAGCCTGAAGAGGTATGGATGATCTTGGCCATGAGACAGAAAGGAAAGCTGAATATAAAGGAGAGAAATAAGAAACTAGAACCACGAGGATGAGCTGGAACCTTCATCAATCTCTAGGTTCTACTATCAGCTTTAATGCCAGGACTGACCCACAGTAGAAGCTGTCTTCCTTGACTATAGATCTGCTCATATGCCAGGCTAGAATTTTGAGAATCTGTGGGAGAAAACCTAGCAGGAGAGAAAGGAGCTGCAGGCTGCAGGTTTACCCATGCCAACAAGATAAGCCAACACTGCCACAGTACTGGACACCCTTCAATAACCTTCAAAAAATAAAATGCTATCAACGCTCTTTCACTTCTTCCTGCCAAATCACATGCGTATTTATCTTGCAGTCATCCATAATCCGGAACAATGCTGGGGAAAGGGATCTTGGAAAGACAGTTAAGGTTCAGCTAAGTTAACACAATATAAGTCTATATGTGTTATTTGGGACTCATTTTAAAAACATACTTCTTCAAGATTTTCTTCCTTGACTAGAATTTTCTCCCAAGACTAGAATTAATGATCCACAGACATGGTCTCAAAACATTATCTGCTTCAACTTACCTAATATTTAGCTCACAGTCTGGCTATCTGCCTCTGTAATACAAATACACAACATCCATGAAAACATAAAGTCTGCTAGCACCAAAAAGGTGCTGAATATATGTATGCTAAATAAATGAATGACAGTTGAATTATTACATTCCTGTCTCATTAAGAGTAGAAAAACAATCATTTATAGGAAGGAATTGTTTTAAAAACCCATACACATAAATGATTGTGAACACAGGGATATAAACACAGGGATACAAAACGTACTTGGGATAAACTAATGAAAGTAAAGGTCTTTATAAGGCAAAAATAAAAAGATGTGATTACATCAGAAAGAAATCACTTGGAGAATGTATTGTATTAATTTTTTAAAAGCAACATAGAAGGCTTCCCACATTTGTAGAGAAAAGTGAGTATTTAATTGGAAAAAATAATATCAGTATGTTGAGTACAACACAGAATTAATTATGATATTATATAAAAGCCTCCTAATAATGTTATGGGGAAAAAATGAAAGTATACATTGTCTGAAAGTCATTTTTAAAATTTCAACTAAGACACTGTCTCTTGATTAGTAATTGACCCAAGAACAAATTGATTAGTAAATTTTCTGCAGACAAGATAAAGATGAATGAGGGAAGAAAGCCAAGTTAATCCATAAAAATATGTACATGCAAAGAGCAATTGGGTCAAAGGCATGAGACACTGCTGCCATCCTGAAGGAGAAGTCTATGAGAGAAAGGGTGGTGAGCTGTATATGAAAGACACAGAGGAAAAGAAAGAGTTGAGTTGGCTTACAAAAGACTCTCTTCATGATAGGATCAGCCTAAGTGACACACAGGTAAATTACAATTACATAATAAGTGGGATGACTAAAATGAATGGGTTAGGATAATGATTACTTTGGTTTGGTGTAATGGACTATTAAAAGCTTCATAGAAAGAATTCCTAAACATTTTTCAGTACAAGGTGAGAAGTTCGTCTTCTTACCATAAGGCATATGATAGAGCATAGGTAAGATGGGATCCAGTAGAGGGAAATGTTCCTATATATGTTGGCTGAGGGGCTGCTAAGGAGATTTTGGAAAACAAAATTTTCACTATGATCTTCCTGGCCAACGTTTCACCATTGTTACATCCCATAATATGATAAATGTTTTTGAGATACAAAGATAATTCTAGATAGATATTCCCTACTATCTTTAAACAGTAAATGCCAAAAATTTATGGATTCCTCATTTTTTCTGGATGTCATGGCCATTTTTAGCTGGCATTTCAAATACCTTGAGCCAAATGGAGAAGGACAAATATGGCAAATACAGTCCTCAGTCACCCACACTGATGGCTAATTAATCAATTAATAACACTATAAGTTTTATACATTCAAATTGTATAGAGTTCCTATTGTTGTATGTAAGTATTGTCTATTTTCTCCCATTTCCCTATTGGTTTAAATCCATTATAACTATTTTAACAGAAAAAAATGTCTGAATGGATTCACTTGGAGTAAAAAGCAATGAATATTTATTATAAATATATCCTTTAAAGGTAAATTACTAAAATGTAATTCTATAGCATTCCTCTTTGTTCTTCAGGCATACAACAGTTTGTGGTTTTTTTCTCATTGTACCTAATATTTGCCCCACAAAATAGAAAAATAAAACTTTTGAGTTTGGAAATGAGCAGACACAGTTTTTTATTGCAAAGGTAAATATTTAAATATTATTAAAAATTAAATATTTTCTCCACCTTTTCCCACTTTGAACAGTTTTGTAATTTATGGAACTAATTTTATTAAATGATTTTGTTTTCACAATTTTAAAAAATTAGCTATTTTGAGGTTTATATGTACATAGATGTTTTCCTTTCCAATTGGTAACTTCCGTGAAGAAAGAGAAAAATGGAAACCAATATGGTGGGTTATTTGTGCATCTCAACCTAGCCTGAAGGCCTTTGGATGTTTGATACACATTAGATTTTCTTCTTCCTCTACACATCTCTACCAAATAAATAAGCATTGGGTGCAATGAGGTGTTTTTACTTTCATATAAATTCCCTTCTTTATTGTTTCATGAAACTATAAAGTATAAACAAATATGTCGAGATAGCCACCAAGCAAAGTTAATGAGTCCTCTTTGTCAGAGTATATGGCCTCCATTAACTTTTTGACACCTGTAGAGAAAATACTTTTAATGAAAGAAAAAAAATGTAGGAAGACAAAAATCATACTTCCCATATTAAAATCATATTTGCAGAGCTGTTCCCAACGCACATTATTTTTCTCCCTACAGAAGATTCCTCACTTTGTTGAACTTAATTTTTATAAGTAAAATGAGTTGTTAGGTTCAGAGATGTAAAGTCTGGGCCAGGGGATTGTACAAAGCATTAAATTTGAAATATGTCAGTGTTAGATTTGCTGGAAAAAAAAAATTTGTCATATTTTCTGACTTGCATTTCTGAAGTTTTTCAATGTATTAAAAGATAAGTTGATTTCAAATATTACATATTAAATGTTTATACAAAAGGAACTTGCTCTTTCAACTGTGCCTCTTCTCCCATCACGTGGATTTTCCTAGTTTTTGTGGGACTGACTACATATTCAGCAATGTGCTTTTATGCCACTTTGGAATCAGTCTGTCATTTACTTAGCAATGAATTAATATCAAGATTGGTCTTCATCTTTGAAAAATGGGCTGTGATTTTTTTTAATAAAAAATAAATCGGTATTATTTATTATGCTTGACAAGCTACTCAACTAGGCAATATTTAGTGATGCCCCCAGATAGAGAAGATTCAGGTAACATTCTTTAAATATATGAGTCTTTAGTGAATTCTTGGGACTTGGCACTGTTTGTAATTGTTAATTTTACCTCCACCTATGAAAAATGTCAAAAAGTGACTAAGTTCATTAAAGGGCTATCAGCCAATTGAAATCCAGTAATAGATGAAAAATAGTAATTAACTAAAAGCTGCCTTTTTTTCTTAGTACATTAGACACCTTGAATGGATTTCAAAAATGAAAGGACTGACTTAATGTATTCTTAAAATCAACAAACAAAATAGTTTATAATACAATACAAATTAACTTTGCTGAAAGTTTCTCTCCTTACCATTAAAATTTAATGAAATAAAGCATTCGAATATTTGTTCTCTTCTTTCATAATAGGCAATATTAATTTTAAAACCTGACAAATAATTTTCTACCATTCTTTTTAGTTATAAATCAAAAGTTCACATTCCTATAAGAAGTAACACTTGTTTAAAAAAACTGTAAACATGAACACATCTGCTTGAAATAATCACAGAAGACTATTCAGTAAGACCTATGCTCTGCATCCACAAGTACCCTGGGTGTCCTCTGATGGATCTCATCCACAAGTGAGAACAACCAAATATCCAGACATTGTGAGAAAGGACAGATAGATGGAAATATTCAAAGTTAAATATGAAAGATAACATTTCTTTTCTTTGGGTGTTGTTATGCTACTTGGTAAGCTAAGAGCTATAATGCTATATATTGGGTGGAGGCATTACCTACTTGCCACAGGATTGAGGAAAGTTTCAAGGAAAAAGTGGAATTCTAAAGAAGAAAGGTGAAGAAAGGTAGGACATTGAGCATAAGAGGACCACCCATTTAGCAGGAAATAATGGGCCAGATGCTGAGGCTGACTTATCTGTTGATGTATATTATTTTGACTTACAGATTGCTCATCCTGCACTCTGCCATTTTAGTGGTGTGTTTCTCATAAGTGGAGAGTATGCTTTATCAGTTGTTGAATGTCTATGCCCTACTGGTGTTACTAAGTAACACCTTTACAAAGTAGTCTCATAACCTTGAAAATTTTATTCACTTTGAGTGAAGAAGATGCTCTCAGAAAAAAAGCTTTCCTACTATTCTGTGTATTGAAGGCCACAGAACACAAGATACATTGCCATTCCCACTAAATCAAAACAATTTTAAAAGCGTTTCCAACCTGTAGAAAATCTTAGTGTAACAGACTTGAAATGGAAAGAATCTATAGTTACTTTACAAGGCCAAAGTTTTAATGCACAAAAAATAAGAATAAACCTAATGGGAGGGTGCAAACTAGTCCAGAGGGAAAAGAGCCATATCATATACATGTGGTAATTAGATTTCGTTGGTGAAATGCTTTGAATTTGAAAAGTCCTGTGCATTTTATTCTGCTATGTAAGTGATCGCTGCAACTAGAGACCAAATTAACTGCTGAGAGTTTCTCTCCTTACCACTCAAATTAAATCTGCAACAGGAGATGGGAAAACTGCTAAGCATACCCGTATACTTTGTTCTGTCTGCATGTCAGCCAACAAGCCAGAAGCATTTTGTAAACCCACCTGGAATGCCACATACACATGATGTCTGTTCATCAGAAACCTTTCTTCTGGCAACTTCTATAGAAAACTACAAGTCTCTCTTCTAGACCAAAGCTCCTTAAACTATTTGAAATCAGGATCATAGTAAGTGCAACTTAGAATTCCCTAAGTGCCTGCCTAATAGAATACCTCTCTTTCTCTCTCTCTCTCTCTCTCTCTCACACACACACACACACACACACACACACACACACACAAAGGTTTTGCTGGATGGATGAATGAGCAAATGAATTTTCTAGCCTAAATTATGTTTTATGTGACTTAAATCATAGTGACAAGAAAGGATTGTATCAATCAGTAAAAGTAATACTTTTCCTTTTCTTCTGCTCTAATAGCAATAAAAGGTAACCCAGACCAGTTTCCCCAAAATAACCTTTAGACTAACTACCTGTCAGACCACATGTCTCAGTTTCAAGTTTTTCAAACACTCAAGAATTACGCAGGTCCACATCCTGACTAAGAATGATGCACAAGACAAAAAGATATTGTAACACAAAGTGATGGTTTCAAACGGACGGCTCTATACTAAACAAATAAGAAAATTCAGACTGAGGAGATGCATTTATGTTTTCAGAATTATTATGCCAGAGTGAATAGTCCACAATATTCACAATTTTCTTATAAAATCATTCTGTCATCAATACTGCTATGTTAAAAAAAAATCAAATCTAACTGGAGAGAAGATATACAAACAGTCATGGAATACTAAATATAATATTTTATTATATCCATCAGATGAAGAGAGGTAATACAAGATCTTAAAAGTCTTAACCAAAGAACTGTTGTGATTGTATGGTGCACACAAATTCCTTGTAATTGACCCTTTTCTGAGGGTATTCTTTTGTCAGCATTCAAGAACCAAATTTATAAATGCCAAGAGGTTTTGTGTTTTTCAGCTGTGTATGATTTCATTTCTTCCATATTTTCTCTGTATCAACCTTGGAGACTGATATTTTAGATTTTCTTTTATCTCCTAATCTGTTAAAGCTGAGGGGAAATAATTACATCATTTAATTAGCTGCATCTGCCCATAATGTTCCCATGTCATTACCTAAAGAATTTTGCTTTTTCTCTGTGTCTTATACTGCAATTCCTTACAAAATATATTATTTACTGACTTAAATTTGATGTGACTTTCATTCTATTCCTTACCTTTGCTTATTATTAATTTGTATTCTCTTCACTTAGTTCTTCAATATTTTTATTTCTTCTCTGCACCTGAATTAGATGTGGATGTGGATTTACGCAGAAAATGAAATATTTGTGTATGGTACATCTATCAAAAAGATTTCATTGCTACTCATATTTACAAAAGCATGCAAAATTAATTATGAAAGCAATTGGAGATTATGTTTCTATGCTATAGCTGCATAACTCCAGCAAGGCAATACCTTGTTCAATAATAAACTACAACCCTTGTTCAACAACCCCATTCCAAGGAACTCAAGGGGAGACGTTACTATATTCTGGTAAACGATCATACAAACCAGATTTTAGTCTCAAGCTAACTAAAATCATCCTTCGTTTTCCACTTATTAAAAAATATTTGAGGCAATTATCTGATAGTTTCACTATCAGTATCATATTTTTAAAAGGCCTTAAGAAAGGAAAATAGACTTTTACAAAAGAAGGAAAAAGGGCACATACATGATTCTCTGATATAACCAAGAGACCCAAGCACACTCTGACACTTAAGAGACTTAAAAATGTTCACATCCATCTTTATACAAAGTTTAGTGATAATATGTTATGAGCGATCCAGTGGTTAATTGGAACTCTACTGGAGTCCACCTCTTTAACATTAATTGAGGTTGCCTAGCTCATTTATAATTCTGATACCAAAATCTTACTTTATTAATGTGTTTATTATCCAATGCCATCAGTCCTTGTTGTTGGTACTAAATAAAAATTAATATATTATTCAAAATTCAAAAGTATTTGAATTGCAAAACACAACTGGCTACAAGACATTTTCAACATACCGTTAATATTTTACTATATGTAGCAATAGATAGATTTCAAATCACTTTTACTTGCATGAATCTCCTTAGTCTTGAAAATATTGAAAATCTCATACATTTTCAGATTGAAAAATTGAGAATAAAGGCAGTTCAGTGGCCTTTTGGAGCCAATAGTCAGTTATGGAGCTAATAGTCAGGCCTTGGAACCATGTCTAAATGGAAGTCTAGTCATTCGACTGAACTTACTGAGTACCTACTATTGAGTATCTACTGTGTTTTTCTCAGTTTTCCCATGTCATTATCTGAAAGTGTTTATTTAGTACTTGAGGAACAAAACTGTTCCTGAGGTTTGAGAAAATTTTTCTAACTTTGGTAAACATTAATGATTTTTAAATGTGGGTTTAAATACCTTAGCTGAAGCTGATCTGGTTGTAATTTTCTCATGCAGATGAAGATGCTGGCTCTTATACACTCAAGCAATCTGAATACGTATTGACATCCATCAACCACTTTGCTTTGTTTTTCAAAATTTTATTTATTTGAATCCACTTTCTCCATATAAATTACATTGAGATAGCTAGTTTATTAATAATGATAAAATTTGATATTTCTATTTTTTTATTATGCTTTGTATTTCATCAACTGGCTTCTCTTACAAAGAAAGCAAAGAAAGAGACAGGTAGGAACATTTTTCTTTAGCCTTTGAGGATCCCCAATTACCCTACTAACTACCCATCCCTGATGTCCCTTCCTATTCTCCCCCTCCAGTCAGTAATTCAAGTTTGGAACACAACTGACTTTATTTGAAAAAAGTACTTGGCTTGGGTAGTTTTATGTCATTCAAATGCTTCTATATGGTAACTTGTTTATGTGACCATATCTCTCTTATTTCACAGTTATTTTCTGTGTGTGTGTGTGTGTGTGTGTGTGTGTGTGTGTGTGTGTATATATATATATATATATAAACGTACATACCTGGCCACCAAAGTATTTGAGTCTATGTTCCCTGAGTAAAGTGTAGTTGTCACTTATGAACAACTTCCAAGTGAATGGAGAGATTCATGAAAATAGTATTTTGAGGGGTATTAGAGCTACAAAATGTTTATGAATGATAGGAAGGCCTTGAAAATATGTACTTGCATAAAGTAGGTGCAATATTCATTAAGATGGTAGTGGAGATGAAAAGAGTATGGAAATAACAATAGAGGGAAGCCAGTGAGGCTCCTGGAATAAGTAGCAGAAGTCTCATTGAGCAAACTCCCCACACACACGGCAAATTCCTGGACAGGGACCTCTATAATATTCCATTGTTTGTTTTTGTTGTTGTTATTGCTGTTGTTTTCTCAATCTTTAGCCAGTCTTTTCAGGAACTTTCCTGGTCTTTTTCTTCTATTCTGCCAAATGTAGATACTATAGACGACTACATTTTCTCTTTGGTTCTCTCTTTTCTTATCCTAAGCCCTACTCTCCCCTTTGGGAAGATTTTATCTCTTTATAGATAAAATTATGCTGAGAAGTAGAACAAATTATAATGAAAATGTTATATCTCAAAACTTATGATACACAGCTAAATTGGGACTTAGAGAATTATAGTCTTAAGTGTTCACAAATGATATGGCTTGGCTGTGTCCCCACCCAAACCTCACCTCGAATTGTAATCTGAATTGTAATCCCCACATGTCAAGAGCAGGACCTAGTAGGAGGTGATTGGATCATGGTGCAGTTTCCTCCATGCCGTTCTCATGATAGAGAGTGAGTTCTCACCAGATCTTGTTGTTTGATAAGTGTAGGGTGCTTCCCCCTTCTTTCTCTCTCTCTCTCTCTCCTGCCTGCCCTGTGAAGAAGGTACTTGCTTCCCCTTCACCTCCTGTCATGATTGTAAGTTTCCTGAGTCCCCAGCAATGTGGAACTGTGAGTCAATTAAATCTCTTTCCTTCATAAGTTACCCAGTCTCAGGTAGTATCTTTATACCAGTGTGAAAACTGCTAATACAGGAAATAACAAAGATTAAAAATTAAATCGTTCATCTTGAAAACTGTGAAAATAGAGGAATAAATTCCCCAAAAAGAAAGGGAAGAAAATATGGCAATAAAATATTTTACTAGGCACATTAAATTGAAAATTCATATAACATGTTGATTAATTGGAATTATCAGTATATAACAAATATGCCTCTAGAGATATAGAAACTCTAGCAAGTTTAATCCATTTAAATTTTTTGTGATTACTAAAACATATTAATCCTATCAAACATTTAATTTTGTTCCATTTCTCCTGCTCTTTTCTTTCGTATGGACTTCCTTTGGAATTTGTGTCTTTTTCACTTCATTTTATTTTTTTGTACTCATTTAAACTTATTGATCTCTATTTCTATATTTTAAAGTTTGCTCAAAAAATTTAACATGCACATTTAACTTTAAAAAGTTTGAATTCAGTCGATGTGTTTATTCCCCTTCTGAATGAAATGAGGACTTTAAATACCTTAATTTCTTTTTTTGTTTGTTTGTTTTTTTCGAGATGAAGTCTTGCTCTGTCACCCAGGCTGGAGTGCAGTGGCACGATCTCAGCTCACTGCAACCTCCGCTTCCCAGGTTCAAGCAATTCTCCTGCCTCAGCCTCCCGAGTAGCTGGGATTACAGGCACATACCACCACACCCAGCTAATTTTTGTATTTTTAGTAGAGACGGTGTTTCACCATGTTGGCCAGGCTGGTCTCAAACTCCTGACCTCAAATGATTCACCCACCTTGGCCTCCCAAAGTGATGAGATTATAGGTGTGAGCCACAACACCCAGCCTAAATACCTTAATTTCTAACACTTTCTCCTTTACATTTGTTATTTTTGCCAGTGCTTGTATCACTTTTTAACTCTACAAATTAGGCATTCTTCTTACATTTTTTGTATGGGCTACATACATTTGGATTTACCTGTAGGTTCACCATCCTTAAATCAATTTCTTGTGTGCTACCTAATGACTGGTCACATATCCACCCTGGAAATTTAGTCTCACACAAATCACATACACTAACATATGAGGAGGGATGTTCGCCGAAAAAGAAAATAGAAAATCTAGATGCTGACAGCAGAGAAAGGGAGAATGGATTTTCGGCAGGCATGAGCAGCAGCTGTCCAGTACAGATGGCCTGGAAGAGGACAGCAGAAGCCCCTCGCTGACATTCTCTCTACTGTGCCTGGATTTAACCAGAGCTAGCCAATCACTTCTCATATTAAGCGCTCAGGGTGTTAAATTTCAGGAGTTTCATAAGATGGGAAAATGGGACCATTTTGAAATGACTAAGTAGAATTTACTAGCCCAAGTGGGACTATTATGACTATAGTTGCAACAATTTCATGAAAATCAAAACAAATCGTAAAGCATGGAAATGTTCTGGAAGAGATTTAGCAGGTCAGCCATTTATATTGGTGTAGGCTGATTTAATCAGCAATTGCCACCAGAGAGAGAAATAACAACAAGGCTGTTCTTGAATAAAATAACAGAGAATTACAATTGTCTCCAAAACCACCCAACCTGGTAGCCTTGAAGCATCTTCTTTAATGAATGTCTCAAGTAACAGTCCAGCAGGCTATAGGAAAAGAGCAGTTTACCTCCCAAGGCTATGAGCCTGTTTCTCAGTAGGTCTGCCTGTGGGGGCTTTGCTTGCAAAGTTTGCCTGAAGAAATAGGGTAATGTGATTCTAAATGTGCAGAATTAGAGAGGTATAAAATTGTCCGAATTTTTTAAATGAACATTTTCAGAAACTTTAAGATGTTTAGTCATTGCCCAGGACTGTTTTTTTACTGCACTGCAGAGGAGCTATTAGGGAAATGATTTAAGCCCGTTGGGGTAATGAAGGCTTTTGTGTCTATTAGTGTGCTTCTAATTGCATATTTAAAGACTGAGGTACTAGAAATGATGGTGTTACATACCCAATGACCAAGAAAAGAGCAATAGAGACAGCACGGTCTGTTGGATTAAGAACCCACACGGCTCCACCACCCACCCTTGCTACCAATAGAAAGTTGCTCAGCTATGCTGTGCCAGAATCCTTCCATCTGTAGGAAGGCATAAATTACTGGTAACATAATGACAATAGTAATGTCATCCACTAGACGTAGATATATTATATAGAAATATACATATTTATTATTTATAGTGCCCTTTTGTTACTATATCAAATATGAAAATTGAATAGAAAAAATATGTGCTACTTGGTAACTTGAGTTAAGAATAAAAGTATGAAGCATGATTATTAAAGGATATGAAACATTCTACTGCTGCAAGAGAAAGGAATTGAGAAGATAAATTATGGTCATCTTATGAACAAGCCTAGAATTAAAATGTCCCAAAATTCATATCACTGAACTCTAAAGAGAACTTGCTGTGTAGGTTGTCTGAGTCAATGAATTCATTACTCTAGATATATTCACTGCATAAAAGCATGAGCCCTTTTAAAAACAGAAGTTAACAATGCAATAGTTGTTGCCTATCTGGCTCCTACAATTGAATTCTTCCCTGTTAATCCTTCTCCTCCTCTGCTTGGTCTTTTCATCACTTTTATTTCTCTGCCTGGTACTTACATGCTAAGAATTTTCCTGGGATCCAAAATAGAGATCACTTTTCTTACTGATCTAACTCCTTTCTCTCAGGCAATGCCAATCACATACATGATTTCAAATCTCTATGCTAATAGCTCCCCAGGTGAGTCCTCCACACCCACTTCACCAGTTGCCTACTTGAACCACAACCCTGTAAGACTTACACGTACTTCACACTCTACCTGTTTTAAATCAATCTTATTATTCTCTTTTCCTCCTCCATCTCCTAAAACACTCTTTCATAATCCCTACTTCATCAAAAAACAGTTCATTTAAACAAATGCCATCTTCATCCATAGGCATTCTATCTACTCTCTGGGTCTGCAAATGATACATTCTGCTCAGATCAAAATACAATCTTAAGGCCAAGCATGGTGGCTCACGCCTCTAATACTTGCACTTTGGGAGGCTGAGGCAGGAGAATCACTTGAGCCCAGGAGTTTGAGGCTAGACTGGGCAATATAGTGAGACCCCATCTCTACAAATAGTAACAATAAAAAATAAAAATAACATATTCTTCTCCATTTGTGCCACAAATGCCTTAAAGAAGGACCTGTTACCTTTCACCTAACTTACCTCTCTACCTACAGATTCTTTTCTCCATTCCACCTGTTCCACATCTTCCTGTTTTGCTAAACTGCAAATCTATGTCACTGCTTTCTATAAATTTCTAGTACCTTCCCAATAACTGTTTTAAAAATCCAAACTCTTTTAAAAGATATGCTATGCATCTCCATTAGTCCTAAGCCTATTTGCTTCCTCTACACTTCACCTAGGCCTTTAGACAAATTTTGTTCTATCTCTGAGCCCAGCATGTCTGTCTAGGCAGCCACGATTTCATTCATGGTACACTATGTAAGCGAGCTGCCTTTGCCCTCACCTTCTCTTTGAAGAAAGCCCAGCCATTGTTCAATATCCATATTAAATGGCATTCCCTTCCCTATTACTCCACTAACAATTGCTTGCTCCTGTAAACCAAAAATGAAACCTAAGCCCCTCAACAGACTGAATGGAATTCCCTCTTGGCCAAGGGGATCCCAAAGGAAACCTGAAAAACTAGTTCAGGCCATGACAGGAAGGGTTGTCAGACATGCCTCATTACACCCTCTGCCTTTTGGAATTTAGGCACAACTGACCAGCATTAACAATAAAATAGAGACCTTAAAACTGAGAACACAAACAGTTTATTGCAATAGTATACCCAACTCCAACTTGACCCCAATATAGCATCACATGACAGCACAAACTGAAGGATGTCAAAGTATTATACCCCAAAATATATTTCTCTGATGTATTTTGAAATGGTCCTTCAAAGCCATCTCTTGGGGAAGTTTGCATTCTTTAGAAGATCTCCTCCCCTTTCCAAGTCTTTTCCTGATCCAGGAGAGATTTAGCAGAGAGATTTTGACTAAGAGAGATTTAAAGTTCCATAAATAACATTTACCATCTATTCTCTCTGAAGCTTGCTACCTGGAGGCTACATATACATAACAGGAGCCTTAGTTTCCACAACTTCCCTTTTTTTATCTGAAGCATTTCTTATTGCTGGCTTCAATTCCGTAGGCAAAGCTCAAGATTTTCAGCCAATTATCTATCAGAAAATCTTTGATTCTACCTATGACCTGTGAGCCCCCACTTCAAGATGTCTCAGCTTTCCAGGCCAAATCAATGTACCCCTTACATGTATTGATTTATGTCTTTGCCCATAACTTCTGTCTCTCTAAAATGTATATAACCAAGCTGTAACACAATGACCTTGGGCATATGTTCTTAGGATATCTTGAGGCTATTCCCTGAGCCATGATTTTGGCTAGATAATCTTTAAATACTTCAGAGCTTGCCTTTTTCTGTCAGTACTTCCTTGCTAGATCCCCTTTCCTAGTCACTATTAATAGTAACCATATAACACTGAATGTATCTCCCTGTTGCTCTCATTATCTCTTCTTCTCAATGGTAACGGTAGTATCTTATTCATCTGCTATGAATAGACTCTCTTACTAAGCACTGGATGGGTATGGCACCTTAAATAGGAAGCAAAAGAGTTTGGCCAAATATAACCCAAAATTTCAAAAAATTTGAAGTAAATTAGATCATCTAAATTTATGTCTGAGATCATTAAGTATTTTGTTGATTCTGAAAAATAACCTTTGATATGGGTAGGCTGTGTCCCCACCCAGATCTCATCTTGAATTGGAGTTCACCACATGTGTTGGGAGGGACATGTTGGGAGGTAACAGAATCTTGGGGGTGGTTTTTCCCATGATATTCTCATGATAGTAATAAGTTCTCATGAGAGCTGATGGTTTTATAAGGGCTTCTCCCTTCACTCAGCTATCATACTTCTCCTTCCTGCCACTATGTGAAGGACATGTTTGTTTCCCCTTCTGCCATGATTGTAAGTTTCCTGAGGCATCCCCAACCATGCAGAAGTGTGAGTCAATTAAATTTCTTTCTTTTATAAATTACCTAGTCTCAGGCAGTCCTTTATAGCAGCATGAAAACAAATTAATACAGTAAATTGATACTGGGAGTGGGGTGCTGCCATAAGGATACCCAAAAATGTGGAAGCAACTTGGAACTGGGTAACAGGCAGAGGATGGAACAGTTTGGAAGGCTCAGCGGACAGGAAGATGTTGGAAAGCTTGGAACTTCCTAGAGACTTATTGAATGGCTTTGACCAAAATGCTGATAGTGATATGGACAATGAAGTCCAGGCTGATGTGGTCTCAGACAGAGATGAGAAACTTGTTGAGAACTGGAATGAAGGTGACTCTTGCTGTTTTAGCAAAGAGACTGACAGCATTTTGCCCCTGCCCTAGAGATCTGTGAAACTTTAAACTTGAGAAGGATGATTTAGGGTATCTGGTAGAAGAAGTTTCTAAGCAGCAAAGTTTTCAACATGTGACTCAGGTGCTATTAATAGCATTTGGTTTTGTGTATTCACAAAGATGTAGTTTGGAATTGGAACTTACGTTAAAAAGAGAAGCAGATTACAAAGGTTCAGAATATTTGCAGCCTGACAATGCAATAGCAAAGAAAAACTCATTTTCTGAGGAGAAATTCAAGCCTACTGAAGAAATTTGCATAAGTAACAAGAAGCCAAATGTTAATAACAAGACAATGGGGAAAATGGCTCCAGGGCATGTCAAAAACCTTCATGGCAACCTCTCCCATCACAGGACTGGAGATCTAAGAGGAAAAAATGGTTTCATGGGTCAGACTCAAGGCCCGCCTGCTGTGTGCAGACCAGAGACTTGGTGCCCTGTGTCCCAGCAGCTCCAGCCATGGTTAAAAGGTACCAAGTACTGCTTGTGCAGTGTCTTCAGAGGGTGCAAGCCCCAAGCCTTGGAAGGTTCCATGTAATGTTGAGCCTGCAGGTATACAGAAGTCAAGAATTGAGGTTTGGGAACCTCTGCCTAGATTTCAGAAGATGTACGGAAATTCCTGGATGCCCAGGCAGAAGTTTGCTGCAGGGGAAGGGCCCTCATGGAGAACCTCTGTTAGGGCAGTGTAGAAGAGAAATGTACAGTTGGAGCCTCCACACAGAGTCTACCCTGGGGCACTGCCTAGTGGAGCTGTGAGAAAAGGGCCACCACTCTCCAGACCCTAGAATTGTAGATCCGCCAAAAACTTACACCATGTACCTGGAAATGCTGCAGACACACAATGCCAGTCCATGAAAGCAGCCAGGAGGGAGGCTATACATGACATACATACAGGGGCAGAGCTGCCCAAGGCCATGGGAACCTACCTCTTATATCAGAGTGACCTGGATGTAAGACATGGAGTCAAAAGTGGTCATTTTGGAACTTTAATATTTGACTGCCCCACTGGATTTTGGATTTGCCTGGGCCCTATAGACCCCAAGAAATTGGCCTATACTTTTGGCCAATTTCTTCCATTTGGAATGGATGTATTTAACCAATGTCTGTACCTGCATTGTACCTAGGAAATAACTAACTTGGTTTTTATTTTAAGGGTCATAGGCAGAAGGGACTTGCCTTGTTTCACATGAGACTTTGGACTTGGACTTTTGGGTTAATGCTGGAATGAGCTAAGACTTTGGGGGACTGTTGGAAAGGCACTATTATGTTTTGAAATTTGAGGACATGAGATTTGGAAGGAGCCAGAAACAAAATGATATGGTTTGGCTATGACCCCACCAAAATCTCACCTTTAATTGTAGTTTCCATAACCCTTACGTGTGGTTGAAGGGACCCGCTGGGAGGTAATGGCATCATGGGGGAGGTTTCCCCCATGCTATTCTCATGATAGTAATTTCTCACAAGATTTTACAGTTTTACATGGATCTTCCCCCTTCACTTGGCTGTCATACTTCTGCTTCCTGCCACCATATCAAGAAGGACATGTTTGCTTCCCCTTCCATCATGATTGTAAGTTCCCTGAGGCCTCCCCAGCAATGCAGAAATGTGAGTCAATTGAACCCCTTTCTTTTATAAATTACCTAGTCTCGGGCAGTCCTTTATAGCAATGTGATAATGGACTAATACACCCACATACTTCATTCAGCCTCAATTTTCTCATCTGTCAAAAAAGGGGGTAGGAGTGGTATTTGCTAGTTTTTCTCAGCACTTTTATTTTACAAATACATAAATCAATGATTTAGAGTTGAAGTTTTAGGCCTAGAAAGTTTTTTAAAAATTTAATAGAGAATTATCATTTGCTTTATGGGAAGACTAAATATTGTAAAGAGTAAACTCTTCCCAAATAAATCTGTAAGTTTAATGTGATCTCAATCTTAATGGGATTTTTAAAAATTGTACAAAATTTATTATAAAATGTATAAAATTACGTGAATTTTAAGATTTATGTGGCAATTGATATTATATATATATATATACACACACAAAGAGAGAGAGAGAATAGCATTTTTGAAAAATAAAAAAAAAGTTTGTTGGGAGTGGCACAAAATTGCTCTGCCAGATATAAAAATGTTTTATAAAGTTTTAACATTTTAAACAGTGTCATATTGCTACATCAGTAGACAGATTGCAGGAATGGAATAATGAACCAAAAATTAATCTATGCCTGTATGGCAATCAATAACAGAATAGGATTCACTAAGCAGTGGTCAAATAATTAGCTGCTTAATGTATGTTGTTAGAAAATTTTATCATCTATATGAGAAAATAAAATTATATGGCCATAATACAACATATCCAAAAATTTATTTAAGATGAATTAATGCCTTCAAAGATGGCAGAAAAAGTTTTTAATGATGCTATACCTTGCTGACTAACACTTGTAGAGTATTTGCTATATCTTAGACACTGTAAGTGTTCAGGCATTAATTCTATCAATAATCCTATTACTCAGTGAGCAATGTAAGTCCAATTATTATTTTTATTATTATTTCATTTACAGGAAAGGTAATTATGGTACAGAGAGGTTAATAAACTTACTGAAGTGTCACAGTTAACAAGAGACAGAATTAGAATCCAAAATCACATATTCTTGTCCCAGTATCTTAAGCTCTGAAAGACTCTATTGACCAAGAGAGACAAAGCTTTCTTTAAAAAACAAAACAAACAAACCAAAAACCCAGAAAGCTTAAATAATAAAGAAAATGGAGATACAAGTTTGACTGAAAACTTGTTTTATTTTATGATAAAGTCAACTTCATGTTTTAAAACACACCACAGATTGGGAGAAAATGCTTGCTGCATAGATTATCTGTAAATCATTATTCTAATCATACATATAAATATGAAATAAAAAACTCTATCAAAAAGTAGGCAAAGTATACAAACCTGTAGTTTTAGAAAATCTAATTCAAATATCTAATGGATAAATAGTCAATCTCATTGGTAAGTAGGCAAATTAAAATTAAAACATAAAGATAATAGCTTTGCCCACAGAACTGAAAAAAATAGAGAAGTCAGTACAATGTCAAATGTTGTCAAGTCCTTCCTCTGAGAATAGAAATTGATCAACCAATTTGGAGGGCAATTTAGCAACGTGTAGAAAAGTTGAAGGTGTGACTATTGTTAAAAAAAAAAGTGACTAATTCCCCATCTTTGTATCTAACCCTAGACACATCCCTGGCAAATAAAATAATAAGACATACACATGGATATTCACTGTCACATAGTAATAGGGTATTGCTGGAAACAAACTAAGCATTTGTCAAATGAGAACTAGATAAATAAAAGCTGGTATGTACACACAAATATATATATATTTATATACATATATATATACACACACACACATAAAAGAAATGAGCTAATTCAACACAGATAAATCTAAAAAAAATTTTTTAAAAACAAGAGATTCACTAATGAGATTCATAGTACAATTTAGGCAAATTTGTCAATCACATGAAACAATGTTACAAATTCTCTTTTCATAGCATTTATAAATTCCACTTTTAAAGGACTAGAACTATATACATCAAAGTTATAATATGGTTATATCAAAGGAAAAGAGAAGTGGATATGTAGTAGGGTTAGCCTTATCCATGACATTATAATATTTTTTTAAATATTGTGTTTATATATTACTTACATAATTTTGAAAAATTATGTGAATTATTTAAGACATTAATATATTTTTTTAATTATTTCACAGATAGTAGTATGAACATCTATACAAATTTCCAGGACTTTCAAAGTTATTTTGTCACAAACGGATTGATGCAAATTATTTGAATTTCGAAAGAATCAAGTAGGAAGCAGAAGGGGATGAAAATTTTAAGCAAACTTAAAAAAATCTATTGCAAGGGATTGTTATTAAATTACATTTTAAGCTACAGAAATGTTATTACAGATATAAAAGCAATCTGTGGCAACTGGAGGAGAAATGCATATCCACTAAAACTGATAAACTGCTGGGGTATCTGCTTTTTCATTTCTTATTATTTGGAATAAGCATAAAGGAACTGATAAGATTGTTTAATTAAAAGAAGTAGAAAAATAGTGTTCGGGAGATAGCCTAATAATACTCCTATTACTTCCATGTGTATTCAGATCTAGGTCTCACTGTCTGTCTGCAAGAGAACAGTATATTGTAAAGCAAAGCTCTCTTTCTCTGTTTTATTCCTAAAATAGACATAAGTGTAGAGGCGTAAATTTCCTTTTCTACTCAAATTTTTGAAAATTTTATTTGTAAGATTTATATATTTGCTCTAACAAGAACAGCATGTGTAACTAACTCATCAACTGAACCTGCTATTTACAATTTTAAAACCCAAAGCCTAATGCATAATTTTACTGGGATCAATTTGTAATTCACTCATTCATGAAAAAGAAAGGAATGAAATTGATTAAACAATAAAGGTTGCCCCTATAACCCCTTAGCTAGTTGCAGTGGGTTATTAAGCTTTGCCTTGACTAAGGCCTATATCAGCTCTGTGTTTCTTGGTTTGAACCTCACTGTAGTCTTTTCCCTGAGTTAGGGCAGACAACTTGCGTGTTAGAGCAGCAGTTTTACATGCTTTTATGGAGTCCGATGTGTGATCACATAGCCAGCAATGCAATTCTACTTCAAGCACCATATTCACTTCAAAATCCCTGGTGATCAGCATTTATGTACAGCTTAGTTTCTCTTAAAACTGAGTTATGCTAACATGGCACACATTTTATCATTTAGAAATATCATAGTGAGTGAATATATCCCATTAATTGTTGTGTCCTACTAGTTGATGTAGACTACCTGATTACATATGTACATACATATATTCATTCATATATTTTCATTTGCTCATCAAATAATTGAGATATTATACTTACTCTGTACTCAGCACTGCACACACACCATCACAAGCACAGTTACATCTTCATGTGGTCTCAGGTAAATCACAGGTAAAAGAAAGCCAATTCTGACATATGTTGAGCATAGCTGATTTAGTTAAGAAAAACTCCTACTTTTCTAGGGAACTGGGGCTCAAATAAATTAAATAACATTCCAAATGCATAGCCTCTAGATCTGGAATGCTCAAATTACTCTTCCCTGATCTAAATCCAAATGGCAATTTATGACCTTTTATCTCATTCTTCATTAAGAATTCCTAAAATGGGATGGTGGATTAGTAAAACAGTGGGCTTCTCTAACTTTATTCTAGGTCTAAGGGGACCATGGATAGGGGAAGAAGGTTCACATCTATCTAGCTATATGAATGTGCCACAAATGCACATTTGCATGTGTATCGTTTATGTGTAGCCATGTAATCTATCCTAAAAATGTTTTAATTCAAAACTGTATTTTGATTATCCTTCAGATTTTTACCTTGGTAGTAAGTCTTTAACTATCAATAATTATCTTGAATATAAATGGATTAAACTTTCCAATCAAAAGACATAGAGTGGCTAAATGAACTGAAAAATGAGACCTAACTGTATGCTCCCTAGAAGAGACTCACTTCACCTTTAAGAATACACATAAACTGGCTGGGCTCAGTGGCTCATGCTTATAATCCCAGCACTTTGGGAGGCCAAGAAGGGCAGATCACTAGGTCAGGAGTTTGAGACCAGCCTGACCAACATGGTGAAATCCCATCTCTACTAAAAATACAAGAAATAGCCGGGCATGGTGGCAGGCGCCTATAGTCCCAGCTACTCGGGAGGCTGAGGCAGGAGAATTGCTTGAACCCGGGAGGCAGAGGTTGCAGTGAGCTGAGATCAAGCCACTGCACTCTAGCCTGGCAACAGAGTGAGACTCCATCTCAAAAATAAATAAATAAATAAATAAATAAAAAATAAAAAAATAGTAAAAGACATTTCACACAAATGGAAGCCAAAAGAGAGTAGAAATGGCTATACGTATACCAGACAAAATAGCCTTCAAGTCTAAAACTGTCATACAAACAAAGGTCATTATGTAATAGCAAGTCGATTCATCAACAGGATGTAACAGGTATAAATACATACGTACTTAACATTGGAGCACCTAAATATATAATGCTAATGTTAACAGAATTGAGGAAGAAATAAACTGCAGCACAATAACAATAGGGAACTTAAATATTCCACTTTCAGCAATGGACAGATCATCCTGACAGAAAATCAATAATAAAGCATTAGACTTCAGACCAAATGGCCCTAACAGACATATGGAATATTCTATCTAATAGCAGCAAAACACATTCTTCTCAAGCCGGCATAAAACATTCTCCAGGATACATTATATATTAGGCCACAAAATAAGTCTTAACAAATTTAAGAAGATTAAAATCACATAAATTATTTTTTCTGACCACAATGGTGTGAAACTAGAAATCAAAAACAGGAGAGATTTCAGAAAATTCACAAATATATGAAAATAAAACACCATGTTCCTGAACAACCCAGAAACCAAAGAAGAAATTAAAAGGTATTTTAAAATTTGTTTGAGACAAATGAAAATGGGAGCAAAATATATCAAAACATACGATGCAGCAAGAACAGTTCTAAAAGAGAAGTTCATAGTAATTAATGTGTATATCAAAAAAGAATAATGATCTCATATAACAAATAAATGAACTAATGTTACACCTCAAGGAGCTAGAAATAGAAGACCAAATTAAGCCCATAGCAGAAGGAAGGAAGTAATAATGTAGTAGACAATGAAACTGAGACTAAAAAAAAAAAAAAAAAAAAATAGAAAAGATACCCTAGAGTAAGAAAACAGAGAGTAATGTCAAAAGAGTCAAAAGATAAAATTGTGAATGAAAGAGAAGACCACAGAAGTTCAGACCATGAAAATGCAAAAGATCCTAAGACTAATATTAAGAGTTAAACACCAACAACTTGGACAACTTAGAGTAGATAAATTTCTAGAAACATTCAGCCTACCAAGACCCAATCATAAAGAAACAGAGTATCTGAAGAGACCATTAATGAATAAGGAAATGTAATCAGTAACAAATCTTACCTATCAAAGAAAAGCCCAGAACCTTATGCCTTCACTGCTGAATTCTCTCTGACATTTAAAGAAGAAATAGTACTAATTCTTCCCAGACTCTTACAAAAAAGTATGTAAGATGGAACACTTCCAAACTCATTTTATGAGGCCAGTATTACTCTGATATCAAAGCCAGACAAAGACCCTACAAGAAAAGAAAATTACAGGCCAATATCCCTGAAGAACACAGACATGAAAAACTTCTACAGAATACCCACAAACTGAATTCAACAACAGGAAAAGAATCATTCACCATGATCAAGTGACATTTATCTTAGGCATGTAAGGATGGCTCAACTTTTGCAAACCTATAAATCTGATATGCCACATTAACCAAACGAAAGATAAAATTATATTATTGTCTCAATAGGTGGAAACAAAAAACATTTGACAACATTGAATACACTTTTGTGATAAAAATTTTAATAAATTTGGTATAGAAGGAATGTACCTCAGTGCAGTAAAGGTCATCATATATGACAGTCCCAGAGCTAACATCACACTTAATGAGGGAAAGTTGAAAGTTTTTCCTCTAAGATCAGAAACAAGACAGAAAAAAAGATTTTCACTTTTGCCAGTTCTGCTTAACATACTACTGAAAGTCCTAGCCAGAGAAATTAGGCAAGAAAAAGAACTAAAGGCATCCAAATTGGAAAGAGAGCAGCCAAGGAGACAATCAACAGAGTGATGAGACAACCTATAAAATGGGAGAAAATATTTGCAAACCATACATCTGATAAGGGGTTTATTCTTTATGTAAGGAACACAAACCACTCAGTAGCAAGAGAACACGTAATCTGCAAAAATAAAAATAAAAAAAAACTGGGCGAAGGACCTGAATAGACACTTGTCAAATGAAGGCATACTAAACATCAACAGGTTTCTGAAAGCATGCTCAACATCACCAATCATCAAAGAAATGCAAACTAAAACCACAATGAGCTATCACCTCATACCTGTTGAAATGGCTACCATGAAAAAGACTAAAGGTGAAAAGTACTGGCAAGGATGTACAGAAAAGGGTATCCTTGCACACTGTTAGTAGAAATGTAAATTAGTACAGCTATTATGAAAATCAGTATGAATATTTCTCAAAAATTAAAATGGAGCTACCATATGATTCACAACCCCACTACTGGGTATAAACTCCAAGGAAATAAAATCAGTACATCAAAGATATAACTACATGCCCATGTTTGTTGAAGTATTATTCACAATAGCCAACCTAAGCCAACTTAGGTTGATATGGGGTCAACCTAAGTGTTCATCAACAGATGAATGCATAAGAAATATGTGATATATTAAATATATAATAATAACAACAAAGCTATCTTTCCAGGTTCCAGCAGCCTTATAATTTAGCTGAGTCAGGTGCTAGGTCTTATGCAGTCCGTGCAGGTACTGGGTCTTATACTTGGAGCACAATTTTAGGAAGTCATAATGTAAAAAAGATCAGAAAAAAATTAAAGTTATTTTTCAGAAAGAAACAACTAAATATTAATTGTCAAGGGTTTTCTTTTTTCTTCCTTTTTGAAAGTGAGGTTATGGAGTTACTTATAAAATCATAATGAATTAACATTTTCAATTTCATATGCAGAATTTATTGTAGTTTTTGGCTTGAAGATTTGACATAACCCTCGCAAGGGCAGATTTTTTCCTTTTATGGAGATATGCCTTACAGTCATATCCATAAAGACATTAGAGTCCAAACTAAAACTCTCATTTTGATAAGAATAAATATAAAAAGTGTTTTATTGATATCTTTGGGACTGTCTTCATAGTTCATGGCAAAAGAAAAAAGATGGTAGAATCTCTGTTTATGTGTACTTTCTTTTACCTTCAGTAAAGCTTTAAACATACTTCCAGAAAGTTTTATAAGGTATTTAATGCTGATGAGAATTTTTTAAACCTTATGTTTAGTTTAACAAATTATTGTTCATCCAAAAGAAGTCTTTCGTTTTTCTTCAATTTTGCAGGCAACTATACTATGTTAATACAAGTTTGTAGTAATCCCTTACGGGAAATTCTAGGTGAGAGTGACTTCATTCCTAGTAAATACAATATTTGTTTTGACAACTACTAAACATTTGTATTTGATACCCTACTTATTTGATCATCTAAACTCTTCCTTTCAGTGAAAACATTTCTCAATTGTGTATTAAAGTTTCTTGTATACTAAGCAAAACCAGACCTCAGCATATCCAGGAACATTTTTGTAAGGATCTGGGGTTTTCGTCAGTGCTTTTTAAGAAATCTGACCCTGATGGAATCCCAGTGGTATAGTGTATTATTTAACTAGAATGTACTCAAACCATACATGATAACAAAATTTTCCATCAAAGCCTCATTTCAGTGACAGAGCCTTGTCAAATGATTCAGAAGTGCAAGTTCTATTTATTTCTCAGGTGCCACTGAAATACCTTGATTAGTAGGTCCCTGTAATTAGCAAGAGATTTGCCCAAAGATCTATGACCTGGTTTTGTGACTAACATCATAGCATACAATTTCCTTATCTGTTAAATGTAAGTAATAACACTTTTCACAGTTATTAATATGATCAGGATTTCAGTTGGTCACGTTTTGATGCAGAACTGAGATTTCTGGGCACCAGCAAAACATACACTTCAGCAGTGTGATGGGCATCTGTATACCAGCCCTATAGCACCTCCTTCTTCATCTTGTTCCTCAACCAGATTTAAATGGTTTACCTGCTTACAGATTGTAACATTCAGAATGTTAAATCTTTGAATGCAAAGATTATCTTACATTTCCCTTTTGCAAATATCCTGCAGCTTGTAGTGAATAATTTGTTACATTATTCACAATAATTCTTACCTCCTCTTAACTGATGTGAGGTTTTTGATTACTCTGACATTAGCGTATTTCTGTCAATATTCAATAGTAGTGATTTATATGGTAAATTATATGGCTCTCTTGATATACTACACCTTCAATAATCGTGGATTCAAAAAATTATTGATTCTTCCTCCTCCACCACGAACAGCAACAACAAAAATAAAATTTAAAAAATCTTAATTTCTTTTCTGTCAATAGCTCAAATCTATACCTAATTACAATCTTGGATTCTCTCTTTCCTCATCTAACTTCAATCTTCATTAGCCCTGCAGTTTTATTTCCAAATGTGTTTTGAATCACTGTGCTTCTTTCCATTTTCGCTAGAGAATAGGACATAGAAATGCATCTTATGCCCACTCTTCCCCTAGATAAATGCAACAGACTCTCAGTTGGTCTCTTTTCTTCCATAAATGTCTCCATGTGTATTTCTCATACACACATGAAAGGACACCATTACCATAATTGACGTGGTTTTATTTTTATATAATGACACTTTTCCTAAAGTGGAAATAAGGTGTTTTATTCTAGAAAAATCTGTATAGTACAGTTTTCTGACAGATGGAGGTAAAGTGCCTCTTGAAATGGACACCGTTTTCTAATTTACAGTAAAGCATTGTATGGGCTAGTGGTATCTGTTTCCTCTTTTTTCCCCCTATAACCCATGCTCCACACAGCAACCCAAAGTATTCTTGTTAAAACTGATACAGGGTTTTGTTAATCTTCTGCTTAAAATCTTTCTTTGAATTCTATTTACGCCCTGAATAAATTCCTAATTCCCTTTGCTTCTCAGACCTTACAAAACCTGACCCTGGCCCATTTGTACAAGCTCACCCCCAAACTGCCTTCTACTGGTTTATCATATTCCAGCCAGACGGGCTGCTCTTGGTTTCCTACAACGTGAACCCTCTTCAGGGTTTATACACTTGCTTCCTCTGACTAGAAAATTATTTTCTTTTATCTTCATCTGGCTGGCTCGCTTTCATTCTTTTCATCTTAGTTCAAACATTACCGCTTCAGAGAGGGTATAAAGTCTTAACTTATTTAAAGAAGGAGTCCTTTTTCTTCCTAGTTAGTTTACCTTATCACCTTACTTATTTACTTCATAGAATTTGTTTGAAGTCACAAACATTTTGTTTATTTAGTTGTCATCATCTAATCTTTGACAACTTTGTTGCCAAAATAATAATCCATATAGCTAGGGGTGTCTCTGTGATTCTAATGTCAAAAATGGTGCTTGGCACATTGTAGGGTAGGCACCTACTACATTTTTAAATATATTTTCTCATTCCATTTGACTTTTTATGACTGCTATGAATTAAACTATGTCCACACAAAATCCATATATGGAACCTCTAATGCTCAATGTGACTATGTCTGGAGTAGGACTTTTAGGAGGTAATTAAGATTAAATGAGGTCATAAGAGTGAGGTCCTAACTCAATAGAGCTGGCAGCCTTAAACAAAGAGAAAGATCTCTCTCTCCCTCTCTCTCTCTTTCTTTCTTCCTTCCTTCCTTTCTCTCTCTCTCTCTGCACCCTCAAAGAAAAGCATTTGAGGACAAAGCAGGCATCTGCAAGCCAAGACGAGAGCCCTCACCAGAAACAGAACTCTGCTAGAACCTTCATCCTGGAATTTTCAGCCTCCATAACTATCAGAAAACAAATTTGAGTTGCTTAAGCCACACAGTCCACAGTCTTTTATTACACCAGCCTGAACAGACTAAGACAGTGATCAACTCTAAGTGAAGGTTTATACATCATGTGTGATAAAAACATATAGTTATTGCCTAATTATCTTTTTTCCATTCTATTACAAGTGTCTAATTAGGCCCTAACAATACATAAAATAGCAAAGTATGGTTTATGATTATTTTTTATAAACATTACATTTTTGAGAACTATAGCAATAATATAGGAAAATGATATAAAAAAATAGAGTAAACTCCTGGACTGTAAGAAGTAGTAAAATTTAAATAACTCTTCTTTCTCCATTCTCTACTTGTTGAAATGCTTTACATTCTAAGAATCCAACTTAAGTGCCTCTTTCTCCCTCTATCTTTCCAAGCATAATTAATTACTCCCTTTATACTTTCAAAGCCCATTGCACATACTTTTATGTGATATTGATTCAATTCTGCTTTGTTGTTAAGGCTATTTGTTAAATCTGGGTCTCTCCCACTAAATTAGAAAACACTCTGCAGCGAGGCCTATATGCCTTGGTTTCTGTTGCTCATGGTATCTAATACACGACTTGTACAAAAGTGGTGATCGATGAATTTTTGTTGAGTAAATAAACAAAGGAATAAATAATTAAGAGGTGGAAATAGAAAAGAAACATTGATACAAAAGTTAAGGCAACTCTGCCAATTTCTGTAGATGATATTCCTGAAAAATATCATAATTTGCACACTTCTGATCGGCAAATTTGAGATCTCAGATAGTAAGTGTATGTGTATATATGTATGCTTGGGGTGTCTGTATATAGGTATATATGTAGAAATATTGGTGTACACACATAATACATGCACATACACATATATATATATAGTGTGTGTATATATACACAAAATCAGAGTAAATTTAATTTTTAAAAGATAGCTTTCAAAACATGCAATTTTTATTTTTATTAAAATTTGTTTTGCTATGTAACCATGCATTACAGTTTTCCAGTTGGTTGGGATGACCTAGTTCTCCCCACTTTTTTCACTTATAGTTCTCCAAAGTAACTGTAAAATGTGCTGAGATAAAGGGGAGCTGGCTAGAACATCCTAGACTCTGTTCCAGTCCCTCCTAGAATCAGAATGTCCTTTAATACTTCAGCCCAATGAGTCACATGCCCTGGGATATAAAACCCAGGATGGGCTGGTTTCCAAGGTCCCTCACCTGCAGCGCAAGTGGGGCACAAACAGTTGACAGACTATATCCACCCTGGAAGCTTTCTGTGTCTTGGGGGACTGGCTTATCCTGAATCCTGGCTTCTAGTGTCCCTTGTTGCCCATTTGTAAGTAACAAATCTCTTTCATATAGCTTGATTGCGGGGATGCCCATTCTTATACCACTCTGATAACAAGTGCATTTGGTAACAAGTGCACAGTAAACCTGTTTCACAAACTATTTTCCTGAAGACTTTCTTTATGTCAGTTGTTCAGTAAGCCACTCATCTGATTGGCTAGATTATCCCACAAGTTTCTATTTTACAGACTGAATCTTGTCTTAAAATGTTTTGAACCAGTGCTTAGTGGTTGCATTTGCATTCCTCCTTATATTATTTTCCGAGTCTGAGCAGAATATCCATCTATTTAATTAACTGTATTAGTTTTCTTTAATGCTGTAACAAATTATCATAAGCTTAATGCCATAACCCACAAATGGATTATCTTTTAGTTCTGGAGGTGAGAAGTCCAAAATGGTTGGCAGTACTGCATTCCTTCTGAAGGCTTCGGGAAGAATTCTTTTTATTTTTCTAGCTTCTAAAGGTTGCCCACATTCCTTGACTCATGACCCCCTTCCAGCAATTATATCACCCCAACATCTATTCACATCTTTGTCTCTCACTCTGATGTATTTGTCTTCCTCTTAAGGTCCCTTTTTATTATATTGGGCCCACTTAGAGAATAAAGAATAATAGGCCAGGTGCACTGGCTCATGCCTGTAATTCCAGCACTTTGGGAGGCCAAGGCTGGCGGATCACGAGGTCAGGAGACGGAGACCATCCTGGCTAACACGGTGAAACCCTGTCTCTACTAAAAATACAAAAAATTAGCTGGGCGTGGTGGCCGCGCCTGTAGTCCCAGCTACTCGGGAGGCTGAGGCAGGAGAATGGCGTAAACCCGGGAGGCGGAGCTTGCAGTGAGCCAAGATCGTGCTACTGCACTCCAGCCTGGGTGACAGGGCACTCCAGCCTGGGTGACAGGGCAAAACTCCGTTAAAAATAAAATAAAATAAAATAATATCTCTATCTCAAGATCCTTAACTTATTCACATCTGCAAAGTCCCTTTTGTCATTTAAGAAAACATGTTCACAGATTGGGGGGATTGAGACAAGGACATCTTTCAGGAGTTGCTATTCAATCTACCAAACAGGGAATTGTACCAAAGTAGCAGACAGAGCTTGGGATCATGATTTTCTTGACATAGTAGTCTATCAAAAAATAAGAAGAATACCTATTTTGTATGATATATAGAAGAGTTAAGCAATTTTTTCATTGCTATAAATATCTAAAAATCAGTAATTTATTACGAAAGAATTTTAACTGGCTCACAGTTCTTCAGACAGCACAAGAAGTCCGATGCTGGCATCTACTTCTGGTGAGGGCCTCAGGAAGCTTACAGTGGTGGCAGAAGGCAAAGGGGAAGCTGGTGTATCACATGGTGAGAGCAGGAACAAGAGAGGGGGTTGGAGTGCCACACTTTTAAACAGCCAGGTCTCACTACAACTCATTTACTCTTGCAAAGACAGAACCAAGCTATTCATGAGTGATCTCGCCCACGATCCAAACACCTCCCAACAGGCCCCACCTCCAGCACTGGGTAGCACATTTCAGTATGAGATTTGAAGACAAACATCCAAACCATATCAGGTAGGTTAAACATTTTTGTCATAGTCTCTATAAGAGTCTGAACCAAAGGTATATAAAACATCAAAAACTGGCCGGGCGCGGTGGCTCACACCTGCAATTCCAGCACTTTGGGAGGCCGAGGCGGGCAGATCACGATGTCAGGAGATCAAGACCATCATGCCCTACACAGTGAAACCCCATCTCTACTAAAAATGAAAAAAAAAAAATTAGCAGGGTTTGGCGGCAGGCGCCTGTAGTCCCATCTACTTGGGAAGCTGAGGTGGGAACAGCGTGAACCTGGGAGACAGAGCTTGCAGTGAGCCAAGATTGCACCACCGCAATCCAGCCAGGGTGACAGAGTGAGACTTCGTCTCGGGGAAAAAAAAAAAAAAAATTAGAAATTTAATATGCAAACTTAAAATTACATTAAAGTAAAATAAATATTGGTTAGAATGTCTTAGTCCATTTGTGCTGCTACAACAAAATATCTGCTACTGGATAATTTATAAAGAACAGAAATTTATTTTCTCACAATTATTTCATATCCAGGAGCTAAAAACCAGTTGAACTCATGGAGACAGAGGGTAGAATGATGGTTACCAGAGGCTAGGAAGGGTAGTGGGAAGGGGAGGATAAGGAAAGATTGGTTAATTAGTACAAAAACACAGTTAGATAGAATGAATAGGATCTAGTGTTTGATAGCACAATAGGGCAATCATAGTTAACAATGATTTATTGTATATTTCAAAAAACTACAAGAATGGAATTGGAATGTTTCTAACACAAATAAATGATAAATAGTTTAGGTGATGGATATCCTATTTACCTTCATTTGATTATTACACATTATATGCTTGTATCAAAACATCACATACACCCCCAAAATATGTACAACTAATAAATATCCATTAAAACTAAAAACAAAGAAAGGTGGAGTAGCTACGTTAATGTCTGGATAAAGTAAATCCATCAACAAAGAAAATTACTGAGGAGAAAGAGGGTCATTACATATTTACCACAGCTTGATTCACTAAGAAGAAATAAAAATCCTAAATGTGTACACACCTAGTAATCGAGCTTCAAAATACATAAAACAAAAATCTAATAAAAACTGAAAAGAGAAATAGACACATATATCCAAAGACTTCAATACTCTTCTTCCAATCACTGATAGAACAAGTGGATGAAAATAAGCAGAAAAACTGAAAATATAAAAACCCTATTAATTACATTGACCTAATTAAAATTTATAGAATACACCCAATGATGGCCAAATATACATTCTTTTCAAGTATACCTAGAACATTCACAAACATGGACAATATTCTTAGCCACAAAACAAGACATTACAAATGTAAAAGGAAATATATTCTTAGACCATAACAGAGGTAAATTAGAAATCAGCAAATACAAAACTCACTGGAAAATTTTCAAATATTTGGCAATTAAACAACACTTAAATAATTCATCGGAAAGAAAGGAAGACACAAAGGGAACTAGAAAATATATTGAACTTAATGGAAATACAAATAACATATAAAATTTTTTGTGAAGCTAAAGCAGTTCTTGGGGGAAATTTACAGCATTAAAATGCTTATATTGGGGAAAAAGGGAAAGGTTTCTGTGGTAGTTGAAAACAGTTTAAAACAGATATGCACCACATAACAACATTTTTGTCAACAATAGACTTCATAAACGACGGTGGTCCCATAAGATTATAATAAAACTGAAAAATTCTCATCACCTTGTTGATGTCATGGTAGCTGCCATAACATCATAGCACCATGCATTATTCATGTGTTTGTAGTGACGCTAGTGCAAACAAACCTACCATACTGCTACCTATATAAAAGTAGGACATGTATCTTTATAGAATATATAATCATAATCTATTATATACAGTACAGTAATTATTTATTCACCATACTGTATATAATAGATGATTACATGTGCTATAAAGTACAGTATTATTAACTGTACTCTATATGAGATGATTATAATACACAATTATGTTACTGGTTTACATATTTACTACACTGTATTTGTTATTGTTATTTTAGCATGTACTCCTACTTATCTTATTTGAAGAAAAGTTAACTGCAAAACAGCCTCAGGCAAGTCCTTCAGGATGTATTATAGGAAAAGGCATGGGTATCATAAGAGATGACATGTCCATGTGTGTTATTGCCCCTGAAGACCTTCTGGTCATATGTGTTGAGGTGGAGGACAGTGATATTAATGATATAAACACTGTATTGGCCTCAGCTAATGTGTGTGTCTTGGTTTTTAACAAAAAGTTTGAAAAAGGGAAAAAAAGGAAAAATTTTAAAAATATAAAAAGCCTATAGAATAAAGATATGATAAAGAAGATGTTTTTGTATAGCCATACAATGTTTGGGTTTTAAGCTATGTTATTACAAAGAAAACAAAAAGTTTTTTAAATTAAGAAGTTCACAAAGTGCAAAAAACTTACAGTAAGCTATGTTATTGTTGAAGAAAGAAAAATATTTTTTACAAATGTAGTGTAGTCTCAGTGTACATTGTTTTTAAAGTCTACAGTAGTGTACAGCATTGTCCTAGCCTGTCACATTCACTGGCCTCTCACTCACTTACCCAATGCAGTTTTCAGTCCTGCAAGATCCATTCATGGTAAGTACTCTATACAGATGTACCACTTTGTATCTTTTCTACTGTATTTTTATAGTATTTTCTCTATATTTAAATACGTTTATATACACAAGTTCTTACCATTATATTGCAGTTGCCTACAGTATTCAGTACACCAACATGCTACACAGGTTTTGTTTTTGTTTTTGTTTTTGAGAGGGAGTTTCACTTTTGTTGACCAGGCTGGAGTACAATTTCCTGATCTTGGCTCACTGCAACCTCCACCTCCCAGGTTCAAGCGACTCTCTTGCCTCAACCTCCCAAGTAGCTGAGATTACAAGTGCAGGCCATCACACTCAACTAATTTTTGTATTTTTAGTAGAGATGGGTTTCTACCATGTTGGTCAGGCTGGTCTCAAACTCCTGACCTCAGGTGATCCACCTGCCTCCGCTCCCAAAGTGCTGAGATTACAGGCGTGAGCCACCACGCCCCGCCACTACACAGGTTTTTAGCTTAGGAGCAGTAGACTACACCATATACCCTGGGTATGTATGTAGTAGGCTACACCATCTAGAATTGTGTAAGTTCACTGCATGATGTTCACACAGTGACAAAATTGCCTAACAAAACATTTGTCAGAACACATCCCTGTTGTTAAGCGATGCATGAATGTGTATTGTCAAATTATTTAATTCCCTTCCCTTGAAAAGGTGGAGTCCCTCCCCTTGAGGAGGGGGTGCTGATTGCTACCTTATTTCAAGGTGTCTTTGTAAGCTATTGTAATTACAAGCAATTGTAATTAAGACATAAAATCAGTGTCATGAGAGGTAATTAGCTCAATGGCCCAGACTAGATAGTCAGAATTAGACCCACACACATTTACAGATAACTCAATTTTGTCAAAGACACAAAGGCAATTTAGTGGAGAAAGAATAGGCTTTTAAACAAATTGTGTTGGCACAATTGGACTTTCATTTATAGCAATAAATAAGTAAATAAATAAAAAATAAACTTGACCCATACCTCACACTTTATACAAAAATTAACTCAAGATAAGTCATGCACTTAAATGTAAAATGTAGAACTATAAAACTTCTGGAAGAAAATATGAGAGAAAATGTTTGTGATATTGAATTAGACAAAACGTTATTAGATATCACACCAAAAAGCACAATCCATAAAAGAAAAAATGACAAACTGGACTTCCTCAAACTTAAAAACTTTTTCTTTGAAAGAGAATAAAAAGAGAAGGCACATGTCCAACAAAAGAATCATGTTCAGAACATGTAAAAAACTCTCAAACTCAGTAATAAGGAGACAAACAACACAATTTTTAAAAAGGGGCAAATTTTTGAACAATTACATCACCAGAACCATATATGGATGGCAAATAAGTCTATGAAAAGATGTTCAACAACACTATTAGGAAAGTGCAAATTAAAATGATGTGACATCCACTAAAGACCCATTAAAATGGCTAAAATGATAAGATAATAACAAAACAAAATTGATAATACCAAGCACCAGTGAGAATCTATAGTAACTGGATCTCTCATACATTGCCGGGGGGAATGCAAAATGGAACAACAATCCCACACCTGGGCACATAGATAATATAAATAAATTTTAGTTTATAGACAAGTCTACATATAATTGTTTAAAGCAGCTCTCTATTCAGAGTGGCCCAAAACTAAATGGTACTCATTATATTCTTTAACAAAGGCACACGTAAACAAATTGTGTCACATCCATTCAATACAAGGAAAAAAACTGAAGAAAAATGACAAAATATGGATGGATATCAAATGCATTGTACTTGGTGAAAGAAGCCAGATTGCAAAGCCTACATACTATATTATTTCATTTAGATGACATTCTGGAAAGGCAAAACTACAAGTAGAGAAAACATATAAGAGGTTGCTAGAGGTTGTGAGGCAGGAAGAGGGGTTGTCTGTGTAGATGTACCATAGGGGAACTCTTGGATAGTCAAACTGTTCTGTACAAAACTGTGGTGGCAAACATCTGACAGTATAATTTTTTTCAAAATCCATAATCTATTTTAAAGTCTGGTTTTTTTCTTTTTAACGAAATTATTTTTTGCAGAAGCATTTACCATTGGAGAGTGAGTAACCTCTTTAGCAAATACACACACATATACACACACACACATACACACACAGATATAGATACAATCAATCAATCTTCATTATTCATGGATTCCATATTGATGAATTTGCCTACTAATTAAAATTTAGTTATAACCTCAAAATCAAGACTTGCAGCACCTTTATAGTCATTCATGGGCACATGCATGTGCAAGGTGGTGAAAAATTAGAATCTCTTCAGCTGAGACATTCATGTTCCCAGCTGAAGTTAAACAAGAACACATTTTGCCTTTCTGTTTCAGCTCTCATACTATAAATGAATATCCCTTTGATGGATAAACTTAGTGCCATGTTTTTCAGATTTGTGTGGTTTCTTTTTAAAATTGGTGATTTTGCTGTTTCAAATGACCCCAGAGCATAGTACAGTAGTTCTGTCTAGTGTTCCCTAGTGTAAGAAGGCTGTGATGTGCCTTCTGAAGAAAATATGTGTGTATTAGATAAGCATTGTTGAGGCATGAGTTACGGTGCTGTTGGCCATAAGTTCAATGTTAATGAATCAACATATATTAAATAAGATGCCTTTATTCCAAAACATACATAAAATAAGGTTATATATTAACCAGTGGACAAAAATATTATGACCAGAAACTCAGAAGATTTCCCTATGAGGAGTGGTTCAGTATTCAAATGTTCAAATTCAGTGTTTGAATGACTTTATAGAACATAATCACTACTGCTGATTAGAATCAAGTATATTACATAGATAGATAGATAATGATCCATTGATAACTTATAAACATAATTATATGTTTGAAACAGTGTCCTATTTTAATTCTAAATATTTTTAAAGTATACAATCACTTTTTAAACACTGACTTGATTTAGTGTTTTATAACTTTTGCTGAAATCATTTTCGCAGTCACAGCTCTTTTGGAGCTTATTCCCAGTTCAAAGATATTACATAAGTTTGGCATCGCACATTTGTCTTTGTGGTATTCCTCAATTTTCAAGTTGTTCAGTGATAAAGGACCCTTGAATGGTACAGTTTAACTCCCTGTAAGCAGTAATATGACTGCAATGAACATTGTTTGTCAACTTACATTATATTAGAACCCTGAATTGAACGTCCTCTTCTCTCAGCTAACAGAATAAATTATATGAAAAAAGGACACATATTTATTTCCTTCTATCTAGTTCCTACTTTTAACTTGCAATCCAAACAAATAATGCCATCTAGTTTCTCTACCCATATGTTAAGATCATGGCCACCATAATTTGTTTTATAATCATAAAATAATTGTGACTCTTTCTAAAAATAGATATATTTTCCTTATAAATCAAAGCTCTAGAATTTAACTGTGTTCTAGAGGTGCTACTTGAAATACACTCACGATTCTCTTAAAAGCAGATGTTGCCCCTAGCAACAGTAAACACAGGCTTCTCTAGTTAAAGGGTCAAACACATATGATGGAAACTTAAATAACATTTAAGACTAATGAGGTTTTTGTTGTTGTTGTTTTGAGACAGAGTCTCACTCTGTGGACCAGGTTGGAGTGCAGTGACACGATCTCGGCTCACTGCAACCTCCGCCTCCCGGGCTCAAGCAATTCTCCTGCCTCAGTCTCCAGAGTAGCTGGGATTACGGGCGTGTGCCACCACGCCAGCTAATTTTTGTATTTTTAGTAGAGATGGGGTTTCACCATGTTGGCCATGCTGGTCTCGAACTCCTGACCTCAGGTAATCCACCCGCCTCGGCTTCCCAAAGCGCTGGGATTACAGGCGTGAGCCACTGCGCCTGGCCCTAATAAGGTTTTTAAAAACACATTTAATTCGTGCTGAAAAAAAATATCAGTTACAATAAAATGGAGACAATGTTTGAGGAGGTGGCAAAGAAGAGACAGGAGACAACCCAAAGCGAGATGTTACATTTATGCTTTTTCTTTCTTTCATCTATTGAATATTATGTTTTTGATCCTTTGCAGGTCTATAACCCATCCAGTTCAGTGGTTCTAACTTTACCTTTTATGGGAATATTTGTTAGGACTGAACCTAAGCCAAAATACATAGTTTGTCTCTTTACCCCTCCTTGATATCCATTGATATTTACAGTATCTCCTGCACCAGAATCTCTTCTCTTGGCTGCGAAAGAGAGACTTAAAGCTTTTTCAAGCTTGAAAGGGAAAAGGCTGCATGTAACTTTATTTTCTCTTTGTGTTATTAATAGTACCTTTCCATACTTTAAATAATAAGCATTTATTGTGTTTTTAAATTCAATTGTAATTTCTCTAAAACCTACTGATTGGGAACATTGAGCCTCCTGGAAATACTGAAAAGAACTGAAAAAGAAATCTCAGAACAGAGATGAGGGATTTCTTTCAAAATAGCACTGGAGTGTCATATAGTTCTTGCTTATAAATTGAAAAAGATTTATGAAATTCCATGGAGATAGAATTGTTTCTGGCTAAGGACCTTATATAAGGGATTTGCACATTTTCTACTTTTTTATTGCAAGTAATGGAATACATACCCCGTGAAGAATGAACATATGGGATAGAAACACTTTTATATGCATGTCTGGGTGGCACTGGAACTCTTTCAGAATATGAATATGAACTGGTGGAAAATGTCAAATATTAAATCCATTGTAAGAATGGATCTCTGGGCTATTTAACATGCATTGTGTGAAAAGACAGAGAAGATCTGGCTTAGGCCTTAGACTGTAGAAAAAATGATCCTGACCAGTTTTAGATTTCCTGTTATGAAATGTTAGGGCATATAATTTCAAAGGCCTTTATATGCTAATTCACTCTTTAGAAGTCCTCTCTCAGTTACATTATCATATGCAGATACTGAAAGAATGTACATAAGAGTTTTAAGGGATAAAAGTAAACCAAGAAGCTTTCTCCACTCTGAATAATGATATATGAATACAATTATTTCAACTGATATTTGTTGAAGGTCTACAGATAGAGGCACTGCAATAAACACCAGTGGTAAGCCATGAAGATTCAATATTCACTTTCCCCACCAAATAACTTGCTGTTTTTCTAGGGCACGACACATTAAAAATACATAAATGATACATAGAAACATGGTGTATTAGTCCATTCTCACATTGCTGTAAAGAAGTACCTGAGACTGGTTAATTTATGAAGAAAAGAGGATTAATTGGCTCACGATTCTGCAGGCTGTACAGGAAGCATCTGCTCAGCTTCTTGGGAGGCCTCAAGAAACTTACCGTCATGTTAGAACACGAAGGGGAAGGCAGCACCTCATACTGTGGGAATAGGAGGAAGACTGAGACAGAGAAGAGGTGTCACACACTTTTAAATGACCACATCTCATGAGAACTCACTCACTATCACAACCAAGGGGGATGGTGCTAAACCATTCATGAGAAACCATCCACATGATCCAATTACTTCCCACCAGGCCCCACCTCCAACATTGGAGATTACAATTAAACGTGAGATTTTGGGTGGGGACACAGATATACACCATGTCATGGATACACAGATTATGGAAAACTTATGATATGTTATTAAATGGCTTTATATATAAGTAAGCCATATATTTATATATTTGTATATAATAGATTTGTTAAATGGCTTTAGAGATTTATATTTATATATAAAGCCATATATTTATATATTTTTATTTATATATAAAGCCATTTAATAACATATCATACGTTTTGCCATAATCTGTGTATCCATGTGACGTGGTCTGGATATATAAATATATATACACACACACACACACACACACACACACACACACATACATACACACATACATATTATAGCTCCAATTAAACCTCAGAACTGCAGTAACTTGGCCTACTTAATTTCACCAAGATGCTTTGTTCTTATCGTCAACACACTAAAGTATTGCTATAATAACAGAACATGCTTTATTTCAGACTTTGCTGTAATTTTTTTCCGTTTTCCCTCCCAAATCAGTGACTATAGTATTATGCCAAAATGCCCTGTAAATTAGATTCAGTGGCAAAAGGCAACATTTCTTATAAAAACAGTATTGACCAGGGTCTAAAGATTTGACTTGTAGGCTCATTTATTCTTTGTATGATGTTGACAAATCACCTAATTTTCTTTGGTCTCGGTCTCCTTATCTATGCAGCACAAAAATAATATTTGCCCTGCCAATTAAAAATAAAACTGAACCGAAAAAAAACATGTCTATTATTCAATAACAGGGCAAAGGAAAAAATATCCTTAAATTTTACACAAACACGTAAAAAATTCTCTTATAAATTTTATTAGTATGAAATATTTATTTCTTTCTTTTAAATAAAATGATGCAAATAAATCTGAGTGGAGAAAGATGGCTCAAAATTACATATTAAATATGCCCAAGTAAACTCTAATATCACCTTTAAAATTCACAAGAAAAGATAATATGTAACAGAAATGCCTTTTAAATCACTATGCTCAATTTGTCTTTATCAGAGATATTTTAATTAGCACCATGAGGCCATTATGATTAATCCTATGCCTACCCCATCTCAACATTCTTCTTAAAAAACAGAAATTCAAATCTATCTTTCAAGGAAATATGGTTTTATATTTATGCCAAATTTCAGAGCTTATTAATAATATATGAAGCAAATGCTAAGCCACAAAGCATTTTCACAGAAAACATCAACTCAGATGCAAAGGAAATAACAAGCTACCTGAAAAGCCACAACTTTTAATAGCACATTTTTAAAAATGAAAAAGCACTCAATTCTCTGCTTAATAATCCTATTAGAGCCACCACTTTGAAAATTTATACCAAAATAATCAGTTTAAAGTAGCTGATTTTTCTCAAAAATCATTACCAGTATGAAACCTTATTTCTTCAGTTTTTATCTAGTATTATATCAAAGGCCAATCCTAAACCCTCACAGTAGATCACTGACAGACTGTTAATCAAAAGTCAGCTAGTCACTAGAGCAATTGTGAGCAGTTACAATAAAATGCAATTTCTGATTCTCTTTCTCATCTTCTTTGCAAGGAACATTGTTACTACAGAAAAATAGTGAACAATGGATTATCATACCAATTGCCCCTAAATGATTACTATATGAATTAGAAAAATAAAAATAAAAACCTATCAACTCCCCCTCTCAGTATTTTTCCAAAATTGAATTTGTGACATGAGTTTCCATAAAAAAAAAAAAAAAAAAAAAATTAGTTCCATTAACTGTAGATCAGGTTGTTTTACTCATGATGTTTTTCAGGACCTGACCAGGGAACATGATAGGGTTTTAAATTCTAGAAAGCTAAGAAGGATTTGAGTCTGTTGACATAACTAAGTAAATATGCAAAGAGGAAAATTATGTGCTAGCCAGGTTGGTATCTACAGGCATGATGCTCAAAACAGGAAATCAGAATGCACAGGACATGTGCAGACAGCAAAATTGGTTATACTTTCCTTTTGTTCCTATTAACTCCATTTAAATGATTCAAGGAGTAAATTCATACTAGTCAGATTAGGACCCAACATGGCATAACTTTTAGATCTGCTTTCCTGGTATGGATTCAGGAGGAGAACAAAGGGCAACAAGGAAAATTAGAAGTATCAAATATTTATTAATGTAGCCTGCCTATTCTTCTCCACTGCTGTCCTTCTCCCTTTCTTTTATGTAACTCTCCTGTTCGGAACCCTGAAGGAGTGTGGTTATAAAGTCCAAATGCTTGATGTTAAGGCCCTCCCCAAGCTCACTTCTACCTACTGACCTAGGCTTGCTCCTCATTAACTCATGTTTTCACCGAAAACTTTAGACAAACCAGAGTACTCACTTCCCCAAACACATTTTTCCCTATTTCTATACCTTTGTTCTTACTCTATTTCTCCTGCCTGAGAAGTGTCCCTCAACAAACCCATCTGTACATAAAGGCTATGTCTAGTGCAATCTCCTTTCAAGAAATCCCCCTAAATCCCTTATCTCAGTCCTAAATCACTTATTTCTCCTCCTTGTATCCATAGTACATTATTCCCGTAAAATGCATGGCATCTTATACTTCATTACAGTTAATTATATGTCTTATTACCTGAGTCATATAAATCACACAGAGAAAAAATTAAATGTACATACTTCTATTTACCACAGTGATTAGAAAAGTGCTATCTTTCCATAGTAGGTTCTCATGTCTGCTACATTAATTAAATTTGTGCAAAGTTATCTCCTCTGAAAAATGTAGCTTAGTGACAATTAAATGACAGAAAATACTAGGACTATACATATATGATGAATTTGGCGATGGAGAGAAAAATACAGCTGCTTACTGAAACCAACTACAATTTCCAGAAAATTATTAGCTCTTTTCTCCTTGGTTTCTTAGGAGACTGAGCCAGACAACTTTTCTATGTGATACATTTGTTAAACAGTGTGTCTGAGGAAGTCTGTCTGACATTGATAAACTGCTTGAAATTTTGCATTAAAAAGAGGAAAAAATAGCAGAATACATTACTATTGCTTTTAAAAAATGTTGCTCATCGTCGATTGTGTGAAGATATTTTTTATGGTAGCTAAGGGGATTACGGCATATGTACCTGTAATAAATGAATGGTGAGAGAGATGGAAGGAGAGAGAGAGAAGAGAGAGATAGAGAAGATAGATGGAGATTATATAGAGTCACCTCTGACAGAATGACTTACTTTTATTTCCTTCAAGCACAGGCAATAACCTCTCATTTTTCATTGGCTAGAAAATATGTCAACAAAATTTTCCTTTACTTGTCTTCTTTTTCTTTCAGTATCTGCCTCACTTATAAGAATAGAGATAAGTCAAATCACATCCTTTCTCCATATAAACTATCATTGTCACAATTCAGAATATAGGAATTTAGAATACACATATTTGGATCTTTTCTCCTAAATAATGCACTACTGACAAATAGTACAAAGCAAGTAATTTAATTTCAAAACTTTTATAGCAACACAAAAAGAAACATATTTCAGAATATCAATGAGTTCTTTAGTAATCATTAAGGTGTATAACAAGATAGCATAGAAATTTACTCACTAATATCTCCCTTAAGAGAGAGCTATAGAATTTTTTCTGACTTTTTTCAGTTTTTATTTTTAATTATAAATTGATACATTATAGTTGTATATATTTATGGGTACAAGGTGATGTTATGAATTATGAATATAATATAAAATGATTAAATCAAGCTAATTAACATATTCATCACCTTAAATATTGTTGTGGAGAGAACATTTGAAATGTACTCAGTGAGTTTAAAGTGTACAATTTTTATTTATTATCTTCACCATGCTATGCAATATATCTCAAGGTAAAAAGAAAAAACAAAACTCATTCCTCCTGTCTAACTAAAGCTGTATCCTTTGACCATCGTGTCAAAGCCACATTACATTTATGTTTTTACTTGTGGCACCAGGGAACACTGGCTTCCAGATTTACGAATGCTTCTTTTTAAAATGACCAAATTTTTACATATACTTCATTAAACATTATAAATCAATAAGAGTGATAATAATAAAGAGTTCCATCTATTCCCACCCTAGTCATGCTTCTAAAAGCTATCACCTTTTAGCAGTTCTGGGTTAAGTTCCTCTGTAGGTTACCTTCAGACTGCTAAATAAGTGCTTATACAGCGGCTTCTTAATTTTCCACCTTTAGCTCCTGCTATGATTGATGAAGATTTATTTCACACAACTCTCACCACCTCTTCTCAATTTTTCTGGTTATAATATTATTTTTAGTACCTGTGCCTTCACAATGTATAATATACTTCAATTTCAATTTCTTATTTCATCAACTGTGAACTATGTCCTTTGACACCTCACTTTGTAACATGATGCTGTATGAGGGCAAAATAGTCAAGCTTTCAAATTGTAAGGGTAAGGTGATCACTCTTTCTTTGTTTAATAATTAGAAGGAAGGGGACTGTCTCCCATTCCTCTCCTCCTTCGGGTGCCTCCTTGAAAACATAAGTCTGATACAGTCAGATCTTTTAATGTTACAAGGCAAGGTGTGGGCCATCTGCTATTGGGAACTGTAAACAAACACATACCTCCAAAGTTAAGAGACACCTCTCAAATTATACAGGAGGCCGGGCGCGGTGGCTCAAGCCTGTAACCCCAGCACTTTGGGAGGCCAAGACGGGCGGATCATGAGGTCAGGTGATCGAGACCATCCTGGCTAACACGGTGAAACCCCATCTCTACTAAAAAATACAAAAAGCTAGCCGGGCGTGGTGGCGGGCGCCTGTAGTCCCAGCTACTTGGGAGGCTGAGGCAGGAGAATGGCGTGAACCCGGGAGGTGGAGCTTGCAGTGAGCTGAGATCCGGCCACTGCACTCCAGCCTGGGCGACAGAGCCAGACTCCGTATCAAAAAAAAAAAAAAAAAAAAAAAAAAAAAAAAAAAAAAAAAAAAAATTATACAGGAAACAACACAAGACAAGTTCTCTAGTCTCTCAAGTGATCGAAGTTTTAACTGCTCTCTCTTCTACTTTTACATATAGATTTGTATGAAATTTTGTCTAGACTTTGTAGATATTTCCACACTATCTTTACATGCATATAAATCTCTAATGTTTACCTCTTAATAAATGTGTTCTCTTTCTCCTATATTGGCATGGGAGGCTGTGGTCGGGAGGGCAGGGCAGTGTTTTTGCTGACAAAACTATTTTATTTCCCAGCAGTTAGTAGAACCGGGACCCTGCCTTCTCCCCCTCATACCTTATTATTATAAATCTAATTTCCCACCTTATCAAGGCTAATAAAATTCACATTCTGTTTTGTACTCAAAATATATTCCATACATTACCTGTAGGTTGACTAAAGTTGAAAGTCAATGAAACAGTGCTTCAATTATTATGAATATGAAGATATTGTTCATTACCAAGTAATATAATGATGGCACAACTTTTTCCTTTTGGTTCTCATGGTACCCCTGTGTCACTCAAGAAAAGTATGTTCCTGGCCTCAAAATCAAAAGGAAATCCTTCCAGCTCAAATCATGCTTTATGTTAATTTACCTCATATTTGAATTATGTTTTTCTTATATATTCTTGAGGCTTTTTTTCTTTTTGAGAGAATTAATGTACATTCTCTTCATAATATCCCTAATGACTACAGCTTCCTACTTGTTCTAGCTAGTTCTCAAAAATGCACATTGTTTTTGAAGACATTATTCTTAGAGCCCACTGTACTATTCCAATTTGTATCAACTTTTTAGAAAGAGATCTGCTATACAGTTGTTATATTGTAATTTATTTTATTTGATGCCTGAATTAATCCTATCACTTTTGTATTCTCTGTCTTTTCCTCTCTTAATTTTCAGCATTATTTTCCTGGAACATACTCTCAAATAACTTCATCATAAAGTATGCCTAGGTTAAGTTTTCCTCTTATTGCATATGAAGAAATGACTTTAATTCTAAACTGATTGAAAATTTGACTGAGACTACAGTTGTAGACTCAGTTATTTTCCTCCCAAACTTTAAAAGTCTTCCTCACCTGTATTCTCTGACATTTTAACTGTGACTGATGAGAGGTCTGGCATAGTTTAATCCTTGCCCTTTTGGTGGTGATTTTGTTGTTGTTGGCTTTGATTTTAGGTGACTCTTTTATGAATAATCATTTTCTTCAGGTAGTCAAGTCTGTGACACCTTTGGGGTCGTCTTCATCAATTACCACACTCACTAGCTTCGATTTAGCTAGGATTTGTTAATAGCTTTGATTAGCGAAAAAGGAAAAAAGCCAAGACTTTGCCTTCAGAAATCTTTACAAGCTGAACCAAAATAGAGAAGCTGCCAAAGAGAGATGGTGTGACAGAAGCCAGAGAAAGGGAGACCTCCACAGTGTCACAAAGGGAATGACATTTTATAGTTTCCTGACTTTGACTGCATCTTGAAGCAGTGAAAGTCTAATCTCACAATTATTTATTTCTACAACTCTCTCCATTCCCAGCCAGAAACACACTCTCGTGTCTGCTCCTACACCACATTTTCACAAAGTACTTTTGAACTTCACTTTGGCCCTTCCGCCTACCAATTTCCCAGTCTCTGACCACAGCTCCTTTGCTTCCAGTTCCTACGTCCCTTTTTCCACTCATAGTTCCACTTTAATTTCATCATAATCACCCATCTTTTTGGGATTGGCTTTGCTGTCTTGCCTATCCATCACTTCAACTGCCTTATTTTAATGCTGTTAACTTATTACCTGTTTTGGGTTTTTCACTTCAACATCCTTCAGTGACTCACATTTCTATGGAATTACGGAGCGCTGTTAGAGAAAACTATGATGCGATGCTATGCATACTGTTTTTACTGTAAATTAATGATCTCCAGCCTGAGGGGGGCCCTCAATGCTATGTGACAATTCAAATAGACATATTATTTTCCCCTTGATAGTGGCAATTACATTTTTGCCATTGCTTATCATGTTTCCCATTACCAACTGGTTTGCTTCTCCCATCTCAAGGAGAATAAAAGCGATAGAAAATATATGCCCTCATCTATCCTTTTACATATAATGATCTGCTTCCCTTCCTCTTTGATAGTGCCAGGCAAAGGAAGTGATGGCTTTTAAATATAGAGTAAGGAACACATTTACTTAGTTTATGGGCTTGTACTAAGTGTGAGCATAGTCCACAAATAAAGGCTAAAAAGTAGAAATCATAGAGGCCACATTTTCTTACAAAAAAACTGTAAAATACAAAGTAAAATTAGGCTATTACATGAGCATATCTACAGCATTTGCTAGTATCATGCACTATTATAAATATATTATACATAATATGTTTTACAAATATGAAGAATAACAAGTTTAAGTAATTTGTTCAAGTTCACACAGCTCTCAAATATAGACTCAGGATATAAACCTGGACAGTATGGCTCAAGTTTCCTCACACTTAATCATCATGATACATTGCATTTTCACTCAAGGAAACCCCACATACTAAGAAATTTTTTTAAATTCCTATATGTATCTATTGTTTTACAAAGAAAATATGCAGGAAAAATAGTTTACCAAGCAGTAAAACTAATACAAAGATGCAATTAATGCTATTTGTAGAGAGAAAATTCACAGATTTTCATAATTCAATTAATATTTTAAAAGGAAAAACTAATGCTCTTAATCCTTAAAACAACTCAAAAATCTAAATTATGAGTCACATGAATTATTTTTGTTATAGGCTATTATAGAAAATTTTTAGTAGAGAAATCCTTTAGGATCTGTCTTTTGGGACTATAATTCTTTCACAAGCAAAGGCCACTATGATACTCTATTAATTGACCCAGAGAACTGCCCCATATGCCTTAGCTGCAAGAATATTTGTATCTTATAATGCTACTTTGCCACTTGAAAAATGTAGGCAACTGAGGAACTTTCTGGATTAAAAAATATAATCTTTTAAATAATTATAACCATTAGAACACACAGTCATTCTAAATATTAATTCTGATTAGGTTACCTGATTTAGCAAATAAAAGTACAGGATGTCCAGTTAAATTTCAATTCCTAATAAATAACAAAAAAGTTTTTAGGATAAGTATGTTTCATGTAAACATTAGGACATACTTATACTAGAGATTGTTTATCTAAAATTCAAATTTAAATAAATGCCTTGTGTTTTATCTGTCCATGTTAGGATTCAGTCAAAATATAAAATTTCAATTAATGTTTTGATTCTCATTTACCAAACAAGGTACAGACATGCCATCATACCCTTTTATTTGCTTTTTTCCTCTATAACTATCCTGAAACTTTAGTTATTACCATGTAATTATGCTGAATTGCAGTTATTGTAAGGAATCATTGCAAATGCCCCTTATATAATTAAAATTAATGAATGTCTAATTAAATTATAAGTTCAAAGATACATAAATATCTTTCTCAAAAAAACTATACTAAAACATAAGTAGTGTAGCGTTCTAAAGTGCATAAAAATCTGAAATAGAGAAAAATTATCTTCTATTTCAAAAGGGTATAAGACATTTTAGTTGTGAAGCTATTTGTACATCTATTCCTAAAAAATGATTAGTCATTATATAACTATAATTATATAAATACTTATTAAATATAGGCCAGGCATGGTGGCTTATAATCACTTGTAATTCCAGCACTTTGGGAGACTGAGGTGAGTGGGTCACCTGAGGTCAGGAGTTCAAGACCAGCCTGGCCAACATGGTAAAACCCCGTCTCTACTGAAAATACAAAAATTAACCTGGCGTGGTGGCGCGTGCCTGTAGTCCTAGCTACTCAGGTGGCTGAGGCAGGAGAATCGCTTGATCCCAGGAGGCAGAGGCTGCAGTGAGCTGAGATTATGCCACTGTACTCCAGCCTGGGTGACAGAGCGAGACTGTCTCAAAAATTAAATAGATAAATATAATAGAAAGGTATGGATAATTTACAATATTAGTTATTTTGTTTTGTTGTGTTGTGTTTTAAGATAGGGTCTTGCCCTGTCACCCAGGCCAGAGTGAAGTGGTATAATCATAGTTCACTGAAGCCTCAAATTCCTTGGATTAAGCAATCCTCCTGCCTCAGTCTCCCAAGTAGCTGGGAGGTGCATGCCACCACACTGGCTAATTTTTTAATTTTTAGTATAGATGAGGGTTTCCTTTGTTGCCCAGGCAGGCCTGGTCTCAAGCGATCCTCCTGCCTTAGCCTACCAAAGTGCTGGGATTATAAGCATGAGCCACCGCATCTGGCCTACTTTTACAAAATTAAAAAAAAAAAAAAAAAAAAAAAAAAAAATATATATATATATATATATATATATATAAATTTTCTTTTTACAATAATTATTAATTCTACAGCTTCCTGTGAGTTGAAAAATATACAGATTAATGTTTCATATAATTACCTAATGCTGGGATTTTTTTTCCCTTACAGACCTAAATTGTTATATATGTTTTTTAAAATGCAAAAAGAAAGATCACCTTTAATAGCCTCAAAAAATAAATAGTTAAATGATTCTAAAGGCTCCAAGGCACCTCTTAGATTTTAACATATAAAAATACAGCTTTCTACTCAAACCCTGTCCAAAGTATACAAGAATAACTAATGCCCCAAAATAGTGACTTAAAATCAAGTCTGTTATGGCAAATATATAGAAACCCATGTGACATAGAAAAAAATACTCTAAATTTCTTCAGGTGAGCTGAAAAGTAAATTCAACATACTATTCTTACTACCAGTGTCTAAAAGAGGGGCCAGGAGCGGGATGTGCACCTGCATAGCCTTAAAAATTCTCCTAGTTTTACTGGATACCTCCTGCCAGTTCCCTAAACACCAGGAAGTTGTGACTTACCCACCCACACACCGCTTTGTTGAAAATGGTAGTGGTTTAGTTAACTTTTGTTAAGCCTTATATCATCTTTAAATAATAGATGTCAGAGATTAAAAAGCAAAATACTCTCATATAATTTCTACTTATCTCATATGTATTGAACCATACTGAGTCAGGTCACTCATTCTCCCAAATATAAAAACAGTATTTATTTGTTTGTAAGTACTCCAAGGAGGGCTGGGGAGCACTGTGGGCATTAGGGAAGAGAAATTGGAACTTGTCATTATGGAAACAGAAATGCACGATACACAGTCATTTCTGATGGACTTGGGAAGCCCAAAATATAAACCATGCTGCAAAGGTACAACAGAGTCCCAAGAGGGAATTCAACATAAGACAAGGAGGAACGTAAATGACTAACTAAAGTAATTTACTAACTAAAGTGTGAGGTCTGTGGAATGCAGGAGAGGAGTGATTCCAGGGATCTAAGAAAAACTAATGCCCAAAGATACTGACTTAAAACCAAGTCCATTATGACTAACAGAATCATTCCAGGTATAGCACTGCCAGAAACAGAAAGCCTTCTTAACCCAGCACCCGACCATGAGTGCATCCCCAAGGCTGAATGTGTGAAGTGAGGGGATTTTGAAATGCTTTGGAACTTGAGTAATTCTGCCAGTAGATCCCTCCATAAATTGGAGATGGAAAAAAAGAAGGAGGCTTTCATTTCTGAATTCATGAGACAATTTTTGGCCATGCAAACACTCGGCTGGTAACAGGAATTCAGAGTGGTGTCTAGAGTAGCTAACACTGCCGGCTAATGTGTCACATCAGTTGTCAACCATGTCAACAGATCTCAAGTATAAAGAACACTAGGGCATTGTGGGAGCAGAGGGCAACTGAGGGCAACAAGGACAAGATGGCTGGGACTTCTACCTTAGGGTGTAGAGACATCAAATTGACATCTGGGAAATATCAGTGTCTTAGATTGTTTCATGGATACAGATGTACACATGCACACACACATACACATACACACACACAATTCCCTCGGAATTTCTAGAAATTACTACAAAGAACTAGAATTTATAAGTAAGACTTAAAGCTCCAGATAAATGAGTAGCAGTAGTAGTATGACTTCTATTTATGCCCTTGGAATAATGGGGTCTGTAACATTCAACATACTGCTTTCATGTCAGTAAAGTATGACCAACGTACACTCTATTTCAATAAATGGTACTCTCATCCACTAAATTATTCAAACCAGAAATCATGGATGTATCCTTTTTTGCTCTTTATTCTTCATCTCTCACACCCCAAGTTGTGTCAGTTTCACTTGTTAAGTATTTCAGAATCTGTTCCCTGTACCACACCCCTACTGTCAACACCCAGTTGAAGTCACCATCCTCTCTAGCATGGACTGTTAGGAAAACCAGCTCCTTTGCCTCCCTTCATCTCCTCTTGCTCCCAATCTTCTATTTTCTTTATTGCTGTGGTAGTAATATGTTTTAAATGCAATTCTGTTCATGGCCCTCCCTTACTTAAAGTCTTTTTTATGATTTCTCGTTCTTCTTATCATACAGACCAAAATCTGTAACCTAGCACTGTGATTTAGGCTCTCTCTGCCTTCCTTACCAATCTTGGGAAACATTTAGCACATAGACAAGGATAAATCCAATATTCCACACACTCTAAGCAATGTGTTTCTCTCCTTATGACCATAACAAACCAATAATTAGTCATTTATGTTATAATATAGGCAATTATTTGTTATTATTTGTTTAATGCCTGTCTTCCCTGCTAAACTGTAAGCTGCTCATATTTGTATTTCCCCCAACCTCATCCCCAGTGTCTATATGGTAATGGCCTATACTTAGAAGAGAAATATTTACTATACAAATAAAAAAAGTATGAATATTTCTGAATCCCCCATAAGTAGCTATTACAATGAGGATTTGTTCTCACCCAATGTATTTGTACTTTCCTACTGGGAAAAAAAGTTGAATTAAATAGATTCTTTAAACATTTAAGTAGATTTTATATCCTTTCTAGGAAAATTCATTTGAATATTCACACCTTCTTCTCCTGCCAACATGTTTCAAAGTCACACACTGAGAAAATTGTGAGAACAGCTGGCTGGAACATTTCTTGATTTTTTAAAAACTTATATAGGAAATAAGTAAAGATAAAGTCATAAAGATCAGGTCTGCATATTGTCTTCTTAAAGAAGAAAAGCTCAGTAATTCACCCTTTCAGTTGAGTTTGCTTGAAAGAAACCAGCACATTACACATTCTAGAAAATCTCCTTACGTAAAGGTTAGATAGTGTTAGGAGGCCTCAGTTATTTTTCCTTTGATGTTGAGGCAAGCCAAGGCTACTGAAAAGCCATTCGAGTTGGTGGAAGCTGACAACCATTCAAAAAAGTGGAGTTTGTATACAAGGGAGAAAGAGAGTAAAGAACCGCTACGTTATGTTCAGATGTTCATACTATACTCCTAGTTTATTTGGTGTTAACTGCTAATCTCGGCAATTTAAACAATGAGAACAGATAAGAAACAAGGCACCATTTAAATAGATCATTTAAGCTTACAGTAAAATTTAATCACTACCTCTAATTACAAAGAAAGGGAAATCACAAAAGAAATTATTTCAAGTATATTAGTAGTGACTTCCATCTTAATGACACTATTTGAATGGATATAAACAAATAAAACACCTTAGAAAGAGAATGGCAGTGATTTCTGACACCTTACATTGTCTAACACACTCACACAAAACATGCTGCCTTATAGAACTAGCTCTAAAAGAAATCAACTAAAACTATGAAAAATAAGATAGCATGTGCATTAGTTTTCCAGGGCTACCATGGCAAAGTACCACAGACTGGATAGTTTAAACAACAGACATTTATTTCCTCTCGATTCTGGAAGCTGAGAAGTCCCAGATCAAGATGTAAGCAGGGCTGGTTTCTTCTGAGGGCCTCTCTTCTTGTCTAGTAGATGGCCTTCTGCTTCTGCTGTTTCCACAAGGTCATTTTCTGTGTCTGTGTTCTAATCCCCTCCTCTAATAAGGACGCCAGTCATTTACTTTAGGGTCCACCCCTCTGGTCACATTTTACGTTGATTATCTTTCTAAAGGCCCTATCTCCAAATACAATCACATTCTGAAATCCTGGTGGTTAGGACTTAAACATATGAATTTTGAAGAGACATAATTTAGTCCATAACAGCATGCCTGTTAAAAAATGATCTATTTTCCTTCTGCTTCCTATTTTTTGAGACAGAATTCACGTGCTATAAAATTCACTCTTTTAAAGTGTACAATTATATTTATAGGATTCTTTGGGATAGGAGTCTACCTATATTTGCTTCCAAGAGGAAGCTTGTGTTTTCTTTACTTTTTCATTCAATCATTTTGAGCTTTATTTAACACTTTTTCCCCCAGCTATCTTAGTGATACTTTATGGTAGCAATTTGGTTTAAAAAAAGATAGATGGTTTGGTGAAAGTCTGGGCTCTCAGGAATTAGGTGTTATTGACCCCTCTTTTAAGTGAGCCCCAACATTCTCCCAGGCTAAACCTCAGAGTGGGAAGCTGGGGCCTAAGCACTGAAGTTTCATTATCCAGCCACGCGGCAGCAAGGAGAATCAGCTCCTTGAGGGCTGAGATGATTTCCACTTCATAGCACAAAGTCACTTAATAAGGATGCACACAACTTGGCTTTCCTTTAAGAGAATGTACAGAATTTAGCACAAAAGGGAATATAAGCGCAAACTCACAGAGTTTCTTCTTAAGTATGAGCTTGTGAAAACTCAACAGCTTTCAGAATATGATGTGAAGAATTTAGTCATGATACTGGTGAAAGTGAGAAGGCACCATGTATTTATAGCACTTGAATCAAATTTTTACATGCTTATCAAATTTGAATTTGGTAAATCCTTCTATTTTCTTTCTTTCTTTTTTTTTCTTCTGAGACAGGGTCTTACTTCATTGCCCAGGATGGAGTGCAGTGGTGCGATCTCGGCTCACTGCAACCTCCACCTCCCAGAATCAAAGGATTCTCGTGCCTCAGCCTCCCTAGTAGCTGAGATTACAGGCACACGCCACCATGTCCATCTATTTTTTTTTTTTTTTTTTTTTGGTATTTTTAGTAAAGATGGAGTTTCACCATATTGGCTAAGCTGGTCTTGAACTCCTGGCCTCAAGTGATCCTCCCACCTTGGCCTCCCAAAGTGCTGGAATTAGAGGCGTAAGCCACCAAGCCCACCCTATCCCTCTATTTTCTAACTTTAATTTCTTATCACTTTAACTCAGTGGCTTATTTAAACCATGGAATTCAAGTATATATGAGCCTATTTCTGAACTCAAACACCAATCATTTAAATGATGATGAGTCATGGCAAGAAACTGTCTATTCCTCCACTGTTTTTCCATAACGGAAAGATGGCATCCAAAAAACTCTCCTCCAGAAGAAAATACCCTGAGGCATGCATTGACACTGGGTAAAAGTGGAGCTGAGCACAAACGTCCCTAAGCTATACTCTCATAATGGTTGGTCATAATGGTTGGTCACTGTCTTGCCAATTAGAGTACCTCTTTGTTAAAATACAGCTCTTTTACTACTTTCTCCTTATGTGATTGGTTTGGATGTTTTCTATTCTCCTGAATGTTCAACCTTGCTTTCTCTGTAATAAAAGAAGTAATGTGTATATTCTCCAACAGAAAATCAGATAGACTATTACACACGTACACACATACAGATAGTGTCTGTACAATGATAATACTGAAAGTGTCTTCAAAGATACTTCTTTGTAAGGGTTGGAGTCATAGTCTTTAAATTATTCCCCTAAAGCTGTCTCTCACACACAAAAAAGGTCATGAATCATCTCACCCACATGTATATATACACACATATATATACATATATACACATACAGATATATATACATCTGTATGTGCCTCACATATATGTGTGTATATATGTACATATAGAGAGAATTATACATTATTGAGGATACTCAGCCTACACAATGAATACAATCCTTTAAAGTAAAATAAAGATATGAGCATCTGTTGGTAATAAAAAGTTGTCCAGTCTTTCAAAGATGTACTTCACTGTCAGGCTTTATGAACCACACAATTTCCAAATTTGGTAACATTTTGCAGAATAAATTTTCTACCAGTACTTTCCTCTCACTAGAAAATTAGTAAACCACTTCATAATTTTGGATAGTAAAATATATTAAAACAGAATAAAATTGTCTTTCTCTTAGTCTAGAAACAAACTATTACATAGCAGCATGCCAATTAATATTTCTTTGTGTTTTTCCACAGGCTGTTGCTACCCATGTGAGAGTAAAGAAGGGAACTTAAATCAGTGCTGCTTTCCTTGATGGTTTCATTGATCCAAAAGCCCATTGAAGTCAATAGGATTTCATCTTTAGCAGAAATGCTGCACTTAGATTATCTCCATAGGAAATACAGGGGAAAAAAATAAAAAACTGATCCAAATAACTGAGTTACTTTCAAACCACCAAGCCTGCTTTATTTTAAAGATTAGAATTTCACTAATCTTTAAAATGGATTTTGTGGTACACTGAGAGTAATACTTATAATAATAATATAATGCATCAAAGAAGAGATAACTAGTCTGTATGACTGATATTTTAGCTTTCTCCCTTTTTTGAAACAATTTCCTTTGGTTTCATGTCAGCTGGGTTCCTTTAAAATACAAATACAATAGCTCCCCAGTGCCGCCAACTAGGAGATCACAATGAACCAGTCCTCAAGTCTTTCTGCCTTGCCTGCCAAGGCAGATCTAATTACTCTACAGCCCTGCCTTCATTTTCAGGGCAGAAGTAAATGCTTCCCTGTGTGGGACACCAGTCAGAGCAAGAGGCACTTCCTCTGATCTGACTAATCATTCTTGCAGCGTGGGAGTGCAGGAGAAGAGAGGAAATATCATTCAGAGACACTTTTCCTAAGGTTTGGGGCCTTAGTCTTTAAAATATTCCCTCAAAGCTCTATCATCTCACAGACACACAAAAAGGTCAAGAATCTCCTCCGTAATATTTCTCTCACCTGTACATCTGGATGGTATAATTAGCCACATTTTATTATTTCCCTCCTTTAGAAAAGTTCTCATTTTATCTTTCTCTAAGTGTCCTAATCTGAAAAGTACACTTCAGGATCGTCATAAGGATTAAACACAGTGAATTTTGGAAATGTTTAGTGCACAGTATTTCCCAAAAAGAAAAATGTTTCTTCAATGACTTTGCCATTTTGTCTTTGCATAGAGTGTTCAGATGTAAAAATACATATATTTTTTAAAAGTACAACAACTGCAGAAATAACTATTTTCATGGCAACATTTGCTTTTCAGAGAGCCTTTAAAACAGGTTGATTGCCTATTATTATAATATATAATAGGAATATTATTATAATGATTTTAATAATTATTATATTATTAATAAAAAAGATATTTCTTAACCTATGCAGGTGGTGGAGAATATCTGAATTTAGAAGAATAAGACTGAAAAAGAGAGCACTATAAGTCAAAAGTTAACAGAATGTAGCAGAAAGAACATTGGAAACTGGGTTTGGACCAATATTATCAATGTGACCAGTGATGTCAAACGAGAAAGAAGTTTTCAAAAACTTAGAACAGCATCACTATTATTGCTTATGTGTTGATTTATATATTCAATTTTTCTAAGCTTTTGAAAAAAAAAGTTGTCTTTTTTGTTTCTATGCATTTGTTTTCTTTTTTTCTTCATTTCTTCTTTTATTTATCCACCAGGTGTCATATGAGGCACTGGAGAAACACAGCTGAATTGCGAGGATTCTTAGAGGTGTCCACGGCACAATAAAGAGGACAGATAGAAAAACCTACTTTTCTGCTGAGGACATACACAATGTGTCCTACTGTTTTCTTTGGTTCTAATTTCTAATTTCATTTTCTTTCTAAAGCCTGTTTTTTAAAACAAATCTGATTCTATTGTGTCTAAATCAGAGAACGGACTCAGGGTGACTTATTCAATCACCCAGAGATTATTGTCTGAGGGCTCAGTCAAAGATAAAAATTGACTGAGGCTGTCAGGACAACTGTAACAGTTTCAAAAAAAAAAAAAATCCTGAGGATTCCTTTACAGATGCTGAGAAACAACAATTAAGTTGTCAATGATACTATCTCCACTCTCAGCAACCATCTACACCCCAGTGAGGCTGCTACAGAGGCAACTAGTGAGTACCCCATTCCATTCCTACATGCGGTTACTTCTTTCATTAGAGCAAGTTTCTATGGGTATGTACCCTGCAGTAGATGGAGAGGAAGCGTTGAATATAAAATGGGAAGAGAGATAGTGAATAGACAATATTCTCAGACAAGAGTCTTAAGCATTCTTCTGCCACCGTAAACCACAGGACAAGGCAACATTTCCTCCAGGTAGACACCACTTTAAACAGCATATATGAAGGCCCTGAAGTGTTTGTAAAATAAAAAGTAAAAACAAAAGCTTTGAGGGCACATGAAACTAACTCCACTTTAGCCTTGATATCTCAATTTAGATATAGGCCTCTCTAGGAAGACTTTGCTATAACCTACCCTTGCAAGACTGACTGGGGACCACTCCAATGTGCTCCTATTGGACTATGTGACTTGCAGCAGTTATAGTACTACTTCAATGCTTCATTGAAGTATCTTATTTTCTTCTTTGTCCGCTTTGTGAGAAAATAGTCTCAAATAAATAAATAAATAAATAAAATAGCTTCATAAGTTTGCTGACAAAACAGTGTTTGACCCATAAAAACATAAATGTCAGGTTCCTCATCATTATCATCATCATAATTATCATGATTTTAGATGAGTCTAAACTACCTAAATAAGGGAAGGGAAGTAGTTTTTATGAACATTACCTAGAATAAGAATGAGCTTTCAATAAATTTTTGTTGAATTAACAAATAGGTGGATAAACAAGTTTATAAATTATCATTGGTTGCTTAACAAATTCTATCCAAATTAATTTTGAAGTTGTTTCTTTTAGATTATTTTGTATTTTTCCAAAAGGAAGACTAATGACAGCTATCTACATGACTGAAAAGGAAAATATGGTCTTGTGAGGACCAGACCATAAATTTGCTGAGGACCCTGAGTATCTATTCAGAGGTCAGGCAAAAGTAAAGGTGTTAGTCATCAAAACATTTAAATTTATGCTACCATCTTATCTAATTATAAGAAAGTTTCTTTCAGAAAGTAGAATTTCCAAGACACTTCAAATCAAAGGGTGGTGGTTTTGTAAATATCTTGAGATATAAAGCTTCTAGAGAACAATTCAGCAACATTTATCAAAAGCTTTAAAAATTAAGTAACGCCTTCTCTAGAAATATGCTAAAACTATAATTAAGAATATGAACAAATGTTTGACTTTATAGATACTGGTAGTAACATGGTTTATAATATTTAAAGATAAGGTAAATGTCCACAATAAATTATTAGTTACATAAATTATTCTACATTTTTATAATAAAACAATACTCGTGCCATGTTTATTATAATGAAAGATGTTCATAATATAATAGGCTATAGGACAGTATGTAAAGTATGATACCATTTTTGTTTTATTGAGAGGGTAGAAATAACAAGAATAGGGAAAGAGAAAAAAACTAGCAAAATGATAGTATGCAAGCCAAAAAGCTGGTAATCTTTCTAAGTATTAATGTCCCCTTGTCTATGTGCAATTCATCATCAGGTCCTGTCCTTTTCACTATTTAAATGCCATTTAAACTCAGAATCTTTTCATCACTATTGTCATCATCTTTATTTAGAAATACTTTTATGTTTTTGTTTTAAAAAAAACCCTACATAATCGATGTCCCTGCGCCTGTGTTGCCTTGCTCCATGTTTCACAGAGCAAATACAGACAGAATGATCTTTTTAAAATGCCAATCTGAATGTGGCATCATGCTTTCAGGGCAAGGCCTAAACTCCTTGCCATCATGTGTTGAATCATTAAAGCTCTGATTTCTACCTACCTGCCTTTGCAGCTAATTTCCCATGGCCCTGCTTCCATCCACAACTTGACTTTAAGCCAAACTGAGCTATTTGCACATTTCCTAAGTTTACCATGTTCACTTCTCTGCATCTTTGCACATGCCACTTTATCCACCAAAAGCAAACTTGTCTCATCTAGTTGCTATTCATCTTTTGCAGAGATAAAATCATTGCTGTTTAAAATCAAAATGGACTATCAACTCTTCTGCTAATACAGGCCTTCATTTCAGTGATAAACTATAGCTCCATACTCAGAAATGGGTGAGGACAGGGGAAGGCTGAACTTTCAGGGTCTCTCTCAGCTGTTCCATGAAATTACACAAGAACCAGAGCAAGCCTAGCAAGTGATTCGTTGGCTGGCTAAGCACATTTATGAGCCTTTTGGTAGGTGAAGGAAGGCCTTATTTTAGAAGGGGATTGAGAGCTAAATTGTTTTATATACTGTGTAACAAACCTGCACATTGTGCACATGTATCCTAGAACTTAAAGTATAATAAAAAAAAAAAAGTTGATTTGCATGTAGAAGCAATAAGGATGAACATAAAGTAATGAAGCAGTGGAAGTCTTGAGAGATGAATGGAGATGAGTAGCTTTGCAGAAGGCAAGGGCCTTGAGAAGTCTGATCAGTGAGTGATAAATTGTCATGGCCGAGTGACCATAGGAGAGCTGTCAGTACAGTAACCCACACAGATCCCCTGTGACAAGCAAGTGCAGGTGCACCTTTCCCTCAGTTTTTGTCAGCCAATGGTCACCAGCTCACGGCTGCACTCTTTTGAAAACTGTCTGTTAACAACAGGAGCACCCTAGTCCAGAAATGCCTGACAGGTTACACCCTTCCTCCAAGTGGCAGCCAGTAGCCAGTGACTGACTAATAAAGAGGTACAAAAAGCCTTCCCCCTTGTCCTTGTCAAGAATAAAACTATGGGTTCCATTTTTATTCTGGAGCTCACTGTGGCATCAGTTGAATACACTTCTATAAGTGTTCTTCTTTTCCTTCTTCTTCTTCAGTTGTGCCTCCTGGGATTAACTCCCAGATAAATTATTAATACTTGTACTTAAATCATGTATCAGAGTATGCTTTCAAAGGAATCCAAACTTAGGTAGGAATCAGACCGATTTGGTTTAAATGAGAATTTAAACCCAGCTGATTTTTTTGCCCAGCTTTTTCCTTGTCTTATCCTATTTTCTTCATTACCTTAAATATTTCACTGGAGCCACTTCAGCAGTAAATCATTGCCCAAGAATCCCTGTCTCAGGTTTTGCTTCTAAGGAACTCAGCCCAGGATAGCAACCTAGGACTTTTTTTTTTTTTTTTAATCCATTTTGCTGGGTTTTTTTTGTTTTTTTTGTTTTTTAATTTATTTATTATTATTATACTTTAAGTTGTAGGGTACGTGTGCATAACGTGCAGGTTTGTTACATATGTATACTTGTGCCATGTTGCTGTGCTGCACCCATCAACTCGTCATTTACATCAGGTATAACTCCCAATGCAATCCCTCCCTCCTCCCCTCTCCCCATGATAGGCCCCGGTGTGTGATGTTCCCCTTCCTGAGTCCAAGTGATCTCATTGTTCAGTTCCCACCTATGAGTGAGAACATGCGGTGTTTGGTTTTCTGTTCTTGTGATAGTTTGCTAAGAATGATGGATTCCAGCTGCATCCAAGTCCCTACAAAGGACACAAACTCATCCTTTTTTATGGCTGCATAGTATTCCATGGTGTATATGTGCCACATTTTCTTAATCCAATCTGTCACTGATGGACATTTGGGTTGATTCCAAGTCTTTGCTATTGTGAATAGTGCTGCAATAAACATACGTGTGCATGTGTCTTTATAGCAGCATAATTTATAATCCTTTGGGTATATACCCAGTAATGGGATGGCTGGGTCGTATGGTACATCTAGTTCTAGATCCTTGAAGAATCGCCATACTGTTTTCCATAATGGTTGAACTAGTTTACAATCCCACCAACAGTGTAAAAGTGTTCCTATTTCTCCATATCCTCTCCAGCACCTGTTGTTTCCTGACTTTTTAATGATTGCCATTCTAACTGGTGTGAGATGGTATCTCATTGTGGTTTTGATTTGCATTTCTCTGATGGCCAGTGATGATGAGCATTTTTTCATGTGTCTGTTGGCTGTATGAATGTCTTCTTTTGAGAAATGTCTGTTCATATCCTTTGCCCACTTTTTAATGGAGTTGTTTGTTTTTTTCTTGTAAATTTGTTTGAGTTCTTTGTAGGTTCTGGATATTAGCCCTTTGTCAGATAAGTAGATTGCAAAAATTTTCTCCCATTCTGTAGGTTGCCTGTTCACTCTGATGGTAGTTTGTTTTGCTGTGCAGAAGCTCTTTAGTTTAATGAGATCCCATTTGTCAATTTTGGCTTTTGCTGCCGTTGCTTTTGGTGTTTTAGACATGAAGTCTTTGCCCATGCCTATGTCCTGAATGGTACTACCTAGGTTTTCCTCTAGGATTTTTATGGTATTAGGTCTAACATTTAAGTCTCTAATCCATCTTGAATTAATTTTCGTATAAGGAGTAAGGAAAGGATCCAGTTTCAGCTTTCTACTTATGGCTAGCCAATTTTCCCAGCACCATTTATTAAATAGGGAATCCTTTCCCCATTTCTTGTTTTTGTCAGGTTTGTCAAAGATCAGATGGCTGTAGATGTGTGGTATTATTTCTGAGGACTCTGTTCTGTTCCATTGGTCTATATCTCTGTTTTGGTACCAGTACCATGCTGTTTTGGTTACTGTAGCCTTGTAGTAAAGTTTGAAGTCAGGTAGCGTGATGCCTCCAGCTTTGTTCTTTTGACTTAGGATTGTCTTGGAGATGCGGGCTCTTTTTTGGTTCCATATGAACTTTAAAGCAGTTTTTTCCAATTCTGTGAAGAAACTCATTGGTAGCTTGATGGGGATGGCATTGAATCTATAAATTACCTTGGGCAGTATGGCCATTTTCACGATATTGATTCTTCCTATCCATGAGCATGGTATGTTCTTCCATTTGTTTGTGTCCTCTTTTATTTCACTGAGCAGTGGTTTGTAATTCTCCTTGAAGAGGTCCTTTACATCCCTTGTAAGTTGGATTCCTAGGTATTTGATTCTCTTTGAAGCAATTGTGAATGGAAGTTCATTCCTGATTTGGCTCTCTGTTTGTCTGTTACTGGTGTATAAGAATGCTTGTGATTTTTGCACATTAATTTTGTATCCTGAGACTTTGCTGAAGTTGCTTATCAGCTTAAGGAGATTTTGGGCTGAGACAATGGGGTTTTCTAAATATACAATCATGTCATCTGCAAACAGGGACAGTTTGACTTCTTCTTTTCCTAACTGAATACCCTTGATTTCTTTCTCTTGCCTGATTGCCCTAGCCAGAACTTCCAACACTATGTTGAATAGGAGTGGTGAGAGAGGGCATCCCTGTCTTGTGCCAGTTTTCAAAGGGAATGCTTCCAGTTTTTGCCCATTCAGTATGATATTGGCTGTGGGTTTGTCATAAATAGCTCTTATTATTTTGAGGTACGTTCCATCAATACCGAATTTATTGAGCGTTTTTAGCATGAAGGGCTGTTGAATTTTGTCAAAAGCCTTTTCTGCATCTATTGAGATAATCATGTGGTTCTTGTCTTTGGTTCTGTTTATATGCTGGATTATGTTTATTGATTTGCGAATGTTGAACCAGCCTTGCATCCCAGGGATGAAGCCCACTTGATCATGGTGGATAAGCTTTTTGATGTGTTGCTGAATCCGGTTTGCCAGTATTTTATTGAGGATTTTTGCATCGATGTTCATCAGGGATATTGGTCTAAAATTCTCTTTTTTTGTTGTGTCTCTGCCAGGCTTTGGTATCAGGATGATGTTGGCCTCATAAAATGAGTTAGGGAGGATTCCCTCTTTTTCTATTGATTGGAATAGTTTCAGAAGGAATGGTACCAACTCCTCCTTGTACCTCTGGTAGAATTCAGCTGTGAATCCATCTGGTCCCGGACTTTTTTTGGTTGGTAGGCTATTAATTATTGCCTCAATTTCAGAGCCTGCTATTGGTCTATTCAGGGATTCAACTTCTTCCTGGTTTAGTCTTGGAAGAGTGTAAGTGTCCAGGAAATTATCCATTTCTTCTAGATTTTCCAGTTTATTTGCGTAGAGGTGTTTATAGTATTCTCTGATGGTAGTTTGTGTTTCTGTGGGGTCGGTGGTGATATCCCCTTTATCATTTTTAATTGCGTCGATTTGATTCTTCTCTCTTTTCTTCTTTATTAGTCTGGCTAGTGGTCTGTCAATTTTGTTGATCTTTTCAAAAAACCAACTCCTGGATTCATTGATTTTTTGGAGGGTTTTTTGTGTCTCTATCTCCTTCAGTTCTGCTCTGATCTTAGTTATCTCTTGCCTTCTGCTAGCTTTCGAATGTGTTTGCTCTTGCTTCTCTAGTTCTTTTAATTGCGATGTTAGAGTGTCAATTTTAGATCTTTCCTGCTTTCTCTTGTGGGCATTTAGTGCTATAAATTTCCCTCTACACAGTGCTTTAAATGTGTCCCAGAGATTCTGGTATGTTGTATCTTTGTTCTCATTGGTTTCAAAAAACATCTTTATTTCTGCCTTCATTTCGTTATGTACCCAGTAGTCATTCAGGAGCAGGTTGTTCAGTTTCCATGTAGTTGAGCGGTTTTGATTGAGTTTCTTAGTCCTGAGTTCTAGTTTGATTGCACTGTGGTCTGAGAGACAGTTTGTTATAATTTCTGTTCTTGTACATTTGCTGAGGAGTGCTTTACTTCCAATTATGTGGTCAATTTTGGAGTAAGTATGATGTGGTGCTGAGAAGAATGTATATTCTGTTGATTTGGGGTGGAGAGTTCTATAGATGTCTATTAGGTCTGCTTGCTGCAGAGATGAGTCCAATTCCTGGAGCAACCTAGGACTTTTAAAGACCAAGAATGTGTCACACTAAACTTCAAAGTATTTTGATTGCAGAGATGAAAACTCTCCCATTACCTCATTTTCTGAAGATGGTGCTACACACATACGTCCATCAAAACACACCCTGCAAAGACATCTTCTATAAGTGTTTGGTGGAAATTAAAGATCAGTGACAGAACTTCCCAAGGGGTTTGACACACACTGAAGGAAAAAAGCAGCTACAAGGAGATAGAACAATCACTGGAGTTAGTAACTCAGAACCAATGAAAAGTGTCAAGATACATGTCTCTGGGAATTCATGGAAATACTAGAGAGGGGATAAGAATTCCCACACACAATTGGAGTTGTAGCAGATGAAGTTGATGCTACCTATTCTCCCTTAGGCTCGCCTCAGTTTTCCTGCAGCTGATTCCCAGCACACTGATAACATATGCCTGTTTTCTTCTTCCTGAAGACATTCTCTGGTAACAAAGAAGCGTATTCCATTGCACATAGGTGAAGCCAATAAGTGCAATAAGGTACCAAAGTGCAAAGTGCAAAAAGGGCAATAAGATACCAGGGGCAACACTCAACCAATAAGAGAAGGGAGGCATGGATAAATGCCATGCCTTCCCTAACATGGAGTCTCGAAGAAAAACAATGGGACTGAGTCTCAGTGCCTGTAGAAACTTACTCATTAATGTGCCTTTTACTGGCTTTGCTCCCATTTGTCTCATTTTCCCCTCTCCTTCACTAATGCCTCCTAGGATCAACTCCCAGGTAAATTATTAATACTTGTACTTAAATCATATGTACTTGTACGTAAATCATGTGCCTTCGAAGCAATCCAAACTTAGATGGGAGTCAGACCAATTTGGTTTAAATGTGCATTTCTTTGAAGAATTAATTCCAATGTCACATTTTTGGTAAGTTTCTTTGACCTACTCTCACCCCAATCTGTGCTACCAAACTCCACGCATAAATCTATTGTTAGACTATTGTGTGAGAGACAGTGTGTGTGTGTGCACACATGCATGTGTGTTCCCTCAAGGACTGTGAGTTCCTTGAAGTTAGAAGCAGTGTTTTATCTCTGTTCATATCCCCAGTGCCAAGAGCAGTGCCATTAGTTTTGATGAATATACCAGTATAAATTATTTCTACTGTTGATAATAACTTAAGCCAAAAAGTAGGAGAGAGGAAGACTTATTGCATCAAATAACTAAGCAGTCATGAGATAGATATTCAGGTTTATCTTCATTTAGGGCTCAAATGATGATACCAACATTTATTTTCATTATCTCTATTTCTCTGGGACCTGTTTCCTTGCAGTTGGCTGTATTTACCATGTGATTAAAAATGACTACACCAGTCGTTGTCACTAATCCTCTAAGATTCATACCCACTAAGAAAAATTGAGTATTTATTTCAGCACACCTAAAAAAAAGCATCATTGTAACTTCTTGACTCTAAGAGGATCACATAACCATCCCTGAGCCAATCATTGCTCCATTAGAATGCATGTGCTGGTTGGATGAGATCTGGGTAATTTGCTTAATTTTTGACCCAGAGAAAGAGGCCAACCTAAAGCAAAAGGCTGAAAATTAAGGAGGGGTATTTCCTGGAGGAAATCAAAGAGTTATTAGCAGGAAAGAGGAAATCATATGCTAGAAAGCATATAGTAGATATTTCACTACAATGAATAAACAATGATGAATGATAATCTACTTTAATATCATAGAATTTCACTGTGATTTTTGCAAGTCACTACCATGTTTGCATTTAGATTTATATTATTTCACATACAATATGTATAAACAAGTAGAGTAAGAGAATCTAATTTTAATCCGGAAATTTCTCCCATCTTGATTGATTAGAGCGTTCTTTGTTTTCTTGCTCAGGCTCAGTGCTTTTGTCCACTTGAGTGGATAGGAACATTTGTTTTAATAAAAACTTGCTTAATACTTGGAACTATGGCAACATATTTAAATTTATTTCTAGGACAAAACTAGGTATAACCTCCAGGGAATAGATCTGCCCCATTAACTAGAGCTCTCATTGACTTCAAATATGAAGAGAGTTGTTCTGAGAATGAGTGTTAACAGGTGCTGAAAGAACTGTGCACAGTTTAATGATTATAACAAATACAATAGATTATGAGTGAAAATGTATCCAGGGAAATCCAAGACTTCCTCTGTGGTGGGTATTTCACCAGGCAACAATTAGAGCATTAAAGAAAGCAGTATTGTACTTACAGTAGAAAATAAAATCTTACCTAATTAATAGTCCTTTTTTTCAAATTTTCTAAATTAAAAATTATCATTGAATTAAATAATGCTCAACTGAAATCCAACTTTACGAGATTCTTTTTTTTTTTTTTTTTTTTTTTTTTGAGACGGAGTCTCGCTCTGTCGCCCAGGCTGGAGTGCAGTGGCCGGATCTCAGCTCACTGCAAGCTCCGCCTTCCGGGTTTACGCCATTCTCCTGCCTCAGCCTCCCGAGTAGCTGGGACTACAGGCGCCCGCCACCTCGCCAGGCTAGTTTTTTGTATTTTTTAGTAGAGACGGGGTTTCACCGTGTTAGCCAGGATGGTCTCGATCTCCTGACCTCGTGATCCGCCCGTCTCAGCCTCCAAAGTGCTGGGATTACAGGCTTGAGCCACTGCGCCCGGCGAGATTCTTATGAGTATAAAAAGGAAATAGCCTTTGTTAAAAAAGAGGAAAGAGAGAAGGAGAGATTTGTTAAAGGATACAAAATTACAGCTAGATAGGAGGAATGAGTTCTAGTGTTCTATAGCACTGTAAGATGACTATAGTTAACAGTGATACATAGTTTCAAATAGCTAGAAGGAGGATATTGAATGTTCCCAACATAAAGAAATGATACATGTTAGAAATAATGGATATACTAATTATCCTGATCTGATCATTATACACTATATGCATCAAAACATCACTATGCACCTCATAAATAGGTACAATTATTAAACATCAATTTTTAAAATTCATATAAAAATAGGCATCCAAATTGCAAAGCAAGAATTGAAACTATTTCTACTTGCCAAAAATAAAACCAAACAAAATCATTGGAGATCATGATGATATGCATTTGATTTTAAAAAGGGGGGCTTACAGAAAAGATTTCCAAAATATAAAAAATAAAGAATTTCCTTTAAATAGCAAGATTCCTAGTACATTTTAAGCAATGTATTATATTTTCATAAATACAGCCCTTTACGAAATATATCCTAAAATACCCAAAAGTGAGGGTAATGAAAGAAAACTTAGACTATTTTATGAGTTTCAGTCATGACTCCTTTTCCTTTACCCCATAAGTGCTGGTAAGCTCTCCCACACGTTCCTGGAGTGCAAAGCTGGGTCTGGCACTTTTTTATTCCATATGCTTCTAAAAAATCAGCAAGGATGGAGCTTTATCATCTCCTGCATAAATTAGGGGTGTGATTTGCCAATATGACTGGGCGATAGTCCAGCTGTCTTGAAAAATTAAGAAAAGGAAGAGAATAATGTATTTTTTTAATCTCTCTCAACCGGGAAAAGGAAGACACAAGTCGAAGCTAAATGGAATATGTCAAGCCCAAAGCACTGCAATATCTGTGGCTTTGTGGGAGGAGGAAAAGAGGAGCCCTTTGGCAGAATTCTGGCAAATTCTGAGATTCATAACAATGAAATAGTCTATGACTTGTCATGGATATTGTCAAATTTTAAACACAACTTACTTACTTATTGAGTATAGTATGGTGTAGAAGGTGAAAGGAGGAGCCTAAAAGATACAGTATCAATCTCTCCTTGGCTTTTGTATCCCCAAACACCATGCCCAGGTAGACGCAAATAAGACTTAGGTAATCTCTCAATGATAGACTGAATAAAGAAAATGTGGCACATATACACCATGGAATACTATGTAGCCATAAAAAAGGATGAGCTCATGTCCTTTGCAGGGAAATGGATGAAGTTGGAAACCATTATTCTCAACAAACTAACACAGGAACAGAAAACCAAACACCACATGTTCTCGCTCATAAGTGGGAGTTGAACAATGAGAACACATGGACACACGGAGGGGAACATCACACGCCAGGGCCTGTGAGGGGGCGTAGGAGGCTAGGGGAGGGATAGCATTAGGAGAAATACCTAATGTAGATGATGGGTTGATGGGTGCAGCAAACCACCATGGCACATGTATACCTATGTTAACAAACCTGCACGTTCTGCACATGTATCCCAGAACTTAAAGTATAATTAAAAAATAAAAGACCGGTAAACTCTCAAATTTGAAAGTTCTCATTATGAAACAAGAGCTGGATATCAAGCAGGGAAGAACTTTGGACCGGAAGAATCCAAAGTTACAGGGACAGAAGCAAAAATGTCACTACTGGGTTGTTAAGTGTAATAATGACAGAAGTTATTTCCATTTTCAGCCCTTCATTCATGGACCTGGGAATCCTAGCTTGTAGAAAAACAGCACTATGCATTGGTCACTGAGTCAGAGCATATGCTGTATCCTGGAGGACATTATCCCAGCCTTCAAAGCATTGTCACCCAGCCAGTGCCATAACTGAATATTCCAAAAACCACTTAACCCATCAGGTCAGCTGCTTCGGGTTGATGGTGTATTAGTCAGTTTTCATGCTTCTAATAAAGACATACTCAAGATTGAATAATTTATAAACAAAAAAGGCTTTAATGGACTCACAGCTCCTCATGGCTGGGGAGGACTCACCATCATGGTAGAAGACAAAGGAGGAGAAAGGCACATCTTACATGGTGGCAGACAAGAGAGCTTGTGCAGTGGAACTCCCACTTATAAAACCATCAGATCATGTGAGACTACCATGAGAACAATGTGGGGGAAACCACCCCCATGATTCAATGATCTCCACCCGAGTCCCTCCCATGACACATGAGAATTATGGGAGCTACAATTCAAGATGAGATTTGGGTGGGGACACAGCAAAATCAGATGGGGACATAATAACATCAATAAATTTTATTAGCATGTGCCAATGCCACATTTTATTTGCTGTAAACTTAATTTCCATGTCAAAAACAATGCTATGTGAACTATGACAGTGAATAAGGCATCTGAAAGTTCAAGGATGATGGTTTTAGAAGAAGCATTTTGGGATGAGGAAACAAAATCATAGCCAGAATATCTATTCCAGAAAAAAAAAAAATGCACTGCCTCTTCCACTATAGAAGCTACTCAATATAATCAATCTGCCAATAGGTCACTGGCTGGGACCCCTGGAGAATAATGCCATACTAAAACCAAGTGTTGGCCTCTACTATTGGCATGTGGGGCACTCAGAAATAGCTCTAACCAGATTGTCTGCGGTAAGTAAAAGCCCAGTTTGCTGAACCAATGAACATTTCATTTATGTGCCTGTTGGGCACAAACAAGGTGACCGGTGACTGACATCTACAAAATAAGTTATCTTGACCATCCAGTTACTAAGCTCCCCTCTGTTAAGAATGATTTTTGTTGAGTACTTACATTAAGACACGGATATCTTCACACTGTACACTTGGAGATGTTTTTCCATATACCACTTCTGCAGATCTCTTTGACACCAAATCATGTTCCCTATAAACAAAATCATTTGTTATTTCAGATAGTGTCAGTATACCAGGCAGAAGCATCTGAAAATCCAAACAAATTTTTCCCTCAGTAGGTTAGCCAGTAAGTGCGAGTTGAAAGATAAGAGAATATATAAGAGGAGTAGACACCCTGAGAATCTGTGTCATTGCAAATCCAACTTGTTTGTGCCTTCAGGATGTGCTCAAGCTTGATCTTGTATATACCGCTTCCATTTAGTGGTGAAATGAAGCTCTATGTACCCCAATGTAGGGCTTAATGGGTCAGAAAAAACCCAATTTATGATGGGCAAGTCGGATTAAATGATAATTTGATCACCCATAATGATAGTTCAGGCTCTTGTGGGATCGAATAGCAAGCCAGAAGTATCGCAAAAAGAGACTTGTTAACTGAAGGACAGACATTTCAAGTATCATTAGACCTGCTGTGTGATATGTCTCAGTCCTGAATTTTCTTCATCTGGGTCTCACTCAAAATTGCAGCTTTTCAAGGTACTCAATAAATAAGATATATGTGATCTTTATAATGTGAAAGGTCCTATGGAACACTGAGTCTCTTTCTATATGGTAGGAGGAGCCAGATACAAAAATTTATCTTTGACGTTGGAAGGACATATCTTGACATGCCCCAGATTATCATAACCTTAAACAATTGTCCTGAGGTACAGGTGTTTTAATATTTTGGAATTTATTTACTCCCTTCTGGTATACATGTGCACTATCAAGATGTCTAGGGTAGTTTCCACTTTCTTCTCACCGGGTACAGTCATTATACATCATCTACATAGTGGAACAATTGAATGTTCTGTGAAATGAAGAGATAATCAAGGACCCTTGATTAGATTATGACAGAGAGCAGGAAAGTTGCTACATCCCCGAAGTAGAATAGGGAAAATGTCTTGCTAGCCATTCCACATGAAAGCTAACTGTGTTTGGTGGTCTCTAGCAATAGGCAAGGAAACAAACAAACAGACAAACAAAAAACCATTCACCAAATCAGTAAATGTATGACAGGGAATTTTTTTATCTGCTCCAGTGATGAAACCAGATCTGAGACAGCTGCCGCAATTAAATGTACCACATGATTAAGACTTTCTCCAACATCTGTCTTCTCCTGCACAGGCTAAATAGGAGAGTTGAATGGGAATATGCTAGAAATCATCATTTCTACATTCTCAAGTTTTTGATATGGCATTAATCTTGAAACTCTTCGAGGAAGGTGACGTAGTCTTTGGCTCACTGTATTTATAAGTAGAGGCTCCTCTAGATTCTTTTCCCTTGACCTTTCTTACCAATAAAAACCCTCAATCCATGGGTCAAGAAATCAACAAGGGTATTGTGCCAATTGTTTAGTGTGCCTATTCAAGTTAAACATTCCGGAACTGGGAAATAACCCCAGGGTGGATTTGGGAACCCAGTGGTCTCCCAGGGAGAGATCCTCAACCTAAAATATAATTAATATCTTGATCTCCAAAGTCCCTCGTTTGACTGGTGGATCAGAGTGGTATCTTGTGTCTCTAGGACTTCCTGGCAGCTCAGAACCAGCGTCATATAATTCCTTAATAGGATGGTACCTTCCCCTTTTTTCAGTGCACCCTTGTAAATGACCACAAATCCTTTTGGAGAAAGCTAGAGAAAAATATACTAGATGAGTTTTTGGCAGCGCAGAGTCCTTCCCTAAAGGAACCTGGTTCCCCTTCATCCAAAGAACCCTGAAAGTATGAACTGGCTCACAAATGGAAATAAATTCTCTAATGATCCAAGTTAAACTTCTGTTCACCAGACTCTCCTTTCCATTTCTACACATCAAGTAAGACTTTATAGCAAGCTCCTCATGAATTTCAGTCCTTGAGCTACCATGATCAAGTAGCCAATGACAACATTCTCTGTAGGTGAAATCATTCTTATCACTGCTTCAAATCTGCTACCCATTACACAAATTCTATGCTTGTTGTCTCTGGCAGTCCAGTGCTGCCACTTGGCCCCAGCCACCTTGGGATTCCACCATCCCTATTTATTTCAGGGATTCTATTTTAATGGCAAGGCAACTTACTGTCATTCCTGGCCTACAGAAAGCTACTACAGAGCTTATCAAGGCTGACGATATTCCCTTCACCAATGTATATAAGCAGTTCTTACAACTTAACTCTATCTCTACATTCATATATCCCTAAGTCTTTTGATACCATCTTCTATAGTATACCAGGGGAGTTCTTGTAGCTCAACTTCAGTCAACTAACAAAGCCAAAAGTAAGAACGATTTACCAGCCACTTAGAGCACATTGAATATGGAATTTTTGCTTAAGTGAATCAATTTCAATACCTTCAACCTGACCCAAATGATATCCACCCATTCTGACCAACATCCTTTTAATTCATTTCCATACATATTCCCCAGGTTTTAGTTAAAATAAATATAAGTTATATAATTCTCTTTATGTGTGCTGTACCTCTATTCTGGTCATAAGTGTTATCTGATACAAAAGCATAAAAAACTGAATCTTATATCAGGTTGATGCAAAATTAATACATTTGCACCAACCTAATATATCTAGAAACAAAGAGAGGTAGTAGGATATATGTAGAGGACATCAGCATTCCTCATCACATCAAGGTCTCAGGCCAGGAAAACTAAGTTCTTGAGAAAAGTGAAGAGTGTATTCCTCAAATTTAGGAGAAAAGACTGCTTCTACTGGCAAATGAGCCTCCACAAAATGTAAAAGTTCAGGTACCTCCACATCATCAGAATCAGCCCTTGTGTCTCCATCCCAATTTTCATGGCCCTACTCCTTCTCAGTCAATGCCTTATTTCTAATATAAGAAACCCTGAAAAATTGTGTTGAATTATAATTCAATCACTCTCCATATTAGACTTTGGGTTTGGGAAATTTTCTAGGAAATGCTGTTTCTCTTACAGCAGTAATAGAACTTTTCTAATCCATTACATAGACCTTGATCTTGGAATTAAAAACTCTGAACTCAGTTTCTTTCTCTACATATTCCAATGCAACCCAACCAACATCATTATATTCATTTTTATTAAAGTGTTCTACAGCAGCAACTATGTGGTGATTCAAAATATTGCCTTCTATAGGCATTTGATTACAGATGAAACTACAAGTAACAATTTAAGAAACATTTTTTGCCACTCCATGCCATGGCTTATGGTGTCATGTATTGGAAGCAAACAAATCAATGTCTATTTTTTATGTTGTTTTAATTAATTTTTATGGGTACATAGTAAGTGTATATACTTGTGGTGTACATGAGATGTTTTGATACAGGCACACAATGTTGCTATGGAGAGCAGTTTCGAGATTATTATTAATCACATCATGAAAACTGGAGTATCTTACCCCTCAAGCATTTATCCTTTGTCTTACAAACAATCCAGTTATACTCCTTCAGTTATTTTAAATGTACAATTAAATTATTATTGACTATAGTTACTCTCTTGCAGTATCAAATACTAGGTCTTATTTATTATTTCAAATTATATTTATTTATACCCATTGACAATCCCTGCCTCCTTCCCCCAACCCAGTCCCCCACTTCCCTTCCCAGCCTCTGGTAACCACCCTTCTACTCTCTATCTCCAAAAGTTCTACTGTTTTGATTTTTAGATCCCACAAATAAGTGAGAACATGTGATGCTTGCCTTTCTGTGCCTGGTTTATTTCACTTAACATAATGATCTCCAGTGTCTTCCATGTTGATGCAAATAACTTGATAACATTCTTTTTTTATGGCTGAATAGAACTCAATTGTGTATAAGTACCACATTTTCTTTATTCAGATGAATGGATAAAGAAAATGTGGTACTTACACACAGTGGATAGAGGTTGCTTCCAAATGTTGGCTAACGTGAACAGTGCTGCAACAAACACTAAAGAGCAGGTATCTCTTTGATATACTGATTTCCTTTCTTTTGGGTGAATACCCAGCAGTGGGATTGCTAGCTTGTATGGTGGCTCTATTTTCAGTTTTTTGAGGAACCTCCAAACTGTTCTCCATAGTGGTTGTACTAATTTACATTCCCACCAACAGAGTATGAAGGCATTCCCTTTTCTCCACATCCTTGTCACCATTTGTTATTGTCTGACTTCTGGAAAAAAGCCAGTTTAACTGGGGTGAGATAATACCTCATTGTAGTTTTGATTTGTATTTCTCTGATAATCATTGATGTTGAGCACATTTTCATATGCCTGCTTGCCATTTGTATATCTTCTTTTGAAAAATGTCTATTTCAATCTTTGCCGATTTTTAAATCAGATTATTAGATTTTATCTTATAGAGCTGTTTGATCTCCTTATATCTTCTGATTTTTAAACTTTTATCAGATGGGTAATTTGCAAATATTTTCTCTCATTCTGTGGGTTGTCTTTTCACTTTGCTGATTGTTTCCTTTGCTGGGCAGAATCTTTTTAACTTGACATGACCCCATTTGTCCATATTAGTTTTGGATTTCTGTTCTTGTGAGGTATTACTCAGGAAATTCTTTGCCCAGGCTAATGTCTTGGAGGGTTTCCCCAATGCTTTTTTGTAGTAGTTTCACAGTATGAGGTCTTAGATTTAAGTCTGTAATCATTTTGGTTTGATAGTTGTATATGGAGAGAGAGGGGGGTCTGGATTATTTTGCCTATGGATATTTAGTTTTCCCAGCACCATTTATTAAAAAGACTTTCTTTTCCTCAGTGTATGTTCTTGGCAGCTTTATCAAAAATGAGTTTGCCATAGGTGTGTGGATTTGTTTCTGGGTTCTCTATTCTGTTCCATTGGTCTATGTGGTTTTATGCCAGTACCATGCTGTTTAGATTACTATAGCTCTGTAGGATAATTTGAAGTCAGGTAATTGTATTCCTTGAGTTTTGTTCTTTCTGCTTAGGATAGCTTTAGCTATTTTGGCTAAATAGCTCTTTGGTGGTTCTATATAAATTTTAGGATTCTTTTTTCTATTTATGTGAAGAATGTCATTGGTATTTTGATAGGAATTGGATTGAATCTGTAGATTGCTTTGGGTAGTATGAACATCTTAACAATATTGATTCTTCCAATACAGGAACATGGAACATCTTTCCGTATTTTGGTGTCCTCTTCAATGTCTTTCATCAAAGTTTTATAGTTTTAATCATAGACATCTTTCACTTCTTTGGTTAATTCCCAGGTATTTAATTTTATTTGTGGCTATTATAAATGGAATTACACTGTTGGCATATAGATATGCTACTGATTTTTGTTTCTTAATTTTTGTATCCTGCAACTTTACTGTGTCAGTTCTAACAGTTTTTTATTGTGGAATATTTAGGTTTTCCCAAATATACGATCATATCATGTGCCAATAAGGTTAATTTGACTCCTTTCTTTCCAAATTGGATGTCCTTTATTTCTTTCTCTTGTCTGATTGCTCTAGAAAGGACTTACAGTACTATGTTGAAAAACAGTGGTAAAAGTAGGCATCCCTCGTCATGTTTCATATCTTAGAGTAAAGCCTTTGAGTTTTTCCCTATTGAGTATAATGCTAGCTGTAGGTTTGTAATGTATGGCTTTTATTACATTGAGGTATGTAATAAAGTTTTTATAATAAATTTTTAAAGTTTTAGAGTTTTTATAATAAATTTTATCAAATGCTTTTTCAGCATCAATTGAAATAATCAAATGGTTTTCATCAATTTTATTCGTATGATGTATCACATTGATTTGTGTATGTTAAACCATCCTTGCATCCCAGTGATAAATCCCACTTGATTATGATGAATGATCTTTTAAATGCATTATTGAATTTGGTTTGCTAGTATTTTACTCAGGATTTTTTTATCAATACTCATCAGAGATACTGGCCTGCAGCTTTGGGGATTTGTTTGTTTGTTTACATGTCTTCGTCTGGTTTTCTATTAGGGTAATACTGGCCTTGTAGAATGAGTTTGGAAGACCTCCTCTATTTTTCAAAATAGTTTGAGTTGGATTGGTATTCGTTATTCTTTAAATGTTGGGTAGAATTCAGCAGTAAAGCCATCAGGTCCTGGGCTTTTCTCTACTGGAAGACATATTATTACATTATCCAACTCATTACTTGTTATTGGTCTGTTCAGGTTTTGGATTTCTTCTTGGTTTAATCTATATGGGTTGTATGTGTCTAGGAATTTGTCCATCTGTTCTAGATTTTCCAATTTATTGGCATATGTTTGTTCACAGTAGCTACTAAATGAACCTTTGAGTTTCTGCAGTATCAGTTGTAATGCCTCCTTTTTCATTTCTAATTTTACTTATTTGTATCTTCTGTCTTTTTATTAGTCTGGCTAAAGGTTTGCCAATTTTGTTTAAGTTTTCAAAAATCACCTTTTTGTTTCATTTATCTTTTGTATTGTTTTCTTCCTTTCAAGGTCATTTATTTTTGCTCTGATCTTTATTATTTCCTTTCTTCTGCTAGTTTTGTATTTGGTTCCTCTTGCTTTTCTAGTTCTCTAAGATGCATTATAAGATTGTTTATTTGAAGTTTTTCCTCTTTTTTTGATGTCAGCACTATAAACTTCCCTCTTAGTACTGCTTTTGTTGTATCACATAGGATTAGGTATGTTATGTTTCCATTATCATTTATTTCAAGAAATTTTTTAAATTTTCTTCATAATTTCTTCATTGACCCACTGGCACTGATATTTTATCCTTCCCGGGATTCTCTTGTCGTTTCCTTAACATGAGTAAGTGAAGGTGCTTAAGGACAATCTCATTCACTCTAGGGTTGGTGTGAGTAAAGTAACATGGCAGCTGATCTTCTGGCTAAAAAGTAGTAACAGATACAATATTGATTTGCTTCTCTACTAGTTTGTCTTTTATTCAAATAAATTCTGCATGATATTTATTTACTTTAAAAGACATTAAACTTCTGTAATTTGCACGTGTTTGTATAGTTTCCAAAGTTCCTCTTGTTATTGATTTCTAGTTTTATTCCATTGTGGTCAGAGAAGATATTTGATATTTTTTCAATTATTTTGAATGTTTTGGGACTTGTTTTGTGACCTAACATATGGTGTATTCTTGAGAATAATTCATCTGTTAGGAAAAGAATGTGTATTCTGCAGCCATTGGATGAAATGTTCTGTAAATGTCTATTAGGTCCATTTGGTCTATAGTGCAGATTAAGTCCAATGTTTCTTTATTGATTTTCTATCTGTAAAATCTGCCCAATGCTAAAAGTAGGATATTGAAGTGTCCAGGTATTATGGTCTCAGACCTGTTTTTCATCTCTAAGAACATTTGCCTTAAATATGTGAGTGCTCCAATGTTGGATGTATATATTCTTAAAATTGTTATACCTTCTTGCTGAATTAAACATTTTATCTTCATATAGTGAAATTTCTTGTCCCTTTTTATGGTTTTTGACTTGAAATCTATTTTGTCTTACATATGTATGACTACTCATGCTCCTTTTTGCTTTCCATTGGTGTGAAATATCTTTTTCCATTTCTTTATTTTCAGTCTGTGTGTGTTTTTATAGGTGAAGCATGTTTCTTGTCGGCAACAGATCAATGGATATTGCTTTTTGATTTATTCAGCCACTCTGTGTCTTTTGATTGAAAAATTTAGTCCATTTACTTTCAATGTTATTATTGATAAGTAAGGATTTGTTCCTGCCATTTTGTTATTTGTTTTCTGGTTATTTTGTGGTCTTCTCTTCCTTTTTTCTTTCCTTCCTGTATTCCTTTTTATGAAAGTTATTTTATTTGTTGATACAATTTAGTTTCTTTCTTTTTATTTTCATGTATCTGTTGTGTGTTTTGTTTTGGTCTGAGGTTACCATGAGGTTTGCAAATACTATCTTGTAGCCCACTGTTTTAAGCTTATAACAACTTACCACTGTTTGTATAAATAAACAAGCAAACAAGCAAAATGAAAACTAATATAAACCTTGCACCTTAAGTTCATTCCCCCCCATTTTAACTTTTTGTTGTTTCTATTTATATCTTATTGTACAATGTCATGAAAAGTCATTGTAGTTATTATTTTTGCTTGGTTCGTCATTAGTCTTTCTACATAAGGTAAGAATATTTAACATACCATAGTTACAGTGTTATTCTGTATTTTTCTGTACACTTACTATTACCCATGAGTTTTTTACCTTCAGATGATTTCTTATTGCTCATTAATGTCCTTTTCTTTCTGATTGAAGTTCTCCCTTTAGCATTTCTTGTAGGACAGGTCTGGTGTTGATGAAATTCCTCAACTTTTGTTTGTCTGGGAAAGTCTTTATTTCCCCTTCATGTTTGAAGGATAGTTTCACCAGATGTAACATTCTAAGGTAAGAGTTTGTTTTTGTTTTTGCTTTTTTAATCTTAGCACATTATACATATCATGCCATTCTCTCCTGGCCTGTAACGTTTCCACTAAAAGTCTTCTGCCAGATGTATTGATTCTCCATCGTGTTGTTTGTTTTCTCTTGATGCTTTTAGGATTCTTTATTTATTCTTGATCTTTGATTAAATGCTTTAATAAATGCCTTGTCTTCTTTGGGATAATTCTGCTTGGCTTTCTATAACCTGCTTATACTTGGATATTAATATTTTTGTCTAGGTTTCGAAAGTTCTCTGTTATTATCCCTTTGAATAAATTCTCTACCCTTATCTCTTTTTCTACCTCCTCTTTAATGCCAATAACTCTTAGATTTGCCCTTTTGAGGCTAGTTTCTAGATCCTGTAAGCATGCCTCATAATTTCTTATTTTTTTCTTTTGTCTCCTCTGTGTATTTTCAAATGTCCTGTTTTCAAGCTCACTAATTCTTCTGCTTGATCCATTCTGCCATTAAAAGACTCTGATGCATTATTTATTATGCCAATTTCATTTTTCAGCTCCAGACTTTCTGCTTGATTATTTTTAATTGTTTCAATTTCTTTGTTAATTTTTTTTTTTTTTTTTTTTTTTTTTTTTTTTTTTTTTTTGAGACGGAGTCTCTCTCTGCACTCAAGGCTGGAGTACACTGGAGAAATCTCAGCTCACTGCAACCTCCACTTCCTGGGTTCCAGCAATTCTCCTGCCTCAGCCTCCTGAGTAGCTGGGATTACAGGCATGCATCACCATGCCCAGATAATTTTTGCATTTTTAGTAGAGACAGAGTTTCACCATGTTGGCTAGGCTAGTCTCAAACTCCTGACCTTAGAGGATCCACCCACCTCAGCCTCCCAAACTGCTGGGATTACAGGCGTGAGCCACCACAACCAGTCCTGTTAAATTTATCTGATAGAATTATGAATTTCTTCTCTGTGTTGTCCTGAATTTCTTTTGAATTTCCTCAACACAGCTATTTTGAATTATCTGTCTGAAAGGTCATATATCTCTCTGTCTCTAGGATTTGTCCTTGCTGGCTTATTCAGTTGATTTGGTGAGGTCATGCTTTCTTGGATTGTCTTGAAACTTGTAGATGTTCAGCTGTGTTTGGGCATTGAAGAAACAGGTATTTACTGTAGTCTTTGCAGTCTTGGCTTGTTTGTAACAATACTTCTTGGAAAGACTTTCCAGATATTTGGAAGAACTTGAGTGTTATGATCTAAGCTGTATCTGCTTTACAGGGCACTCCAAGCCCAGCAACACTGTGGTTCTTGCAGACTTGTAGAGGTACCACCTTGATGGTCTTAGACTATGCCTGGGAGAATTCTTTGAATTACCAGGAAGACACTTTTGTTCTCTTCCCTCCCTTTCTCCCCAAACAAATGGAGTCTCTCTGTTATCAGCCACCCAGACCTGGGGGTAGAGAGACACAAGCCACTCTGTGGCCACCACTACTGGGAATGCACTGAGTCAAACCTAATGTCAGCATAACAATGGGTCTTGCCCCAGGCCTGCTATAATCACTCCCTCACTACTCCCTATGTTTGCTGAGGATCCAGGGGTTCCACAATCAGCAGGTGACAAAGCAAGGCCTGTGTCCCCTTCAAAGTAGCAAGTCACCCCAGGCTCCAGGCGGGTCCAGAGGTGTTGTCCAGGAGCCCAGGAGTACAGTCAAATACCTTAGAAGTCCACCTGGTGTTCTATTGTATTGAGGCTCATCTGGCACTCAGACCACAAGATGAAGTCCTTCTCATACTCCCTCCTCTTTCAAAGGCAGTGGAACCTCACACCATGTACAACACCACCACAGGTCCCTAGGAATTACTGGCAGACTACCACTGATGTTCCCTTAAGGCCGAAGGGCTCCTCTGTTAGTTTATGGTGAGTGCTGCCAGGACTGGGACTCACCCTTCAGGGCAGTGTACTCCCCTCTGGTTCAGGGCAGGTCCAGATATGCCACTCAAGAGCCAAATTCTAGAATCAATGACCCCAAGAGCCTTCTTGGAGCTCTCCAACTCTGTGGCTAAGCTGGTACCTAAGGTGCAAGTCAAAATCCCCTTTACTTTGTCCTCTGCTTTTCTCAAATAGAAGGAGTTTGCCCCATAGCCACCACAGCTAGGAATATGCCAATTCTCACCTAAAGTCAGCAAGTCTGAGAGGGTCACCCAAGGCCTTCAATGTAGTGCTTGGGTATCACTGCTGTTTGATTATTCAGGTCCCAAGGGCTCTTCAGTCAGCATGTGATGAATCCTGCCAGGACTGCATCCTTTCTATCAAGGCAGAGGGTTCCCTTCTGGCCCAGGGTATGTCTAGAAATGTTGTCCAGGAGCTAGGACCTGGAAAAGGGGTCTCATGACTCTGACCTGTGCCCTATCCTGCTGTGTCTGAGCTGCTATTCAAGATGCAAGAAGTCCTCCCCACTCTTCCTTGTCCTCTCCTAAAGCAGAAGAAAAGGGTATTTTTCAGAACCTTGAGCTGTGCAGCCTGGGGCTAGGGGAGAAGTGATGCCAGCACTCTTTTAGCTGCCCCAGCTGGTGTCCCAGTAGATCACATGCCCCACAGTGCTCTGACTCTGGGCCTAGTTTCACACTAAGAAACACCCAGGAGATGCAGTCTTTGAGGCCTAAACTGCCTTTAAAATTGAAAGTGAAAGGCATTTTCAGAAGATCTTTCTGAAGCACTGGAGTGTGTGGGCAAATTGGAGTTATTTTGTGTCTCGGGAAACTTTAGTTGGTGGTGGCGAGGCTTGGGGGAACTCAAGTTCCCACCAGAAGGATTAACAATTCCTCTCTGGGTGGGGCTGGTGTAAATGCTCTCTCCCAAGAGAACAGGAATGCTTTCTGCAGCATGCTGCCACAGCTAGGGGATGGCGGAGGGGTGGCATTGGGGATTCAAGACTGTTTTTCTTATTTTTTTTGGTGATCTGTGAAGTTAAAAACAGATACCATGAGTGCTCACCTGATTTTTGGTGTTTATGAAGGTGCTTCTTTCATTTAGTTGTTAAATTAGTGCCTTTGGAGGGCCGGGGGGATGATCAGTGAAGCCTTCTATTCTGCTATCTTGCTCCATCCCTCCATTTGAACGTCTTTAAATATGATAAAAGCAGAGAACCAATTATAGATTACTATCTTTACTATTCTTATCTCCTGGAACCAATTCGGATGCCAATAATTATAGCAGTCAGGATTCAATCATGAAAACATAATCTTCATGGGTATTATGAAATAAAAGATTTATTATAGGAAAAAAACCTTATGCACTGATTGAGAAGTTGGAATAACAGACCAAAAATAGAAGTTAGAGGATTAGAGAGAAGTGTCTTTCTGAAGCACTGGAATGTGTGGGCAAATTGGAGTTTATCAAGGAATCTAGAAAACCAGGTATATCCAACTGCCAGAATAGGACCACAAAGAAAAGGTAGTGGAAAATAAGATGGGAGTCTCCTGCTTCTACATTTATTTTTATGTCTGGAGTCTCTGGTTCAGAGACAACATTTACGAAGAAGATCTGGACATGAACAAAAGAATGAGGACACATCTGCAACTGTCTCTCAGTATTAGTAACCACGAAGATCTTTAGCTCATAATGGCTTCAACTTCACTGCTACCTTCCAAATCTCACAGAATTTTCTCTTTTAGCCAACTCTAACTTGGAACCATATGGGCAAGAGAATTCTGGAAACTATGGTTTCAGCTTAGCCAACGTGACTATTATAAAAAACACCAAGCATATTTTCCATATTTAAATCCTATTAGATTTACACCACATGCCATTGGTATTAAGTCATGGGCTTGTTGATTTTTAAACCATCTGCCAACTCTGACTGAATAAGAATGGTATTGATTATGATTTTTTTGGTTGCAAGCCACAGAAATTGACTGACTAACTTATGCATAAAAAAACCTTACTGGAATAATATTATTAGAAAGCTCAAGGAATAAATAGGAAGGGTAGAAAAGATGCTTAGAAATAAAAAAAAGAAACCAGAAAAGTAGCAGGTCACCCTCCACTGCTTCTAATCATTAGGGTTTTTGGTCTGAAAGGAATATAGTTGTTTGGGGGTTTTTCTCTGGGGGGAGAGCGGGGTGGGGTTATTTCTTTGTTTTTCTTACTTTAATCCTGAATAACTTTGCTTGAGATTTTAACTCTTTGAAAAGAAGGCTTTTGTCTGGTCAAGCTTAAGTCACATGCTCACTTTTTGGTCCTACTGAGGCAGTAAGATCTGGCAGAAGTAACCTGTTATAGCCTCTAGAAAATCCTTCATCCTCCATAAAAATAATGGTTTACTTTGATTTGCAATTTTAATCAGCTTGCTCAAAATGGTGGTGTGGTAATTCCCTATAAGAAAATTAAAGTGATTCTAGGAAGAATGAATTGTTATAAATCAATTGAAATCTTTTAATGAATATCTATTCATTAATAAGAGTTTTGAGGCTATACCCAGGCCTGGGAAGAAATAGTATATGATCATATAGCATTGCCAGCCATGGGTGCAGAAAAGGATAGTATTAGCAGACGTCCTGTACTTTTTTGCCAGTTCTTGATTTTGATACAGCCTCTACAATTCCACTGTATAGAGAGCTGAAAGAATGTTACGGTTACTTAATAGGGAGTACCAAATGCTTCCTTGGGCTGACTTTGAAGGTCTGTCATAATCTAAATTCAGGATTACTTACTCTCATTGTTCTGACTTCACATGGTCATTCTATATGTGGTGAATCAGCCTATTGTGGAGAAAGCAACCCTTCAAAGTAAAGATGGGATTCAAAGGCAGAAATATATTTGAATCCCATCTTCACTAGCTAACACAGTATGAACATGATCAATTTACTTAAATCTTTTGACCATTAGTGTCATCGGCTATCCATCTCAAAAAGTAAGTGAGAGTTAAGTGAAAAAGTAATAAAAACATTATTTCAGGGCCAACTTTGTGCTTAGCACACAGAGAACATTTGCTATCTACTAGTTCCTTCTGTCTTTTTTTAATACTTCCTTTTTCCTAAATATCTGCTTCTATTTCTTTCACTTAATAAAATCTTGTACCATAAAGTCAAATATTATCCTTTCCTTGAAATTTTTAAACCAAGTTTTCAACTATTATACAGTTTTCTACTTACAGAATTCATTTAGGTATTGAATAATCAATTTATTTTTTAAATAATCCTTAATAATGTGATGCAGCACCATGTTGGAACAATATGATTCTGAACATCTAAAACCTGCATACCATTCAATGTTTGAATACTAACTACTATTTGCCCATTTTTGGATGGAAATTGGTAACACAAAGATTAATAAAACCCTGTGGGTAGCTTCAAGACATTCACAGCTTATTGGGGGAAGATAATCATATATGTTGAATAACATGGCAGGATAGACTCATATGTGAACAAGAAATTAAGAGAGTAAATAGGATACTTCATACAGACTATGATAAAAATGGTAGAAGGGGGAGTTCTTTAGGAAAGATTAAAATATGACCTTGCATTCAAGAGTGCATTGGATTTAGCCAGGAAAATAACAGTTAATGCAAGGAATATTGAAGGAATACAGAAAGAAGAGAAAGAAAAAGAAATGAGTGCTGTGGGAAAAAAAAAATGTATACAATTTACTATGACTGGAGGATAGAGTGAGAAAGGAAACTACAGGAAATGAGGTTAGAGAAGCCAAACAAGACATAATTAGAAAAAGCCTTCTATATCACCCAAGGGTTAAGATTTTATGATAAACTCAATGAGAAAACATTGAAGAAATTCAGCCACACAGAGCTATAATAAGTATCAACAAAGACAATAAGAATAATAATCATGATCATGGAAGCAACCATATATTGAGTACTATTTATTTGCAGTGTACTGGGCTAAATAGATTACTGTATTGGTTCGTTTTCATGCTGCTGGTAAAGACGTACTTGAGACTGGGCAATTTACAAAAGAAAGAGGTTTAATGGACTTACACTTCCACATGGCTAGGGAGGCCTCACAATCATGGCAGAAGACAAGGAGGAGCAAGTCACATCTTCCATGGATGGTGGCAGGCAAAGAGAGAGCTTGTGCAGGGAAAATCCCACTTTAAAACTATCAGATCTCGTGAGACTCATTCACTATCACAAGAACAGCACAGGAAAGACCTGCCCCATAATTCAATCACCTCTCATCTCGTTCCTCCCTTGACACGTGGGAATTGTGGGAGTTACAATTCAAGATGAGCTTTAGATGGGGACACAGCCAAACTATATCAATTACTTATTTGATTCTCAAGATAATACTCTGATATAGGTATCATTATCCCAATTTATCAGTGACAAAATTGAGGCTAAAGAGGTTAAACAACTTGTCCAAGGTTACTGTGAGTAAGTATTATTACTAGTATAAATCTAGAGCTGTCTAATTCAAGAGCCCATGATCTTAAGCACAATGTTCAGATGTATGTTTTCAAAAAATCACTTTAGCAGCAGTGTAAAAAATTGATTGAAGAAGGCCAAGCCTAGAGGTAAAGACTCCATTTAGAAGACTACTGCACAAATACAGTTCTTAAATGAGTCCACTCCCAGGCAGAGAGGAAGAGCTAAAAAATTTAAAAGAGGCTTAATAGAATTAATAACTGGCTGCATGTGAATGGTTGGCAAGAGAAATCAAAGATAATAACCAATTAACGGGGTTGATAGTTGTGTCATCAGTAGAGGATGTTTCTGATAGTGGAATTGGGATACAATAAAATCAGTTTGAGGGAGTGTTGAGATTGCGGCACTTGAAGAAAAGTCATATGGAACTTGGTATGTAGAGAAAGATTTGGCAGATCTCAGAATTAGGTTGTAGATACAGCCATGATGCTAGAAAAAGTAACTCAGCCAGGGAGAATCTATAGTGTAAATGGAACAGTGAGATGAGGTTGTAAAGCTGGAAACATCAATATTTGAGTACATTTTGGGTACTAGATGAGGGTTTAACAAAAAGACTGAGAGGGAACTTCCATAGGACTATAAATACAACCAGAATCATTTTAAGAAAGGAGTTGTAACTGATTTGTAGAATTGTAAATAGTGACAAAAACCTCAGAGAACGATTTAGTTCTGCATGTAAGAATTGTGGATGATGTTTTATTATTCTTTATAAGTTCTGGTCATCTAGTTTTTTTTTAAAAAACTTTCATTTTAGGTTGAGGGAAACATGTACATGTTTGTTCTATAGATAAATTGCAAGTCATGGGAGTCTGGTGTACATATTATTACTTATTACCTATTATTATTACTTATTACTTATTACCTCACCCAGGTAATACGCATAGTACCCAGTAGTCAGCTTTTCCATCATCAACCTCCTCCCACCCTCCACTCTCAAGTAGGCCCTGGTGACTATTGTTCCCTTCTTTGTGTCCATGTGTATTCAGTGTTTAGCTTCCACTTATAAGTGAGAACATGTGACATTTGATTTTCTGTTTCTGTGTTAGTTTGCCTAGGATAATGGCCTCTAGCTTCTTCCATGTTTCTTCAAAGGACATGATCTCATTTTTTATGGCTGAGTAGTATTCCATGGTGTATGTGTGCCACATTTTCTTTACTGAGTCTCCTGTTTATGTGCATTTAAGTTCATTCCATGTGTTTGCTATTGTGAATAGTATTGTGATGAATATAGACATGCACCTGTCTCTATGGTAGAATGATTTATATTCCTTTGGGTATACAGTAATAGCTAACAATGGGATTGCTGGGTTGAATGGTAATTCTGTTTTAAGTATGTTGAGAAATTGCCACACTGCTTTCCACAATGGCTGAACTAATTTACATTCCCACCAGTAGTGTATAAGTGTTCCCTTTTCTCTGCAACCTCACTAGCATAAATTATTTTTTGACTGTTTAATAATAGTCATTCTGACTAGTGTCAGATGGTATCTCACACTTTGATTTTGATTTGCATTTCTCTAATGATTAGTGATGTTGAGCCTTTTTTCATATGCTTATTAGCTGCTTGCGTATCTTCTTTTGAAAACTGTTTATGTTGTTTGCTCATTTTTAATGGGGTTGGTTTTTGCTTTGTAATTTAAGTTTCTTAGAGATTCTGGATATTAGACTTTTGCTAAATGCATGCTTTTCAAACATTTCCTCTCATTCTGTAGGTTGCCTGATAGTTTCATTTGCTGTGCGGAAGCTCTTTAGTTTACTTAGGTTCCATTTGTCAATTTTTGTTTTGTTGTTATTGCTTTTGGTATCTTTGTCATGAAGTCTTTGCCAGGGCCTATGTTCATAATGGTATTTCCTAGGTTATCTTATAGGGTTTGTATAGCTTTATATTTTACATTTAATTCTTTAATGCATCATAAGTTGATTTTTCTATAGGTGTAAGGAAGTAGTCCAGTGTCAATCTTCTATATATGGCTAGCCAGTTTTCCCAGCACCATTTATTGACTAAGGAGTCCTTACCCAACCATCTAATCTTTGGCAATGTTGTTTTTGTCAACATTGCCAAAGATTAGATGGTTGTTTTGTCAACATTGCCAAAGATTAGATGGTTGTAGGCATGCAGCGTTATTTCTGGGCTCTCTATGCTGTTCTATTGGTCTATGTGTCTGTTTCTGTACCAGTATCATGATGCTTTGGTTACTGTAGCTCTGCAGTATAATTTGAAGCTGAGTAATGTGATGCCTCCAGTTTTGTTCTTTTTTTCTTTCTTTTTCTTTTTTTTTTTTCTGGGACTGCCTTGGCTGTTTGGGCTCTTTTTTGTTGTTGTTCACTGTAAGTTTTAAGATTGTTTTTCTACTTCTGTAAAGAATGTCATTGGTAGTTTGATAAGAATAGCATTGAATCTATAATTATTTTTAGCATTATGATCATTTCAATAATATTGGTCCTTCCTATCCATGAGCATGGAATATTTTTCTATTTGTGTCATCTCTGATTTTCTTTAGTAGTGTTTTTTTTTTCTCATTGTAGAGATTTTTTACCTCCCTGGTTAGCTGTATTCTTCGATGTTTTATTTGTTTTGTGGCTATCATACATGGAATTATATTTTTGATTTGGTTCCGAACTTGGATGTTGTTGGTGTACAGGAGTTCTACTGATTTTTGTCCAACGATTTTGTGTCTTTAAACTTTGCTGAAGTTGTTTATCAGATCAAGGAGACTTTGGGCAGAGACTGTGGGTTTTCTAGGTGTGGAATTATATCATCTGAAAACAGGGATAATTTGACTTCCTCTCTTTCTGTTTGAATGCCTTTTATTTCTTTCTCTTGCATGATTGCTCTGGCTAGGACTTTCAGTACTATGTTGAATAGAGTGGTGAGAGTACATCCTTGTTTCTTTTCAAAGGGAATGCTTCCAGATTTTTTCCATTTAGTATGATGTTGGCTGTGGTCTTTGATAGATGTCTCTTACTATTTTGAAGTACATTCCTTCAATGTCTAGTTTGTTGAGACTTTTTATTATGAAAAGATGTTGAATTTTATCAAAAGCCTTATCTACATCTATTGAGATGATCATGTGGTTTTAGTTTTCAGTTCTGTTCATGTAATGGATAACATTTATTGATTTGAGTATGTTGAATAAATCTTGTATCCCAAGGTAAGGCCTACCTGATCATGGTGGATTAGAGTTTTGATGTACTGCTGGATGCAGTTTGCTAGTGTTTCATTGAGGATATTTGCACTTATTTTCATCAAGGATATTGGCCTGAAATTTTCTTTATTAATTGTGTCTCTGCCAGATATTGGTATTGAAATGATGCTTGCCTCATAGAATGAGATATGAAAGTGCCCATCCTCCTCAATTTTTTGAATAGTTTCAGTAGGAATGGCACCACCTCTTCTTTATATAGCTGGTAGAATTCAGCTATAAATCATCTGGTTCTGGGCTTTTTCTGGAGTCTTTATTACTGATTCAATTTTTGAACCCATTATTGGTTTGTTCAGGAATTCAGTTTCTTCCTAGTTCAATTTGGGAGGTTTTATGTTTCCAGGAATTCATCCATTTCTTCCAGGCTTTTATGCTTGCATGCATAGAGGTGTTCATACCAGCCTCTGAGGGTTTTGTATTTCTGTGGGGTCAGTGATAATAACCCCTTTGCCATTCCTGATTGTGTTTATTTTGATTTTATCTCTTTTTTCTTATTACCCTTGTTAGCAGTGTATCTGCTTTATTTATTCTTTCGAAAAACCAATCTTTGTATTTTTTCTATGATTTTTCTATAATCTTTTATATGATTTTAAATATAAACTCATTTGTAAGTCACAGATAGGAGGCAAGCATTTTCTATAAACTTTAGCAACAAGATGGTCGTTGGTGATTATACAAAAGCAGATTGGTTGAAGTACATTGAAAAGGCAATGACAGTGCAGTTCATGGAGAAAGTGAAGAGAAAAGGCACATTTCTTTCTTAAACTAAATAACTAGTAAGGAAGGATAGAGACAGGATAAGAGATGGTCGAGTGTAGAAAGAGTGTGCTTTGTGTTTAAGATGTGCAATACTTGTCCATGTTTATATTGTTAAAGAAACAATAAAGACTGCCAGATATTTGAAACACAAAACAAAGCAGGGTCTATCTGCCTGCTACTCAGAGGAGAGCAGGATCACTCAAGAAATGTATAGGCTGAAAATGAAAGCACTACATATAAGGATAGAAAGGGGAGCTTATTTCACATAGGAAAAAAAAAAAGAGAGAACATAATAACCCCCTCCCTTGGATTTGGTCATGCTTGGTTGTAAGTTAAAAAAAAATGTGAACATAGAAAAAAGTTTAGAGTCATGTAGGGACAGTTTCTAGGTGCATAAATGAACATGGCAAATTTTTCTTTAACACTACACTGATGGAAAAGAATTATTAGATATGATGAGTGGTTAGATGTGAATAAGACATGAAAAGTAGAGATAACAAATAAAAGCAGGTCCCTAGCCAGATATTTTTTAATGGGTAGGAAAGGATATTGAGAAATTTTCTACCTGATAGCCTCTATTTTCTCTATAAGTAAGAAATTAGACCTCTTATCAGAAGTAAGGAAAATTCAGTCAAAGAGAAGGTCTGATGAGTCTAGGGTAACTACCTCATTCCAGCTTGCCAGGGACTTACTTGGCTTTAGCACTGAAAGTCCATGCTCTGGGAACACCCTCAGTCTTGGGGAAACCAGGAGATTAGCCATACTAGATGACACTATGGTTAATTATAGCTGTTGAGAATGAAAAAAATAAATAATTAGAACTTAAACAAGGCTGGAGACCAGAAATTTGTAATGATTTCAAACTATACAGTCCTGTGATTTAGAAATGTTCTGTGTTTAGGTATTGTGTTAGTTTTGAGTTGCCATGAAGTAATACCAGAAGCTGGGCAATTTAAAAAGAAAAGAGGTTTATTTGGCTCATGGTTCTGTAGGATGTTCAAGCATGGCACCAGCATCTGCTTGACTTCTGGTGAGGCCTCAAGAAGCTTCCAATTATAATGGAAGGCAAAATGAGAGCTGTCATCTCACATGGCAAGAAAGGGAGCAAGAAAGGGTTGGGGAGGTTCCAGGCTTTTTTAAACAACCAGCACTGTGTGAAGTAATAGAGTAAGAACCCACTCATTACCTCAGTAAAGGCACCAAGCCATTTAGGAGGGAATTAACCCCCACGACCCAAACACTTTTCACTAGGCTCCTTCTTCAACAATAAGGATCACATTTCAACATGAGATTTGGAGGAAACAAATCTCCAAACCATATCAGGTATGTTTCAGTATGTCCAAAAGAGTGAGGCAATAAAGCAAATACTTTTTAAGGTAAGAGCTTTGACCAATGAACATCTCTATTGTTTGCAATTTCTGTACTTCCTGGAAGAGGAGGTGGAGTGAATTGGGGTAGTCAGAGGGAAAGAAACTAGACATAGAAACTCTGGTGTTTTAATGGCTGTATCAGTCCATTTTCATGCTGCTAATAAAGACATACCCAAGACTGAGAAGAAAAAGAGGTCTACTGTGGACTTACAGTTCCACATGGCTAGGGAGGCCTCACAACCATGGTGGAAGGCAATGAGGAGCAAGTCACCTCTTACATGAATAGCAGCAGGCAAAAAGAGCATTTGTGCAGAGGAACTTCTCCTTATAAAACTGTCAGATCTCATGAGACTTATTCACTTTCATGAGAGCATTACAGAAAAAACCTGCCCCCACGATTCAGTTACCTCCTACCAGGTCCCTCCCACAACAGTGGGAATTCAACATGAGATTTGGGTGGGGATATAACCAAACTATATCATTCTGCCCCTAGTCCCACCCAAATCTCATGTCCTCACATTTCAAAACCAATGATGTCTTCCCAAAAGTCCCCCAAAGTCTTAACTCATGTCAGCATTAACTCAAAAGTCCACAGTCCAGTGTCTCATCTGAGACAAGGCAAGTCCCTTCTACCTATGAGCTTGTAAAATTAAAAGCAAGTTAGTTACTTCCTAAATACAGTGGGCGACAGGGGGGTATGGTACAGGCATTGGGTAAATACAGCCATTCCAAATCAGAGAAACTGGCCAAAACAAACGGGCTACAGTCCCCACCCGAGTCCAAAATCCAACAGGACAGTCAAATCTCAAAGATCCAAAATGACCTCCTTTGACTCCATGTCTTACATCCAGGTCACACTGACACAAGTGGTGGGTTCCCATGGTCTTGGGAAGCTCTTCCACTGTGGCTTTGCAGGGTACAGTCTGGCTTTTCTAGGTGCATGGTGCAAGCTGTCAGTGGTGGTGGATCTACCATTCTGGGGTCTGGAGGATAATGGCCCTCTTCTCACAGCTCCACTAGGCAGTATACTAGTAGGGACCCTGTTTGGGGGCTCTGACCCCAATTTTCTTCTGCACTGCCCTACCAGAGGTTCTCCATGAGGGCCCCACTCCTGCAACAAACTTCCTCCTGGACATCAGGCATTTTCATACATCCTCTGAAATCTAGGCAGAGCTTCCCAAACCCCAATTCTTGACTTCTGTGCTCTTGTAGGCTCAATTGCATATGGAAGCTACCAAGTCTTGGGGTTTGCACCCTTTGAAACCATGGCCTGAGCTCTAGGTTGGCACCTTTCAGCCATGACTGGAGTGGGTAGGACACAGAACACCAAGTCGCTAGGCTGCACATAGCATGGGGACCCTTGGCCCAGCCCACAAAACCATTTTTCTCTCCTAGGCCTTCAGGCCTGTGATGGGAGGGGCTGCTGTGAAAATCTCTGACCTGCACTGGAGACATTTTCCCCATTGTCTTAGGGATTAACATTCAGCTCCTCATTACTCATGCAAATTTCTACAGCAGGCTTGAATTTCTCCTCAGAAAATGGGATTTTCTTTTTTATCACATTGTCAGACTGCAAATTTTCTGAACTTTTATGTTCTGCTTCCCATATAAAAATGAATGTCTTTAATACCACCCAAGTCACCTCTTGAATGCTTTGCTGCTTAGAAATTTCTTCCACCAGATACCCTAAATCATCTCTCTCAAGTTCAAAATTCCACAAATCTTTATGGCAGGGGCATAATGCTGCCAGTCTCTTTACTAAAAAATGACAAGAGCCACCTTTGCTCCAGTTCCCAACAAGTTCCTCATCTCCCCCTGAGACCATCTCAGCCTAGACTTTATTGTCCATATCGCTATAGCATTTTGGGCAAAGCTATTCAACAATTCTCTAGGAAGTTCCAAACTGTCCCACATTTTCCAGTCTTCTTCTGAGTCCTCCAAACTCTTCCAACTCTGCCTGGTACCAGGTACCAAAGTCACTTCCGCATTTTCGGGTATCTTTAGAGCAGCACCTCACTCTACTGGTAACAATTTACTATACTAGTTTGTTTTTAGGTTGCTGATAAAGACATACCTGAGATTGAGAAGAAAAAGAGGTTTAATGGACTCACCATGCCATGTGGCTAGGGAGGCCTCAATCATGGCAAAAGGCAAAGAGAAGCAAGCCACATCTCACATGGATGGCAGTAGGCAAAAAGAGTGCTTGGCAGGTTACTTCTCCCTTATAAAACCAGAGGTCTCGTGAGACTTATTCACTATCACGAGAACAGCACAGGAAAGACCTACCCCCGTGATTCAATTACCTCCCACTGGGTCCCTCCCACAACAGTGGGAATTCAAGATGAGATTTGGGTTGGGACACAGCCAAACCACATCAATGGCCAATAGGTATATTTAAAAAAATGCTCAGCATCACTAATCATTAGCTAAATGCAAATAAAAACTACAGAAAGATATTACCTCACACCTGTTGGAATGGCTTTTATCACAAAGCTAGAAAAAAAAGTGTTGTCAAGGATTCCAAGAAAAGGGAACTCCTGTACATTGTTACTGCAAATGTCAATTAGTTCAGCCATTATGGAAAATGACATGAAGGTTCCTTTAAAAACTAAAAATATAACTACTATATGATCCAGTAATCTTATACTTCTGAGTATATATCCAAAGAAACTAAAATCATATTAGCCCTTCATATTCACTGCAGCATTATTCACATTAACTAAGATATGGAATCAACCTAAATGTCCATCAGTTTCTGAATGTATAAAGAAAATGTGGTATATACACACAATGGAATACTATTCAGTCATAAAAGGGGGAAATCCTGTCATTTTCAACAATACAAATTAATCTGAGGTACATAATGCTAAGTGAAATAAGCCAGACACGGAAAAACAACTGGTATCACTTATACATGGAATCTAAATAATTTGAAATCATAGAAGTAGTGAGCAGAATGACCACAACTTACCAGCAGCTGGGAGTTGTGGTTATGAAGAGAAAGGGAATGAAGAGTTGTTGATCAAAATGTAAAAAGTTTCAGATAGACAAGAGGAATAGATTTTGAAATCTATTGTACAACAGGGTAATTAATGGTCAATAATAATGTATTGTTTATTTCAAAATCACTAAGATATTCAGTTTCAAATGTTTCACCCTAAAAAAAGAGGTGATTAATATGTTAATTGACTTGATTTACTCATTCCACTTTGTATACATATATCAAAACATTACACTGTACTTCATAAATGTATACAATTATAATTTGTCAATCAAGAAGAATACTAATAATTTTTTTAAGGAGCTGTAGTGTTTGATCTTTTCAAAAGGGGAAAGTTCATATGGGACTCACTGATGTCATGCTTCCCCTGCAATATCAATTTAAATTTTCCAAGAATGATAAGTCACTTATTTTTTATTTCTATAGGAAGCAAAAACAGCGAGATCAGATATAAAGACTCAAATGTTATCATGCTATTACCAGCAGAGTACATAGAGAAAGAAAAAGAAATCTTTGTTTTTAATTTAGGAACTAAAAACAGAGGGACATATTAGCAGAAAGCCACACATCTCAAGATATATGAGAGCAACTCTGAGTCAAAACTGCTTGAGGTCACTGGGCATGGTTTTGAAATCTGGCTGTGTCAGAATCATTATGGAGCTCATTAAAATTAGAGGTGCCTAAGCATACCCCAGACTTCCTGCATAATCCTTGGGGATGAGGCCCTTGAATCAATATTTGCAGCAGGCTTTCCAGAGTGGCTCTGGTGCACCAGGAGCTTTAGCACCCAGAGATCTAGGGCAAGACCTAAAACTATGGACAACATTTGGAAGCTGCAGTCAGGGCTTTAGGAATGTTAACACCCCTAGAGATGGTCACTTCTAAATGAAAAATAAGTTAGAGCCATCCTTGACTCTAACTGGAAATAGGTTTCTTTCTCCCTAATTCTTTTTTAAACAAAGGGTTTTCACTTTCTCATACATAACTGATCAACACTATTTTTAGTTTTGCTCTTTTGGTGGCAAATGGGGACTATTTCAATCTACTTCAAGGAGATGGGAGTTTATTTTAGGAACATATGTGGACCAGACCTGAGACTAGGTAACACTAAAGAACTACATCTAAAGCAGCTCTAGGAACCACTCACACGGATTGCTCTCTTGGGCATCTCAGCTTCTATCAGTTGGGGAGAAAGGCAGAGATGAAGGACTATGGGGTATAAACTTGACTCCCTAGAAACCATGGTTGGAAATGGGCAGTTTTCATTAGAAGGGGAAGTGGGTGGTGGGGTCAAGTGGGTATTTCTACTGCAAATACCTATGCTGCTTTTTTGCTAAGTATTTCTTTTACTTAACATAATTCAGTAGGGAACTGAATCAGGTTGCTTCCTTATATCTTCATAAATACTTGAAAACTGAATCCTGTTTATTTTTTTCCCTAAATCTTCCTCAGACTCACTTTACTCCACATGCATCTTTCCTGCTGGTACATGAGAACTTTTTTTCTTTAAAAGGCCTTTAACAATTCCCTATTCAAGAGACTATACTTAAGCAATTCAAACTTACTTGAGTGCCAGAAGTATAGGCCAGGGTAGATTGTAAAGTATTTGATTGCAGTTTCCTCCACCACTTTCCCTAAACACCTGCAGACCCTAGGAGAGCTGTGAACACAACGTAAACATGCTTGAACAATATGAGAAGTGATAAAGGAGGTCTATAGGAATAAACTGACCCACTAGTTAATGGTGAGACATGAATATAAACCAGGTCTTCTGCCTCTCAAATATCCTACTTCAAATTATCGATGGGACTTAAGACTGATTTGGGTAAATCATCAAACTTACAGAGCTTTGATCAAATCATATGATACTTGTAGATTAGAGGATGAACAAATTTTAGTAAAAGAGTATTTGATTCATATACTCTGAAGTATATTTAAAAGCAAACAGGTTTTTTTGGCATGTTAAATAATTTAAAAATTACAAGCCCAACTACTTTTAAACTATTTACAGCTTAATATACAGATTAATTTACTGTCTTGCTCTTCAAACATTTTCTTTTAAATTGATATTGTTTGAATCTCTTTATTATACATTTCCCTCTAATATTCTAGAAAATCAAAAAATATTAACAAATTCAGCCTGACCTCATTTCTTCAACTAATTCTTATTCTGAGTTTATAAGTGAGAAGTGACAATGATGAATATGGTTTGAGGCCTGAAGGTACTCACTGTCTATCGGGGAAACAAACACATAAATAAGTAACTACACTATAATGTGGACAGTGCAATGCCAGATACCTTTGGCTATTATGCAAGCACTGCAGAGGGGACACTTGCCCCAACCTGCAAAGGTCAGTGAAGGCTTCCAGGAGTAAAAGATGTGAAGCTGAATCACATGACTGCCCCATGCCCAGTACCTAACCAGCCTTAACAGCTTTGTGTCTCAATGGCCATCAGCAAGTCCTGGTAAATACATCTTGGCTTCAAAAACTTCTATCTCACTGGCAAGCACTCCAATCGAAACCACCATTTCTCACATAGAGTACTACAATAGCCTCTTGGCAATTTGCCCCACTTCCATTTCTTATTTCTGTCCATTTAGTTTGCATATGGCATCCAGAGCAACATCATGTTACAGATCTGTTTAATTATTTCATGACTTCCCATCTCATATGTAGTTCCAAAGAAACACCATTCTAAGAAAAGCCCCTGATTGATCTGGGTCCATTTCCGTCTTCAGTCTCAGCTCGATCTACGTTCCTCTCACTATTCTCCAGTGCTTGACTTTCTGTTTCTCAAATACAAACTTTATACTCCTTCAGGTCTTTTGCACATGCTGTATTCTCTGTTTGGAATTATACTCTTCTTTCCTTGGCTGGCTACTTTTCATCTTTCAGGTATGAAGTTAAATATCTCTTCTTTAGACATTTCTGATGACATGAAATAAACCTCCCTTGTTACTTATTTTCACTCTCTGTCTCTTGTTTATAGCTTTGTAGCCCCTGTTACCAGTTGAATATTATAATGATAGCTTGCTTACTGTTTTCTGCCTGCCTTCTCACTAGGTTATAATTTGCTCCATAAGGGCTTAGGCCAAGTCAGTTTTGTTCATCGATGTACACCGGCCACCTAGTAGAATACAGCCTCAAAACTAGGCACTCATTAAGTATTTGTTGCATAAGTGAATAAATACGTACACTCTGTGATCTAGCAAATCAAAACTACTCACTTTTTTTTCCATTGACTTCACTGGCATCCTTATATTTTTCAAGAAGGCCCTCTACCCAGCCACTAAGTCTGCTTATAGATGGAGTAATTTCAAAATTTATTTTTCTCCATGAATTCTTCTCTAATTTCTCAAAAATGATTCATCATTCTTTCCTTTGAATGTGCATAAGGATTTCTGCTTCTCTTAGGGCTAATGTTTGCATTATATGTTTTTGCATAATTGTCCTGTGTCCCTTAAAGCCAGGAACCATGCCTGGCCACTTTATTTCTACCATAGAGCCAGGCAATGTTTGCTAACTGATTATTCTGTAAAAGTGATGAGTGAACCAATTAATAAAATAATTTTTGAACAAGCTAAAAGAAGAGGTTTTTGGGTAGTACAATTTAAAGATGAACCTGAATATGGTTCTGAAATCTTTTAGGGTATGTGCTAAATAAACTGTGTCACCTCTTATTTTTTGTATCCACTCTTAATGTTGTTATCTTTATCACAATGTGGCCTTTCTCAGTGAAGCTGTTAAAATCCAGCTGGGCTGGTCAGCAAGATGTTGATGTTGCTCTGACACCTTGTCAACAATGACACTCCCTGTATCTGCCATTAAAAAAAAACAGTGTTATATGGAAGATAGAACTATATCTAGAATAATATGAAGAAATTATTCTTAAGAAGAGTTTTTGAAATATTTGAGAACAGCCCAACCCAGATAAGATTGTTTAAATTTCTCTGACCACTTTCACATAATTTTCTTATCCCATAATCACTAAACTCAAAATTCAATAACTAGAGATGTTAAGAGATATTAGCTTTAACATTAGCAGAAACCTTGAAAAAGGACTTTAATTAAAGAGTCCTGTAGCAATGTGCTGTGTACACATTTTCAACATAATTCACCTACCATATACAGTTGAAAATCCAATTTATACAACTTATGTTTCATAAAATAAAAATGCTAGCCAAAGTTATTTATAGCACAATGAAAGTTGTTAAAAGTCTAAAACATGATAGTGACCTTTACATTATCCCAGAAAAGGCAATTTATTTCATAGCCTATTGAATATAAAAACCATTTTCAGATACATCTAGTTTAAGTGGTAAAATTGCAGAAAATTACACATACAGCATGATAGCTTTTTTCCTACTCTAAGAAAACCACCTAAGTGCCTTCAAACTCTGTAAAATCGCTGCTCTTTTAGAATTAATGGTTTCCTAAATTACCATAAGCTGTCAACCTTTACAACCATTTTTGATTATTTTATGTTTAATACATATTTATCGGGGACCACTAAATTTAACATAAACTATAAGAGTTGTGACACTGGCCCTAAACAAACTTGATACAATAGCACCTAGCCTTATTCTACTGAGAGGAGAGAGGAGAGAGGAAAGAGAAGTAAGAGAGAAAAATACCCCCTCATGAAATCATCATTAAAGGCGGCCTCAAGGAAGACATGACCCAGCAACGACAGCTTCTAGCCCCTTGAGAGTTTTCATCTCGAAATTTTATATTCTCTAATTTTATTAACTATGCTGTGCTATATACTTTTCCTCATAATTCTCTAGAACTGTGATTTGTGAATTTGATAGCTATTCCATACTGAGTTTGAACAAATCTCCCTGTTAATTCTTTATTATGTTTGTGATTGTATACACTTTGATCTTTCTTATACATCAGCATTTGATCTTTTAGACTGCAGTTCAATATTTCTAGTTCATCATTTTAGAGAGTTTAAGAATCTCAGCCTCCTTGATCATTTAAATTGCCCTTCCTGTGAACTTCCTAGGTCTTTTAGTTATGGTCCTTTTTAACTCTGTCAAAGCCAGGTTTTTCCTTCTATTTGGGATCTAACATTGTTAACATGCTGACATTTAAAGATGTATGCAGCATGTAGAAATCAATGAAAAATCACATAAGAGCTGAGAAATTGTAAATAAAAAGCAACTCAGGCTTATTCCATATCTAAGTAGGCTGCTAATATCTACCTGATAGTCAAGTCTCATCTGACTCAAAACACCTCTCTACCTAAAAATGTCTCTTCTACTTACCAAATACTGTGTCTGAAATTCCTAATGTTATAACCACTCCTTAAAATGCAAACAACTTACCAATCTAGGAGAGAAAGACTGTTAATACATTGCAATCCAATTAGAGGATATTACATCCTTCTGCCTGGAGATACTGGTGTGTCAACCAGGTAGAATTTAACGGAATAAATTATATTGTTTGGATGTTTGTCCCCTCCAAATCTCATGTTGAAATGTGATCCCCAGTGTTGGAGGCAGAGACTGGTGGGACGTTTTTGGGTAATGGGGATGACTCCCTTATGAATGGCTTAGTGCCCTCCCCATGGTAATGAGTTCCAACCCTCATAGTTCAGGCAAGAGCTTGGTGTTGAAAGGGTTCTGGCATCTCCTCCTCTCTCTCTCTTGCTATGGGACATGTTGCTCCCCCTTCACCTGCCACCACGATCGAAAACTTCCTGAGGCCCTCTTCTGGAGTAGATGCCAGTGCCATGCTTCCTGTACAGTCTGCAGAATCATGAGCCAAAATAAACCTCTTGTCTTTATAAATTATCCAGTCTCAGCTATTCCTTTATAGCAACACAAATGGACTAACACAGTAAGTATGTAAAGAAATGACTGAGTTTAAGGAAATATATACAAAGGTAGGTCTAGGTAGGATTCTTAGGAGATGATGTGTAGTCAGGTGCAAGCATCTAGCAAATATAGAGCCTTGAAGGTGGGCACCTAAATAAGAGGAAAATGCTTGGAATAGCAGATGCAACTAGATTGAAAATTAGCTCCAAATAAACACTTGCACTTAAATGGCATAGTTGTATTAAAGAAAAATTTTAATCTATAAAATAAGAGATTAATTTCAAGTAGCTACATAAATGCAAATAACAATTAACTTTAATTTTGATGGATAACTCACAAATTGGCAACATTTTAGAAATTCACAAAATATAAGTTTAATTAAAAAGACATACAACTGGATTACTAAGAAAAAATACTTGTAAAAAATCATACTTATTAAAAAAGATATGCAAATTAAGACATAACCTATCAAAGTGTCAACAGTTTTAAAAATGTTATCTTAAATGTAGCAGCAATACAGCTGGTAGAAATAGAAACCAGCACAAACTTTCTGGGAAACAGTTTAGCAATATATACCAAGGTCCTAGGTAATATATACCATCAGAGGAGAGTCTGTTTTAGAAATCTGTCCTTGGCAAACAAAGATGCAAAAAAGGATTTCTTACCAGCATTATTTGTAGCAAGGAGAACTATAAAATAGATATAGTTATATAGATATATCTGAATGGTTAGAAACACTATGATTAAAAGATCAAAGAATATTATACAGCTGTTGGAAATCATTTTTATAAATATATAATGATATGAAAAAATAGCTACGAATCTTAAGAAAAGTGTGGAAGTAAATATTAAATCTTATATGAGGCTTTTTACTGGGTAGTAGAATTCTACTTTTTTATATACTTTATTGTATTCTCCTCAAAATGATGTGTTCCTTATATATTTTGGAAACTAACACACTTTTAAGAAACATAAGATTCTAAAGGTGGACTTCTTAGGCCTTACTAATCATTGCAAAGTACTTTCAAGAAAGTTGAATCCGGATAGAAAAATGAAAATGAGACACATGAAGGCTGTGTCAGGGTATAACTTTTCTCAAAGCCTCTAAATCACCTGAAGCACAATTTTATTTTTAATATTTTACAATGTTGAATGCTGAGCGTAAGGATTTTGAAGGACACGTCCTTCTTAGAGAACAAAAACTTTAGAGTATTAACTAGCATTTATTGAATACTAAATGTTTTGCCTGTATTAATTTAGCCTCATAATACTGTTTTCACAGAAGAGGAAACTGCAAGCCACAGAGGCTAAATAAAACATGGTTGCCAATAAATAATAAACACCACATTAAGCCATAGACCCAGAATTGGAGCCCAGGTAGCTAAGACTTCAGAGTGTGTGCCTTTAACTCATTAAACTATTCCACATCTCTGGCAGGATCTTGCCACTTGAAGCTTCTGATGTATTAGTTCTTCATTTTCACTGAATTCACTACTTGCAATGGGCAGTGATTTATTTTTGACTTATTTATTTTCCTTGACAAAATCATCAGGGCCACAGATTTCCTGTTCCCTACAACAATCTTTTAGCCCACACCACTTTCATCAGAAATTTACTAGTAAGGGAGTATGTGTCCATGGTAGGGGGATACAAAAAGGGACACAAAAAATGATATTTCATTATTATTAACTAGTTTTTGAATGAGTTTTGGGTGACTGTAGCAATCAGTTCTTCCCTTGAGTTTGTAGACAGATAGGGGTGATTGGCTTCTCCATGAAACTATGAACAGAGCCAAGACAGAAAATTGCTTTCCCACCATCACCTAGTGTATGGCCAAGAATCTAGGATTCCAGGTATAGTTAAAATTTTAATAAAGTCTATATTCCTTATATAGCTTCAATGCGATGGTTGCTTTAAAATTTTTGAATTGTAAAACTGTCTGCTTCACTTCATCTTCCAATTGGACAAAACAAAACTTTCCAATAATCAGGAATCCACCATTTTATAGCTTTATAAAAATTCAGTTGTCAACAAATTCTCCATCAAAAGCTCTCCTTGACTACCCTATTGCACTTTTGAATAAATCAGAAGAGCATTCTACTTCAAATAAAAAGCAGATTGAATATGCAATAAATTCCTTCTTTATGACAATTTTCCCTGGAGCTGTGTTTATTAATACCTCTGAGATACTGCAAACTTTTTGTGAGATCAAAAAATGGAACAGTTGATAGTGACCACATAAAGCTTTGTTTTCCCTTGTTTGAACTTAAAGGAGAGAATGTTGTGATATTTAAAAAGTAAAACAAAAGAGAGGACAACTGGCTAGTCAATTATTTAAGAAAAAGACCATAATGTCCTTTCCTCAGAACTTTCAGAACAAAAACAAAAAAACGGAAGAAGAAGAAAATAAAAACAAATAAAATTCTAGCTAGATTAAATATATAAATTTTAAAAATAAAACACAAATAGAAAGGACATGGGCACAGTATTTTATAAGCTTCAGCTAGAGAAAGCTGTCCTAAGTATGATACTAGCCCAGAAGCCACAAAGATTGTTTTACTACAAACAAGTAAAAATTTTATATCGCAACAAAGTCAAAATACAAAAATCAGGGCAGAAAAAATAAAATATTTTCAACACCTGTGAAATACATGGTATAACGTACAATGTGTTAAAGCCACTTAACAGTAAAATTGGGAAAAGTAGGATAGAGAAAACTGACTTTGATATTTTACTAAATAATCTCCTGAAATAGAGTTTTTACAAGCATATATTTTTTTAGAACTCAGTAGGAAGGAGAGAAGTGAAATAGGTAAGAAAAAAAAGACGAGTGTGGAAAAACAAATTTTAAAAACTTTATATTTTCTATAAATATCAAGATTGTCACAGTCTAATATCCTCAGTCATCTAGTAACTAAGAGGCCACAATGATTTCCAGCTGCAACCACATCTGAATTCAATCAGCAGGCACCAAGTTTGGTACTATTGCTATTCAGAAGTTAGCAGATGCATTTTGCTCTTTAGAATTTAAACTGAGAACTGAACATTTTCACTCCCAATGCTAGTCAAAGTTCATCACAGATCTTTGTCATAAAGATACATTAGCAAAAACTATTACAATTAGGATTCAAATAGAGCCAGTAAGCTTCTTTCATTCATTTCCCCATGATGGTGCATCTTTTATTTTTCATTTTGCAAGAAATAAATCTCAGATCACACTTCTCAGAAAAACAATTGGATTCTGAACTTCAGAATCAATATTGAAAAGGTAATAAATGCATGCAAGGATTAAATACAGAACTACAGAATTTGTAATCTCAGATCATAGTCCAAATTTTGTAAACAGAGTGTATCCATTACAAATACTGTCCTGTGAGGAAGTGTAAAGAAATTAGTTGATAACAACTCATTCTATTTGAAAAATGTTCCTCTCGTCTACCTACTTTTCCTACTTTTCTTACAGAAATATGTCATCAAGTTTCCAAAACAAACAACATTTTTATCTTAATTTATCTTAACTCTTACAAAAGGTAAAAAAATGAACTTACATTTGGATTCATATGTAACTCACTATATTTACCTTAAAATTATAATCATAGGAAGTCAATACTGTCTTGGACAATCCAGGATTTGTGATCCATGGATCAATGTTTATTTCTTCTTGGTTAAGTAAATACTTCCTCTAATTTTCAATTTATCCAAGAAATGCTTCTTGTACAAGGTAGATATAAAATGGATTAAGAAGAAAAAGTCTGAGGACTGATTTAGTTATGTAAATAAATTTTAATTAAATTTTAATTAAGTAAGGGCTAATTTTATAATACTACTGCTGCATCATCAAATTTTGGTTACACTGAAACAAGATTTCAAACTAAAGTGGCTTTAATATCTTAAAATGTAGTCCAATGCCAAGTATTTAGTGTCTATACTTCTTTTCTGGAAGGAATGATGAAGATTGTTGACTAGCTCCTTATCATACTTATCAGAAACTTCTGAATTCAATTTACCTCTCAAATGTAGGCTTCCCTACTCAATAGAAGACTGTATTTTCAAAACAAATTTTGACCCACTGAGAAATTCAGATATATCATTCCCACTAGTATCTAAATGGTAGCTAAAACTCTTTCTTTTAAATAAGAACATTTAGATTAAAAACTGAAATATCCCATCACTTGATATGGCAGCTGGTCAAATATAAGATTTGGGTTGGAATTTTTTTTCCACTCTGTTGGAAAGTGTCTAACATTGTAACAGACACTTCCTTTGAACTCTTGCCCAGAACTGGATTGCAAAAAAAAAAAAAAAAAAAAAAAAAAAAAAAAAAAAAGATATTAAAGCACCACTGACTTTGAATTTTTTTTTAAATATTTTTCCTTGGAGACCATACAACATGTTGAGGGATTCTTGGGGTAGTGGGGGCAAGAGGAGTAAGACATTTTCTTTGCTTAGACCAAGGTGTGCTGATCCCCTTATGTAAAGAAGTGTTGACACCAGGAAAAAGCCATCAAATGATGCAAACCTGACGTCAGCGAAAGCCATCCGTCCAATCACATGTTTGAATTGACTGACTAAAGACATCAAGCTACTTTGTCTGTTTATACGTAGATTGACAAATTTAGAACAATGAACTACCACATTTCATGACTCATCAATGATTTATTATAATTAAAAATAATACTGAGAACTGTGATAGATCAATAAGGCCTGATTTCTCTCCTAGAGTTCCTACTGTATAATCTATCACCATTCTAACCTTAGCAGTCCCCATATGGATGCAAGAGAGAAAAGGGAAAAAGCTGTTTTCAGGGATACCCTTGTCAGACAGTTATCCTTTACCTTGATGTTTCTCTATATTAACTTAGTTCAATTTTCCCGAGTAATGGATTTCATTCAAATACTAGACATTTGCTCTCCTTTCAAGTTGGCCAAATTAGTCCTATCAACTAAGAGCTGCCTGTATTTATGGGATACCCCTCCTAAAATATTAAAGCATTTGATTCTCAGGTTGAGATAGGTTTGTTTCAGCACCTGCAGATTTGCTCTGAGAAATAACTGGTAGTGGTTTTTTGAGACAGTATGTTTTTTAAGTGCTCTCATCACAAAAATGATAAGTATGTGAGGCAATACATATGCTAACTAGCTTGGTTCAGCCAATGTATACATGTTTCAAAACATGTTGTATACCATAAATACATTCAATTTTTATTTGTCAGTTAAAAACACAAATAATAATAATAATATAAAACAATCTCAACAGTGTAATGGAAAAAGACTTCTCTTGGTTGAGGGGTGGAAGGAGGCTTCAAGCTACATGCTCTTATATTTTAAGGAAGAAGAGAACTATTTATTCATCATAAGACATCTGATACAAACTATTTCACATAATCCTCTGAACAGCCTTAAAGATAAATATATTTGTCCAATGTTGGAGGAGAAACGATGAAAATTAAAGTGGTAAATGGCTTGCCTGAGGAATTCTGGCATCCAAACATAGGTCTCTCTTGTTAAAAAACTTATTTTATTGCTATTATACCACATGACATGAAAATTAAGCAGCAGATATAAATGTATGTATTTTGGAACCATGCCACATGAGATTATAAGGCACAGTTAATGAAAATTGCCCATTTAAGAAAATAAATTATGGGCCAGGTGTGGTGGTTCAATGCCTGTAATCCCAGAACTTTGGGAGGCTGAGGCAGGCAGATCATTTGAGGTCAAGAGTTCCAGACCAACCTGACCAACATGGTGAAACCCCATCTCTACTAAAAATACAAAATAACTTAGCCAGGCATGGAACCTGTAGTCCCAGCTACTCTACTCAGGAGGCTGAAGCAGAAGAATCGCTTGAACCTGGGAGATGGAGGTTGCAGTGAGTCAAAATTGTGCCACTGCACTCCAGCCTGGGTGACAGAGCAAGACTCGGTTTCGGAAAAAAAAAAAAAAAAAAAAAAAGGAAAAAGAAAAGAAAGAAAAGAAAACCTGAGTTTACTTACTTGTTAGGCAAAGAAACAGGATATACACTTGAGTAAAGAAAATTTTTAAGTAGATCATTTAGAAGAAAATATCACAAGAGTGGGTATATGCCAGAAATGGGTGGGGATCCATGAGCTTAATGTTAATTAAAAAAGCAAAGTTTGCATTCCGTATGAAAGATGTGAGTCCATAAATATGTCCACTGTTGGCCAGATGCGGTGGCAAATACCTGTAATCCCAGCACTTTGGGAGGCCAAGGCAGGCAGATCATGAGGTCAAGAGATCGAGACCATCCTGGCAACAGCCAACATGGTGAAACTCCATCTCTACTAAAAATACAAAAATTAGCTGGATGTGGTGGCATGCTCCTATAGTCCCAGCCACTCAGGAGGGTGAGGCCGGAGAATCACTTGAACCCAGGAGGCGGAGATGCAGTGAGCCAACATCACGCCACTGCACTCCAGCCTGGCGACAGAATGAGACTCCATCTCAAAAAAAAAAAAAAAAAAAAAGTGCACTGTTGGTTAAAATCACTCCATTGTACGTGCATCAGAAAAGAGTCTTCAATTGGGTTCAGTTAAGGTGGAAGTTTCCGCAAGAGGGAAACTCAAACTTTGCGGTCATTTCACAGCTTCAGATGGTTAGAACCAGTTGTGGCAAAATGCAGTGGAGTATTCAGTTTTCTACTTTGTTGGTTTCTTTCAGTGTTCTCTTTTGTGTAATTGTAAATTGCTAAAGTATAATTGGATGTATTTATGGGGTACAAAATGATGTTATGATTTATGACTAGAGAATAGAATGGTGGTTAGTCACCAGAGACTATGGAAATTGGGGGACTGGAGAGCTGATGGTCAAAGGGCACAAAGTCTCAGTTAGGCAGGAGGAATGAGTTTGTTGTTGTTGTTGTTGTTGTTTTAGATATATTGCACAGTGTGGTGAATATAGTTAATAATCACCTATTATTTTAAAACCTTGTTGGTTTTTATTGAGGAACTGAGCAAGATGGCAAATCTAGTTCAAAGGAGAGACACGAATTTAGAGCCATTAAAAGAAAGATGCCTGGGATAAAATTGCTAAATTACATACAAAACTGGCTAATGCTCTCTAGGGCAATACACTGTATACTTTACACTGTAAACTTTTCTGTAAACATTTACATTTCTTCTGAAAAAAATTATTTGCATTATTATCTATTAGACAATGATGTATGCATCATTATTTTTTCTATAAGTTAACAACTAACCTTACAGAGGTATAAATATCCTAATGAACAGAAGTAAGTTAAACTAACATACATAATCCTGAAGAACTAGACAACCTTTAGGTAGACCTATTAGATAATTCTCCAGTAGAACATTTAAAATATGTGTAATTATCCTTTTGCCTATTTGCAAATGTTAGCTCTTTTTTTCTTTACATTTCTCCTGTGATTATAAAAATGATCTTCAAAGATTAATATTGATCACAAAAATGCTAGATGGTTTTCCAGCTTGCTTTATTGACACAAGTATTGTAAAATTTGTTAACACACATAAACTTCCCTGTGATATGTTCAGCAAATCTAGAGCCACAGGTTGACATGCAATTTCCAAGAGCAGAAAATTATCTTCTATCTGGAGATTTCATTAGGAATCTAGGATGCTATTTACAATAGTCTCCAGCACTCTAGAGATCTTTCTCTCTCTCTCTCTCTCTCTCTCTCTCTCTCTCTCTCTCGCTCTCTCGTTCTCTCGCTCTCGCTCTCGCTCTCTCTGCCAAGCCTAGGAAACAAAACTCAAGAAATTCATATGCATCAGTTTTGCCTGCATTATCTATAAATTTGAGTATATTATCTTTTCAAGGTCCCCATACCCAGCTAAAGTTTCTGGCCTGCCAAGAAGGGATTTCTCTTACCATCTGTAAGGCGGAGACCCTATGAGCCATACAATTGTACCTGATAAGTTTCTTGGGAGGGCTTTAGAAACAAAGGTCCTGCATATGAAGTATAATTCTGGCTTAAATGAAAGTAATGGCATTTATTCTCAAATATGACACCTCAATGCAAAATTGATTATTTCACTTATGTTCTGATAAAAAGGAAGACAAATTCTTACTGAATCTATGCAAATAATAACATTACCAATAAAGTTACAGAGTTTCAGGAGAAGTATTCCTTTCAAAATTCTGAAAAGTCAGTAAAAATAAATATCACTTAGAGAATATTTCATAATGAACTATGAAAAAAGTCTAATTTGAGGGTTAGAGACAAATTAAGGTAAAAAGTACTTCCTCATACTCTAGTAGGAAATAGAATATTAAAAATAATAGCAAAAAATTTCCAAAACAATTACAATTACATGTATCTCATTATTTTATTCAATGCTATGTAATTAAGTCTTGCCTCACTGGATCTTGGCTTTGCAGTACACTCTATATATTTATGTGCTTCTGGATAATAAAGGGGTCTCAGCAGTTGTTTTCACATCAGTTCTGAAGCATGTGCATTATAGTTTACTTCTCCAGGTATCCATAGTAAATAGAATTTTGTATAAACTTTGCTATGAGGGCCTCTTTATTTAAACCAAATTTCTAGATTGGAGCTTACAGCAAAGTCTTCAGGTAAAGATCAGAGGAAAGACATTACCTGCTGATGATAAAATTGAATCATCGTATTTTTACTTAACCAACCATATCAAAAGTCTTTCCAAGTGCTCACTAGTGTCTTATGTGTGTGTGTATGCACATCATTTTTAATGTTCATATAATATTCATGAAAATAAACCATATGTTGGGCCAAAAAACAACTACCAATAAATTTAAAAGGACTAAATCAAATATATTTTCTCATAACAACATAATTCATTTAGAAATAAGACCCATAAGAAAAACCCTAAATATTTTAAAATCATATCACATACCTGTAAATAAATATTTTAAAATCATATCACATACCTATAAAGAAAAATTAAAGTATTTTAACTGAATGAGGTAAACATATAGCATATCAAAATTTGTCATATACAGTTAAATATATGCTTAAAGGGATAATTATAGGTTCAATGTCTTACACAATAAAAGAAGTGAGGTCTAAAGTCAATAAGGTAAGCTGCTTCTTTAAGGAGCTAGGAAAAGAAAAGTATATTGTACCTGTGGTGAGCAGACGTAAAGAAATAGTGAAAATAAGAGTACATACCAATGAATTAAAAGACACACCAAAAAAATGAAGAAAAAAATTGATTATTTTTAAATTAATAAAATGGATAAACCTTAATCAATAAAAAAGATAAAAAGGTAATACAAATTACTATCATCAGGGATGATAAAGGAGATATTGGAAGATATTTGATAGACACTGGAAGAATACAGATTGAGTACTTCCTATCCAAAATGCTTGGGACCAGAAGTGTTTCTAATATCAGATTTTATGTTTATATTCATAGGCTGAAGGTAATTTTATATCATATTTTTAATAATTTTGTACATGAAACAAAGCGTTGACTGCATTTTGACTCTAACTCATCACATGAGCTTAGGTGTAGAATTTCTCCACTTGTAGTGTCATGTCAGTGCTCAAAAAGTTTTAGATTTTGGAGCTTTTGGATAAGGGATGTTCAACCTGAAATAAGACAATATCATAATCAACTTACAGCAAATACATTCAACAAAGTTGATAAGTAAAAGAAGAGAAAACACTATCCACGAAATTTATGAGAAACACGTCATTCTGATTTTTACAAAAATTAGACAAAGATGTTACAAGGAAAGAAAACAGTAGATCAATATCCCTCAAGAGCACAGATGCAAAAATCCTTAACAAAATATCAGCATATCAAATGCAGCAAAATAGATAAAATATAAAAGATAAAGCATCACAAGAAATTGGAATTTATTCCAAAAATGCAAGATTTTTTAACAGTTTAAAATAGAATATAATTTGCAATATGGATTAAAAGTAGAAAAAACAGATATTCATCTCATAGGATGCATAAAACCATTTTATAATATTCAAGAATCATTCGTAATTTAAAAGTCTTAAGTCTTAGGAAACTATGATTAGAAAGTAATACTTTCAATGTAATAAAAAAAAAAAGACTGAAAAATTTACAGCTAATGTCAAACTTAATGACGAAAGTCAGATAGCTTTCTCCCTAAGATCAATTAACAAGGCAGCATCATCTACTCTCAATAATTCTGTTCCACTTCTTACTGAGAATCCTAGCCAGTCCAAAAAGAAGAGGTGGGAGGGGAGAGCAAGTGAGAGAGAAAAAGAGAAAAGAGACAGAGAGAGTGAAAGGAGGGAGGGAAACAGAGGCAGGTCAGATTGAAAAAGAAAAACATTTTCTTCAGTTAAGATAATAATGTTTATAAAAATCCTGGCTGGGCGCGGTGGCTCACGCCTGTAACCGCAGCACTTTGGGAGGCCGGGGCAGGTGGATCACTTGAGGTCAGGAGTTTGAGACCAGCCTGGCCAAAGTGGTGAAACCCATCTCCACTAAAAATACAAAAAATTAGCCGGGCTTGATGCCAGGCACTTGTAATCTCAGCTACTCAGGAGGCTGAAGCAGGAGAATGGCGTGAACCCAGGAGGCAGAGCTTGCAGTGAGCCGAGATCATGCCACTGCACTCCAGCCTGGGCTACTGAGCAAGACTCTGTCTCAAAAAATAATAGCAAAATAAAATAAAAGCCTACAAAATCTATCAAAAAATTAGAACTAATAACTGAATATACCCGAGTCGTAGACACAAGGTCCATATTCAAAGGATTGTACTTCTTTTTTAGTATTTGTTTTAATAAACAGATATAAAATAGAATTGTCAAATTATCATTTACAGTACCATCAAATTCATAAAACATTTAAGAAGTAAATTTGATAAATTTAGTGTTTTAGTCTGTACAGTCTGTTATAACAAAACCTCTGTAAACTAAATGGCTTATAAGCAACAAACATTTATTTCTTCACAGTCCTGAAGGCTAGAAAGTCCAAGAACGAGGTAGCAGTAGATTTGGTATCTGCTCAGGGCCCATTCATCACAGAGGGCAGCTTCTAGCTGGATAGCTCTCTGGGGTCTTTGGAGTCTCTTTTATAAGGACACTAATCCCATTCATGAGAGCCCTACATTTATGACTTAATCATATCCCCCAAAGACCCTCCCTATTAATACAATCAAATTGGGAATTAGGCTCCAACATATAAATTTGGGAGTGGGGGACATGAACATTTGGACTGTAGCATATGGAGCCTACAAAACATTGTAATATTACAGAATACTGGAAACTGGGAACTTGTGAGGAAAATACATTTATTTCTTACAGTTATGGAGGCTGAGATGTCCCAGGTCAGGGGGCCAAATCTGATTAGACCCTTCTTGCTGGTGGGAATTCTGGAGAGTCCAGAGGTGGTACAGGGCATCACCTGGCAAGAGAGCTAAGCATGCTAACATGCTTGCTCGGGTCTCTCTTCTCCTTCTTATAAAGTCGCAGTTTCCTCCTATAACTCATTAATCCATTAACCCATGAATTAATTGATCTGTTTATAAGGTCAGAGCCCTCATGATACAATCACCTCTTAAATGATCTACCTTTAAATATTGCTACAATGGAAATTAAGTTCTCAATACATGAAATTTGAGGAACATATTCAAACCATAACACTTTTTTAAAATTTTTTTCTAAACGGAGTCTCACTCTGTCACCCAGGCTGGAGTGCAGTTGCGCAATCTCGGCACACTGCAACCTCCGCTTCCTGGGTTCAAGTGATTCCCCTGCCTCAGCCTCCCAAGTAGCTGGGACTACAGGCACGTGCCACCATGCCCAGCTAATTTTTTGTATTTTTAGTAGAGATGGGGTTTCACCGTGTTAGCCAGGATGGTCTCTATCTCCTGACCTTGTGATCCGCCAGCCTCGGCCTCCCAAAGTGCTAGTATTACAGGCGTGAGCCACTGCGCTTGGCCCATAGCACCTAATTTTAAGACTTACAATAGTAATTAAAACAGTGTTGTATTGGTATAAGGATGAACATACATAGCAATAAAATGATAGAAAGTTCATAAAAAGACATATATATACATATTATTATATGTATATACGTATGTGTATGTATCTGTTATATATATTGAGGTGTTATATATTTAATATGCAATTATATATTTATATATTCAATATTTTACACAATTTAACATATGTAACATTAACTGTTTGACAAAAAGTACTGAGGAAATTAAATAGCAAAGTATTTTTAAAAAGTGGTATTAGAACAACAGAATGTCCATATGGGGAGAAAAGGGAAAACCTACTTTACTTCTACCTTTACTTCTGCCTCATACGATATACAAAAATTCACTCAAAATGGCTCATAAATAATACAGTTTTTGTAGATATTTTATATAAAGCTTTTAGAAGAAATCATAGGAGAAAATGTTCATGACTTAGAATAAGCAAAGATTTCTCAGGAAACAAAAATCCCACAAACCTTAATAAAAATAACTGATAAACTTTAGCAAAATTGCACTTCAGCAAAACACAAATCTTAAAAAAATTGATAAAATTAAACTTCAGCAAAATTAGCAACTTCATTGTTTTAAATGATAACATTACATAAATTAAAAGGCAATTATAGAATGGGAAAAATTATTTATAATATGTACACCTGAAAAAGAACTGTATCTAGAATACATTAAGAACTCTTACAATTCAATAAAAAGTTGAACAACCCAATACAAAAGTCTAGTTTTCTGTTGTATCTCTGCCAGATTTTGGTGTTAAGCTGAAACTGACCTTGTAGAATGACTTAGGGAGGAGGCCTTCCTTCTCATTTTTAAAAAATTAGTTTCAGTAGGATTGGTAACAGTTCTTTTATGCATATCTGGTAGAATTCTGCTGTGAATCTATGTGGTTCAGGTCTTTTTTTGTTTATTTTGTTGGTTGGTTGGTTGGTTGGTTTGGTTTGATTGTTAGAATTTTTATGACTAATTCCGTTTCAGAGCTTGATGTTGATCAATTGAGGGTTTCAATGTCTTTTCAATTCAATATTGGGAGATTGTGTGTTTCCAGGAATGTATCCACTTCCTCTAGATTTTCTAATTTGTATGCATAGAGCTGTCAAATAGTATTTTCTAAGAATCTTTTGTACGTCTTCAGGATCAGTTGTAATGTCATCCTTGTCATTTCTGATAGTACATATTTGGATCTTCTCTTTTTTTCTTTGCTGATCTAGCTACCAGTCTTTTGTCTTGTTAATTTCTTCAAACAACCAACTATTGATTTTATCAATATTTTGTGTGGATTTCTGCGTGCCAATTTCATTCAGTTCTTCTCTAATTTTAGTTATTTCTTTTCTTCTGCTGGCTTTGGGGTTGGTTTGTTCTTTGTCTTCCAGGTCCTTTAGGTGCAAAATTGGATTGTTAATTTGAGATCTTTCTAACTTCTTGATGAAGGCATTTAGTGCTATAGCTTTCCTCTTAACACTGCTTTAGTTGCATCCCAGGGATTTTGTTAAGTTGTGTCATTGTTTTTATTAATTTCAAATGTTTTTAAATTTCTGCCTTAATTTGGATGTTCACTCAGGATTAATCAGGAGCAAGTAGTTTAATTTCTATGGATTTGTATGGTTCTGAAAAGTCTTTGTCGTACTGATTAAGAGTGTTCTTGGTATCATTTTAATTTTTTTGAATTTATGGAGACTTGCTTCATGAGACAACATGTGGTTGATCTTAGAATATGTTCCATCTGCATATGAGAAAAACATATATACTGCGGTTGTTAGCTGGGATGTTGTGTAGATGTCTATTAGGTCCAATTAATCAACTGTTGAGTTTCAGTCCAGAGTTTCTTTGTTAGTTTTCTGCCTCAATGATCTGTCTCACGCTCACTGGGATATTGAATTCTCCCACTATTATTGTGTAGCTGTCTAACTCTTTTCATATGCCAAGAGGAACTTGTTTTGTGAATCTTAAAAACTGACAACTGGGACCTAATAAACTAAAGAGTTCCTGCACAGCACAAGAAACTATCAATAGAGTTAAGAAACAACCTATAACATGGGAGAAAATATTTTCAAACTATGTATCTGAGAAAGATCTAATATCCATAATCCATAAGGAACTTAAACAAATTAACAAGCAAAAAACAACCCTATTAAAAAAATGGGCAAAGGACATGAACAGACACTTCTCAAATATGACAACATACAAGTCGCCAACAAACATGAAAAATAATCATCATCACTAATTATCAGAGCCATTCAAATCAAAACCAAGATTAGGTAGCATCTCATACCAGTCAAAACGGCTATTATTAAAAAGTGAAAAAACAACAGATGCTGGTGAGGCTGTGAGAAAAAGGAATGCTTATACACTGTTGGTGGGAATGTAAATTAGTTCAGCCACTGTGGAAAGCAGTTTGGAGATTTCTCAAGGAACTTAGAACCACCATTTGACTCAGCAATCTCAATACTAGGTATATGCCTAAAGCAATACAGATCATACCATAAAGACACATGTACTCATGTGTTCATTACCATGCTATTCACAATAAAAAAGTCATGGAATCAACCTAGGTGCCCATCAATGGCAGATTGGATGAAGAAAATGTGTTACATAAACACCATGGCATACTAAACAGTCATAAAAACCTTTGGCCAAGCATTGAATTTAAGTAGTCAAGTGTCAAGTTTAAGTCCATAGTTTCTTTGTTAGTTTTCTGACAAATTATATCCTTTGCAGCAACATGGTTGGAGCTAGAGGCCATACTCCTAAGTGAATTAACACAGAAACAGAAAACTAAATAGTACATGTTCTTGCTTATAAGTAGGAGCTAAACATTAAGTAGTCATAGACACAAACATAGTAACAATAGACACTGGGAACAACTAGAGCGGGGATGTAGAGAGGAGGGAATGGGTTGTAAAACTACCTACTGGGTACTATGTTCACTACATGGATACAAAATACCCATGTAACAAATCCGCACATGTACGTCCTGAATCTAAAAAAAGTTGAATTAAAACAACAAAAAATAAAAATAGAAGTCTGGAAATAATTTGAATAAAATTTTTACCAAAGAAAATACATAAATGGTCAATAAATATATAAAAGACTCTTAACAGCATTAGTCATCAGAGAATTTGCAAAGTACATCTCCAAGAACACATACACAAGCATGCATATGTATTAAATATATAATTCCAAGGGTTGACGAGTTGGAGAGCAACTGGACTCTCACATATTGCTGGTTGGAGTATAAGATATTACAAACACTCTGGAAAACAGTTTGGCAACTCCTAGTAAAGATAAACATATACTTCACAAGATTAGTAGTTATTTGTTGTGAGAGGTTAGAGTGGCAAGATTGAATACAAACTTTCGGAGGTGGAAAAATTCTATATCTTCTTTAGGGTAGTGGTTACCAGGGCATATACATTTTTAAATGTGTGAATTTCAATGCTGAAAAGTGTCCTTCAATAATGTTTATTAAGCAAATCTATTATAGGGTGCCAATCATGATGTGGTATCCTAGTATCTTTTGCTTTCTTTTTTTTTTTTTTTTTTTTAGAAACATTCTCACTCTGTCATCCAGGCTGGAGTATAGTGGCGTGATCATGGCTCAGTGCAGTCTCAAGCTTCTGGAACCAAGAGAGACTTTCACTTCAGCCTCCAGAGTAACTGAGACTACAGGCATGCACCATCATTCCAAGCTAATTTTTAACACTTTTTGTAAAGACATAGTCTTGCTATGTTGACCAGGATGGACTTGAACTCCTGGCCACAAGTAATCATCCCACCTTGGCCTCCCAAAGTGTTGAAATTACACTATGCCTGGCTAATGTCCTAAATTCTAGTTTCTTATATGCAAAGATTAGGGTAGAAAACTAGTACAAACACGAATCTAAAACCAGAAATATGGCAGGGATTTCTGCAGAAACAACGAGAAACCAAGGCAGAACTGATCAGGAGGCTTACTCCTATTACCTAGAGTATACATAATAGTAATTCCTACTAAAGGTGAGCTCTTGGGTGAATAAACAAATACATATAAACTCATTCAGCGTAAATAATATCAAAACAAAACATAACAACCAACCGAAAAAGAGCTATGAAATACGTTTATTTATAGGACTTAAAGAAATAAAGAAGCAAAATATCTAATAAAAGAGCATCCCATGCTTTAAAAAATGACATATTTGTAAAAGGAACTAGTATACATTCTAGAAAGAAAAATTTATAGCCAATGTAAACAAAACTTGGTGGATGAATTCAGTTGTAGGTTAGACATCTATGAAAAGAAAATTAGTGAAGTAGAAGAGTATGGAAATCATCAACTATACAGTACAGAAAGACAATAACTTGACCGGGTGTGGTGACTCATGCCTGTAATCCCAGCACTTTGGTAGGCTGAGGCGGGTGGATCACTTGAGGTCAGGAGTTCGAGACCAGCCTGACCAACATGGCAAAACCCCATCTCTACTAAAAATACAAAAATTAGTGGGGCATGATGGCATACACCTATAGTCCCAGCTACTCGGGAGACTGAGGCAGGAGAATCACTTGAACCCAGGGGGCAGAGGTTGCAGTGAGCTGAGGTCATGCCACTGCACTCCAGCCTGGGTGACAGAGCAAGACTCCATCTCAAAAAAACATTTTAAAAATATATTTTAAAAAAAGAAAAAAGAAAGACAATAATTTAGAATATATTATAGCATTATTAAAATAAGAAAGTTAATTATTCATCCAAAAGGGGTTCTATGAGGAACAAATACAAAGAATACAGTGGTGAATCAATTGTACTAATTCCCTAATTCTCCCTGTATCTAGACTCCACATGTGACTTTGCTACTCTTTCCATAAAGGGGTTGAATATATTTTCCTATGTCTTGTTTCTGAGTCAAGCCATGTGGTTTAATTTAGCCAGTGGGTTTAGCAGATGTGACACAAGCAAAGACTGGAAAACTGCTTACACTTTCTGTTTATCTCCTGTGAGCTCTGTGATGGACAGATGAACGAGCCAGGCCAGCCTACTGGAAAATGAGGGATGTATGACACAGAGCCAAGTCACCCAACAACTCAAGGTCATCCTAGATTAGCTGGCAGAATGCTGACCCCCAGACATGCGAGTAAACATAGTGGAGATACAGAAAGATACCAAGACAACCCACAGCTGATCACAAATGCCCAAGTGGCCCAGCCCAAATAAGTCAAGCTCAGCCCCGACCAGCTGAACCTCACAGCTCATGATCTAAATAAAAACGTTTATTGTGGTATGCCACACATGCTTTGTCATTGTTCATTATGCAACATTACTGTGACAATGAAGAGCTTATGTAACAAGTGATATTCAAAGAATGGTGAGAATTTTCCAGAATTAAAGAGGACACAGCATGTGAAAAATGTGACATCAAGGCAAATTCAGAAACTGCAAATGTTCAGTAGCTTGGATTCCTGGTAGGATGCCTGAAGATATCTCAAAAAAGTGTGAATAAATTTTTAAAAATTGAATTAATATTACTTTATTATAATCTAAAATATAGTAACACAAGTCATGCAGTTTTTTTCAGGTAGGAGAAGCATACCATAAAATCAAATTGTCCTAGGATTGATACTCCAAAAGATTATGCAGGCATCTTTTACCTTTTAACCATGTGCTAGTTTCCTAGGGCTGTTGTGATAAAGTATCATGCTAGATACCTTTTATAAAGGCAACAACAGTTTATTGTCCGTAGGTCTGGAGGCTGGCTGTCCAAAATCAAGTTTTCAGCAAGACCATACTCCCTTTGATATCTGTAAGGGAGAATCCTTTCTTGTCTCTTCTAAGCTTTTGATGGCTTAGTAGGAATCCTTGGCATTCCTTGACTTGAAACTACAGCACTCCAATCTCTGCCTCCATCATCACAACCCTCCCCCGACCAAATCTCTTTTCTTCTCATAAGAACACCAGTCATATTGGATTAGAGATCATACTATTTGAATATTACTCCATCTTAACTTGATTATATTTGCAAAGACCACAGTTCTAAAGAAGGTTACATTCATAAGTACCAGGGATTAGATTTCAGCATATCTTTTTGTGGAACACAATTCTACCCATTTAAAAAAATATATTTCTAAAACTCATGAAACGGATCCATAGTTCATCATGGTTCTTACCTTGCATGTGCTATTTTAATGTCCACAAGAATTATTTAAATATTCTGTGTCAAATGTATTTACTTGAGATTGGTATATGCATATTATTATTACATCCTGGTTCTAAAATAAAATTAATATATTATTATTCCTGACTATTAATCAACAAATACGAAATCATATTCTTTTGGCTAAGTTTCCTAAAGTGTTGAAAATATATGAGATGTAGCATTTTGCAGAATATGACTAGATTATTGGGTTAAGTTTGTGAATAAAGTATAACCCTTTATATTATTGCAGTATGAAAAAGCATAATATTCTTTAAGGTGAATTTCAAAATACAAAGTCCTTAAACTGAAAATCAATTTTTATTATTACCACATTCTAATTGATTTGTGTTTCTATTATCAAAACTGGTATGTAAAAATATTATAGACTGTATAGCAGAATTTCTAGCATGTAGTCAGTCCACAATATATGTTAAATATTGCCTTTCCTTTCTCGTGGTCAAAAAAATTACAAATGAATTTTTTTTTTTTTTTTTTTTGCTACAGGCACGGAGTGTTAAATTGAACTATAGTGGAAGTGATTTATTCCCTTTTAGTCTTGATCCATCGTGTAAACTTTTGTAGTTGCTCATAGTCAAAATACTTGGTGTTTTAAGTTGTTTTCTCTTTTTTAGAAAAGCAAATATATAGAAAGCTCAGAGTTCACATTCTTACTAATTACAAGACATTTGTAGTTATTTGGAAACAAAACTTAAAATTTTTGAAATAGAAATGCACATAAGAATTCCATAACTTCTTTGGGAGGCCAAGACTGGCAGATCACCTGAAGTCAGGAGTTCGAGACCAGCCTGGCCAACATGGTGAAACCCTGTCTCTACTAAAAGTACAAAAATTTAGCAAGGTGTGATGGCGGCTGCCTGTAATCCCAACCACTTGGAAGGCTGAGGGAGGGGAATCGTTTCAACCTGGGAGGCGGAGGTTGCAGTGAGCTGAGATTACGCCATTGTACTCCAGCCTGGGTGACAAGAGCAAGGCCCCGTTAAAAAAAAAAAAAAAAAAATTCAGTTTTCACATTGTGTAAGGTAGGCATTTGCTATGGCAATGCCAATAGATATTCATTTGACAAGCAACAAGCATCAACTGTTTTAAAGATACTTCCTGAAATGTCTCATAATACTAAAGCTCCGTTGCAATGTGATACTACTAAAACAGAGTTTTCAGGGAAATAAACCTAAGCGTTTCTCCAAAGCTAATTTTCATTAGATAGCTATTCCAGAAACACATTATATAATATCACTAAGAGCTCTGTTCTTGGGGGGAAATGCAAATGAAAAACAAAAACAGATTTGAGGAAACAGGCAGATCTTGCTGCCACTCAGATTTTGCTAGCTAAAGATGATCAATTGAAAAAAAGAATTGTATTTGTAAACAATCTTTTAAAGAGCAATCCCATAGGGATTTAGAAGACATTGTCATTTCTTTAAAATTAGCAGACTCTTACCAATGTTCTCCAAATGAATGACAAGTAATTAGCAGAACTTTAAATGAATTGATCTTTATACAGCATATAATCAGATTATTTATTAAACTACTACAGCTTTCTAAGTAAGAAATAATAAAAATGAAAAACAAACCATTGTGGGTCAAGGCAGGCCAAAGAGTGCTTATTGCTAGCAATTCCTGGCTCATTAAAGGTATTGCTGAATTTGCCACTCTTGAAAGTTAGTCAACACTCTGTTTCTGAGCAGCACTGGTTTCCTAATAGATGACATTCAGATAACAGTTTACATTGCCGGGCGCGGTGGCTCAAGCCTGTAATCCCAGCACTTTGGGAGGCCGAGACGGGCGGATCACGAGGTCAGGAGATCGAGACCATCCTGGCTAACACGGTGAAACCCCGTCTCTACTAAAAAATACAAAAAACTAGCCAGGCGCGGTGGCGGGCACCTGTAGTCCCAACTACTCGGGAGGCTGAGGCAGGAGAATGGTGTGAACCCGGGAGGCGGAGCTTGCAGTGAGCTGAGATCCGGCCACTGCACTCCAGCCTGGGCGGCAGAGCGAGACTCCGTCTCAAAAAAAAAAAGAGTTTACATTATGTTAAATAGTTTTGTATTTGCCTATTTTCCAAAAATTCTATGTAGTTCTAATTCACCTGAATCTTTTTTTATAGACTTTATTGAGGGGACAGAGTATCTTTGAGAATGCCAAATAGGAGAAAGACATTGATCTACAAAATATAAATTTTCCTAGAGGCTGGATTCCACGTTATATTTTAATGGGGTTTATCTAATGTTTAGCACCCAGTCTTTTGGTCAATGAATATTAACTGAAAACATCTGCTAAGCCAGACGCTAAACTAGGTGCTGCAAACAGGATATTCAGTAACAACCAGGCACATTTCCTACTTTAGTGAACTTAAAGTCATGTGGTGGCACTTATCAAATAATTTCAAAAAATATCAACCGCAACTCTGAGAAGTGCTAAGAGACAGAGGTACCGGGAGCCAGAAGCATGTCTAATCATAGGAACTGGCATTATTGGAGAAGACAAGAGACATTTCCCTGAGGAAGTGGCAAATAATCAGAGATCAAAAGGATATTAAGCAGACAAGGAAGGAAGGAAGAACTTCTAGGTACATAGTACAGCTTACAAGAAGATCAGGAGAAAGAGAAAACAGGTGTGAATGGATGAGACAAAACCTGGAAGATGTTCCTGGGGAGGTCTTAAATGTAGGTCAGATGAATGGTAATTAGTTAGTCAATAGTAATAGAGGAGGTTCAGTTCTAATAACTAAATGGGTCTATTTCATAGAGGACTCACAGACAGGGTCCAGATCTGCCTTCTTTTTGCACCGATTTCTTCACCCATAAACTATAAGTATTCTAAACATTTCATACAGATGATGTAAAAAGGAATTATACGTAACTTAGAAATTGTTAAATATTGAGAAATAAGTAAATAAAAGCACAGGCCTAACAAAAACAAATTAAGACATCATTTTTAAATCACCTAAACAAATGGAAATACCAATCATGTTCTAGGCTGTGGGAATCTGTTATGATCCTTCCAAATGTAGCAAATCCTCCAACAACTGAGAGATATATAGTCACAACTATGGTGTATTGGAATAGGAATAATCAAGTTGATCAGTGGAACACAGTAGAAAGTTTAGAAGTAGACACTGGTGTTTATAGAAACATTGTAAATAAGTCAATACACATGCTTAAAAATTCCGGGTATATTAAATATTTAAATTTATTTATTCAACTATTCTCTTAACTAATATTTATTGAAGATCTACTATGGCTTTTCGAGGAACTGGGATACAGTGATGAAAAAGCTAGGCCAGGTTTCTGTCTCATCAAACTTTATCCTATTGTGGGAGACAGATGATAATCTCAGAAAACAGGAAACACATGATATAATGTCAGATACAGAGATACTACATTAGGATGTCCAGGGAAGTCCTTTGTGAGTGGGTAACATTTCAACTGAGACCCAAATGAAGTGAGGGGGAGAGGCCTGTGATGTCTGGAGGAAGAGTATTTCAACCAGAAGAAAAAGCAAGGGCAAAGGTCTGAGGAGGCACATTCCTGGCATGTGCCCACAAGGGGTGGGCAGTGACCAAAGTGAAGTTGGAACAGGAGCTGGGCAAGCGTGGAGGAAGCAGTCAGAGTCCTGGTCACAAGTCATAGCAAGGTTTTGTATTTTATGCTAAATGAAAGGGGATATCACTAGAGGGTTTTGAGTTATGTTATGTATGATTTATGTTTACTAGAGATAATTTTGGTTGTTCTATGGAAGACAGACTTCAGAGATAAGATCAGAAAGGGGAACCGCCATTGGGGGTTATAGAGGCACAGTGATAACTTAGAAGCCGAGTAAAGTAATTGTTTCCACAGTAAGGGAGTGATCAATTTTGTCGAATGCTTCTGATAGCTGATGGGAATAAAAGTCTAATTGCAGTGGGAACAAGAAAGAAGGTAAAAGTGAAGTAATTAAACAGCAAATATTTTTAGAAGAAACATAAGGAAACATTTCAAGAGGCTATAATAAAAGATTGACATATTTCACAAAATAAAAATAAAAAACAAAATCTTTTCAAAAGCAAGCACCAAACATATAGCCAAAACAAAATAGAATCACAAAATATTTTAATAGATGTACATTAATACTTAAAATGTAAAAATGAAATCACAAATGCATACCATTTCCAATTCATACCATTTGCTCACTTTTTTTTCTATTGGTTATTTTTTCTCTTACACAAATCAAATGGTATGAATTGGAAATTTTCACATGAAATAATTCAAACACTTATTAAACATATGAAAGGATTCTCAACCTTACCACTGGTGAAAGAACAATAGAAATAAAATGACAGGCTTTAGATGGCAAATTGTTACAATATTTTTGAAAAAAAATCTGACATTATCTAATAAAATTTTAAATATATTTATCTTTTGTCACAGTTATTCCAGATTTAGGAATTTACCTCATAGGAAAAACACACACACAAACACAAAGACATTCACACCCCAACAAAGTTTATTGTAGCATCATTTAATAAATTTAAATGTGACTACTCATCAGGTGGGAAATAACTGAATAAACAGTATTTCATACACAGACACACACAATACCTTAAACTTTTAAAAATGTGTTAGATCTATACCAATTAATTTGAAAGGGTTTCTACAATGTAATGAGTGAGAAAAGCAAAGTGCACAGAAGTTTATACAATCTGACTTTTATGTAGAATACATAAAGATCTGTCACCAAAGTATTAACAATGCTTAGCTCCGTATGATGGGATTTCTGATGATTTTTTGCTTTTCTTAATATGTAAGAGGAAATTACTAAAACACATTCCAAGTATAATTTGTCACAGAAATTATGAATACTATTAGTAATGACCTTAGTTTTCATATTGATCCAGTCATGTGTACTTAGCTCCAACAAGTATTGAGTATCAAATATGTACCATTGCCATCCACAATTTATATATGACTTTATTATTTATAATATTCTTTTATAGATGTTATTTAATTGAATTTTCAAAATAGCTGACAAGCAGAGGATGTATTCTCATTTTAGATATGAGGAAAATTAGACTTGGGGGGAGAAGAAGCATTAAGTGAATTAAGCATTTGTAGGGTAGGTGGCTCAGATCACTTATTTCCTAAGTTAATGCTTTCACATTAATTTTACATGCCAAATTAAAGTAAATAGCATGGATTACAAAGTAAAGCAAAAGTGAGTCATCTACTCTTCTTAAGTCTTATCAAATACTTTTAGTTTTCCATTGAGTGAATGGCAATGCAAATAAACAATTCCTCTTCTAGTAGGTGATCAATCATTGGTAAAGAGCACAGGTATAATAACCTCTATAGAGTACTTTGGTTAAAAATAGAGGTCTGTATTAGAATGGAAGCCTAGCCCTCATATTGCCATGTGAAGTTGCTTCTCTAGAAGAACACTTTTGACCAATCCTTGCCCTTTATACAACTGTCTCTGGGGGAGAAGGAATAATTTATCTGATCGGTCTTACAGATCTCAGCCTTTTCTTGGCTCTCCCTTACCGGTGCTCATTTCTGGAGAGACAATATACCAAGTTCTTTCTCCTCAGTCTTGTAGGCAAAGGTTGCTACCCCTGCAATGTCTGTCTAATTCATTGGTGAACTACTAGAAACCCAAAGAATTCAGTCAAACCTTCTAACCTAACTTTTTACAGTAATAAATCAAGAGATTTCAACTTTCCTGTTTATCTTTTAATTATATTCAAATAATGGGATACTATTGATGTTATTGAAAGGATAAAACTTGAATATCTCATGGTTTGCTCTAGGAAATTTGCTAATGGTATACAAACACTGGTATGTGAAAAACAAAGTAACATCTGTGAAGATTAATTGATGAGGCCAGGGTATATGACTTTAGGTTCTGAGCTTTGGCAAGCAGGGCCATAAAAGTTTTCAAACATGGTAGCTTGCAACACACTATATTACATTTCACAGCTGGTTTATACTCTAGTCCACATGGCTTTTATTAGCCTTTGACTTTGTGAGTATGAACAATACAAGAATTTGTTTTGTTGGGTCAACTTTGTCCAAAAGGGGGTGGTTATTTTAAATGCTCAAGGCTCACTTAAATAGGACCTTAAAAATTATAGGAACACAGATCTCTGCATATAGGCTTAGATGAGGTAAAAGTTGACTATAAGAAAAAAATTCTTCAAGTATGTAAGATTCTTAGGCATTAAGCAGAAGAATATTTTGCTATTTTTCTTCTACTTCTCAACTAGATCCACAAATCAGGAGGCCAGATTTAAACTCCATAGGTAAATCGATTCTACATATACTACAACACTTGTGAGATTCTAGATTTCAATTTTAGTGGTGGCAATTGCAGACCATGCTAGGAAGCTCAGATTGAGCCTCTGTTCTCATCATAGATCTTTTCATGAGCCAACAGTGCAAAAAAAATGGAATGAACAAGTACAGAATCATCTTACTGTCAAAATGATAGTCAAACTGCACTCATCTGCAGTGCAGGTTTCTGGGGGCACCTAGACACTAAACACCTGGAGCCAACTTCTCAAGGTCCATCCACACATCTTTTCCCCACATTATCTCATCTGCAATCTTCCTATCTTGTTCTCAGTTCTGACCAACAGCTGAGTACTTTTACTCAACTGAGTGTGCATAGTTTATTTGGAAATTATCCCAGGTGGTCATTAGGACAGAGGAGGCTTTATGACAACAGTAGCCTATGTTTTCAGCTCATATCAGAGTATCGAGCAGACCCATCCAAAGATCAGGCCTGGATTTCTTCCTACATTGCTGGCTACAGGGGACTCTCATGGATAAATAGTTGTTAGATGAGAGAGAGGCATTGACAGAGCTAGGTGACATAAAGGACTGATCCACTTGTTCATGTTCATGGCTCTTGTTCATGTACCTGAATCATGTGCTGTGGGTCTAGTCAGACCTAACCCCAAATGCACGATGATAAAACACATGATGGGCTGCTATTATACCCACCCAACTTATGACCGTGGTGGAGCTGACAGATCCTGGCTCATGATAGGCAGCTCTGTTCTCAAAGCAGCTTTATGCCCAATGATCCAGTTTGCCGTTGTTACTAACTCCAAAGAGCAAAGCAGAGATGCTTTTCAAATCGAGAGGTATTTCTCTTCTGCATAAGGTATGGCCTTGCTCTGTTACCTGCTGCAGAGCCCTCTCAACCTCTAGATCCCTCTCAAAACTGTCAACACTCTAAGTCACTTGATAAATGGGTTGAAGTATTCCTCAAAAAAATACAAAGAATCTAACAAAAAAAATGCACTTATTTTCAGGTGGTAGAAGTTTCAAGGTGAAACAACTTGTTTTTTCCATAGGGCAAGCTTGTCCAACCCATGGCCTGATGTGATTCAGGATGGCTTTTAATGTGGCCTAACACAACTTGTAAACTTTCTTAAAATATTATGAGGTTTACTAGTGTGATTTTGGGTTTTTGTTTTTGTTTTTGTTTTTTTTAGCCCCACAGCTATCGTTAGTGTTAGTGTATTTTACATGTGGCCCAAGACAATACTTCTTCTTCCAATGTGACCCAAGGAAGCCAAAATGTTTGACACTCCTGCCTTAGGGAGTTCCCCTGGCATGCCTCAGATTACTGGGCCCCCTAAAATCCTCACTAAATTGACCCATCTCTGAATCATCACAGAGAATATAATCCACTCTGTGGCATCCATGCATTACACCAGTGCCTCCAGTACATCAATGGGAGAAACACAGGGAGAGAAACAGGAATTTTTTTCAATGTGGTAGGAAATGTTAAAACTTAAATTTGATTTTTTGTAATTGTAAGAAAAACAGAATGTAGAAGTTTTAAGGTCAGCAGACACTGTTGATGTCCATCCTATATTCATACACATGCTGACTTAAAGGGCCCATGTCTTGGTGCTTCTCTGCCTAAGAGCTTCATCTAGTGCTGTAAGAATGTATGTGTCTATGCACAAGGAATCCTGGAAATGAGAGAATTTACGTCCCCAGGGGCAAATTTCAAGAAGCGGAAGGAACTGGTGGATCTTCCACATTGGGATCTTCTGTAATCACAGCCTACAATGAGTAAATAGTTGGCCAGCCTGATCATGCCATTCTCTTTCCTCATGTTTTCCAGGATATGTATGAAAAAGTCCTCCCCAATTCCGTAATCTACAAAACAACCATGGCTCCTCTATTTTCTCATATTCTAAATATTGTCTGAATCAGTGCTTTTCCTTCCGCTTGTACATCATCCCAATCCACCAAGAAGTGAGGAGGCTTAGAAATTGTAGTATTACTGCAAGTCACCCCACTCACCCACAAAGGATTCCTTGTCATCTGACAGGCTCTTGATCCATTTCCAGGATTCCATGCTGAAAGCGTGCTCTCTAGGGCAACTTCTAATACAAACTATCTCAATTTTGGTTATCACAAATGTAAACGCTGAGACATGAGGCCTGGGTGCACACAGTTTATTTGGAAATTATCTCAGGAAAGGAGTGAGGAAAAAACAGAGAAGGTAGAAAAGGTAGAAAAGGTAGAAAACCCAATAAATTTTAAATTAATGAGTGGACTACCATGATGTGCAAATGAGTTTCAATCCACTGGGGACTGCCTGAGAACTCATTAAGAATTTGCCTAAGAATGTTCTCTCAATGAATGGGGAAGCTGAAATATCTATCCACCAGTTCCTTCCTCTTACTTCCTGAAATTTGCCCCTATGAGCATTAATTCTGTCATTTCCAGGCTGCCCTGTGCACAGACACATAAATTCTTATAGCACTAGATAAAGCTCTTAGGAAGAGAAGCACTGAGACATGGGCCATTAAAGTCACCATGAGCAACGATGCTCATGGTGGGAGCATGGACATCAACAGTGTCTGCTGGCCTCAAAACATCCAAATTCTGTTTTTCTTACAATTAAAAAAAAATCAAATAATGTTCATACATTATTTCCCCACAGTTACATCTACAGTTGTACTAGGCTAAGTAGGCATTTGTTGGAACTCTGTTGTCCATATCTTTTCCTCAAGAACAATATCCCTCTTTAAGCTCTACCTTCCTTTACATAGCACTCCAGACACTTCATTATCTGGCTGCAAACTACCTTTCTAGCATCCTTATTAGCTACACTCCTCCACCTACTGCACCTGACATCATGCCCAACTACTCATAATTTTTCTAACATTTTCAGAATCATATGTCTGTGTCCATAGTGTTCCCTAAATGTGAAATACTATTGAAATCCTTATCTGCCAAGACTCAATTCCATCATAGAGTCTTTCCCCACTGTCCCTGTCAGAATTAATCATTCATTATATTCCCATTATGACAACTTAATGTGCATTCCTCTGTTGAGGGCTTATTGCACTCTATTGTGACCAGTTTTTATAAAACAAAATAATCTTTTTATTCTATTGTATGTATTAGGTTTGCTTCTTCCTTCTCATTAAGCTATCAGGTCCCTTTTTATATCCTTCTCCCTGTAATAGTTAGTATAGCATGTTGACGATAAGAAGGACTTAATAAATCATATATAAGTATGTGTCAAATGAATGAAAGGCAAATCACGTTTTCAGTGGGGAAGTGAACAAGAGCTGGTATCTGTTGCTACATTATACTGTAGCAGACAGTCTTGTGTTTTTGTCTCTGTCATCAGATAGAGGGCAGTAGTATGAAAGGAATATGAGGAAAAGAAACAATGGCAATTGTCACAGAAGCTTCCTCTAGCTCAGGTGAGCTGGTTTGTATTCAGTGCTAGGAGAAGCCATTGGAATGGTTGAGGCAACCATTATTTTTAATTTGCCAGCTACTCAATCTTTCTCATGAAAGAAAAACTGACATCATTAGTGATCAGAGAGAATTAGATTTGGTCACTGAAAGACCATACTTATTAATTAAATGGTAAAAATTTTTCCAAATATTTATTCATTAAAGATGACAGAAAGAAATCCATATGTAGGATAACAAACACCAAGTGGGGAAGTAGAAGAATAATTTGCAAGCTGAAAACTACAAACAGAAAATGGGGGAATAGTTTTCATCAATTTTCCATTTTCTCTTTACAAAGAATCTAGGCTCTTTATATTATATCTGAGGGAAGCAAAGCATTTTGAAACACAAGAACTCCTTGATTAAAAGACAAATTGAATTTCACCAAAATTTAGCCAATACTATTTTAGAGATTTATTAGAAACAATTACACATGAAAATACCCAACATAAAGCAAGTGCTCAAAATATCTTAGTATTGGTTTTATCTTTCTAAGTTTAGAAAAATATTTAATCTATTTAATAAAAAATCTTGTCAACAAAAGATTATTGCCGCTAATATTAAAATGAATCATTTCATTTATATATAGGTATAGGTGGTTTAACACAGATCTAGATCCTCCAATCAAAATTCATACACTTAATGTAAGTAAAGACATGACAGTTCACATTTACATCATAATTGTCAGTTTGTTACATGTAGTATTCAGCTGCCTTAGGGAACTAAAAGAAGCTAAATGCATTATCCAAAATGCTAGATGAGAAAAGAGTAGTGATATGACTGGATATGAAAGAGCACACCAGGCATCTTACTATGATCATATTGTCAATACCATAAGAAAACAGCCATAAAATAACCAGATTCCAACTTACCTATAAATATAGTTTTAATTATTATATGGTCGCTTGGCGATGGAATTCACTGGTACCATAGAAACTACTTCATGAATTTTTCCAACATTCCCCTAAAGTAGGCTGTTTATTCATTTCTAAGACTCCTGATAAAGTTTTTGACAAAAAGGAGAGGATAGAGAAATATTTCTAATTGCAGTAAAGTTGGAATCTGACATGATAGTATGATAACAAAAAATAACATAAAATGCTTTCTTCAAATAACTTATTTTAAGTGACAACTTATATCAATGTCTTCTCAAATGGAAATATAAAAGTATGAAGAGTATGGAAAAATGGTGCATAATAGATAGAATCAAATGACTGTCCTTATTCTCTAATCTTAAATGACTGATAGCTAAAATATTACCATTATGACTAGGCACTATGCAGAAAATAAGTCAGGTTTTAGTTTATTTATTCAAGTATTACAACATTATTCTGTAGGTAAAGTCTCATGGCTCCACATATCTGCAGGTTAAACCTCCCACATATGAGATTAAGAAGCAGGCATGCAGAGATTAATCTGCCTAAGGATCCTAAGATGGACCCAGAATTCAAAACTAGTTCTTAGCGTCGCCTACCAGTCCCTAGCTTTTCTCACTGATCAAAGTGATTTCTGAGAAGAAATAGAAAAACCACTTGCAACCAATCTCTTCAATGTGTTTGAGTTGTTGATTTCAAATTAAATAATTATTTATTCTCATTTCCTATGTGAATAGTAGACTACAGTAACAAGGCTGACGCAGAGACATTTTCCTTTGTTTTCTTTCCATCTGTCAGTCTGCTCCATGCCCCTCTATCTTGTATCTTCATAGTAACCAGAGACAGCTTTTCATAACCCTGGCCATTGGCTCTTACCCAACTTCTAGACATTAACTGTCCACAATTTCCCATTAACATTAATAATGCCTCCTATTTACATTTTATACAAGAGTCTAAACCAAAAGCCATTAAAACCTAGATAAGTCAATATGAATTGGTGCAATTTTTAACACAATGACAGTCTATAAACATATTTTGAATGTAGGATTCTATACAATACTTCTCACCCATAAAGAATGAAGCTATGGTTGATATAAAAATTTGGTAAAATAGTCATTCTTACAGTTTGTGATTTACTATATGAGAACTGGTAATGCCTCTGCATTAGATAAATTCATCCACTTAAGGCACTTAGGACAAAATCTGGAAATGGCAAATACTTCACAAGTGTTAGCTATTAGCTATGACATTTGTTAATGCTTAAAAAGTCCTTCAAGATTCTGTTCGTTTGTTTTAATTTTATTCTTTATCTGGAATTATAGTAGTAATCTATTCATTCTGTAAATATTCAAGGCAAAAGAAGAATCTAAAGTAAAATGTAAAAGTAAAATGTAAGAACCTCTCTTTATTCCTGTTATCATGTAGGACAATACCGAATACACAGGTTAATTGAGAAAGAATTAATATCTGTAGAAAAAATATATATATTCCATGTCCATAAGTACTTTTCAACTCTTTCATTTGTCATGCCATACTTCTTTTTGAAATTTTAGCAGCTTTTGCTTTATGAATGTCAAGCTATACTGTGGTACATTAGGATTCATGGCAGAGCTTTTTGGTGACCTCTGTTTACCTTGCTGAATATGTTTTGTTTTTAAGGCAACCTTGTCTGATGTTTGTCTCTGTGTTTTCCTGGTGTATTCTCGGCCTTCCTTTTCACATTCAATCTTTACTTTGCTTGATTTAGTTGCACCTTACCATACTCTATGCTACTTCACTTTGTTGAACTCTAATTTTAATTAAACTATAGATCCATGAGGCTGGATGCAATATCTGTTTTTCATCACTGTTTCACCTTGCAGTGCTGGGTGCTCAATTATCACTGTTGAAGACTTGGAGGTACTTTATTTATATACAGCTCTGTATAAAATACATGGTTGGATTTTTAAAAAATCTAATCTACTTTTTTTCTAATAATCAGTGAACCTTTTCATTTTCATTGATTGATATAATGCATATATACTATGGTCTGTATTTTTCACCTAATTTCATTTTTTCTGCCTTTTTATGGGGATCCATTGGGGACAATTTCCCTTCCATTTGTTAATTTATAGCCTATTTTCAACATTTTAGTGGCTACTTCTAGGGCTTTTAATATTTAGCCTCTTTTATTGATTTCTTAATATTTGAAACTATGTATTTTTTCTCCACTATGAAAGATAATGAAATTCAAACATTTGTATTTCTGTTCACCTCCCCATTCTCTCCTGATTTTTGTTAACTAATAAAAATGTTTTACATTTTTAGAGTATGTAACCTTTATAGGATATTTTAAATATATAATATACACAGTTGCTTAGTTCTGTATTTAAATGAATTCGATGTCTATTACTGATCCTTTCATGTTACTGCTTCCACCTTTTGGATATCTGTTGTTCCCAAAAGTTTTCATGATGAAAGCTTTTAAGCCTGTGGAAAATTAAAAGAATAGAGCAATGAACAGGCATATGGTCTTCACTTAGAATTATAAATATTATGTTGTCACATTTGCTTTATCCATTTATTTTTTGCTCTATTTCTATTTACTAATTTATGTATAGACATAATCTATATTTTATTTTACCATCTTTATTTCATCTTTCTTTAAGTGTATCCCCAAGAATAAGTAGTGTCCAAGATAGTCACACAGCATTATTATTTATATTAATATTTAATATCTAGTCCATATTTATTTTTCTCTAATTTTTCAAAAATACATTTGACAGTTTTGCTGTTATTGTTCCAGGATACAATTTAGGTTCATGCACTGTTAATGTCTCTTGGGTCTTTTTATTCTACAAAGAACCATAACTTGTTTCAGGATTTTTTAGAGATCCAGGCCAGCTGGATTTCCCAGTTCCTGGACTTATCCAATTATTTCTTCTGAATGCTATTTAAACTTCTTTTCTATTCCCTGTATTCCAATAATTTATTCTAAATGAATGATTTGATTCAAATTAAACATGTTACAAGACTATTTCATAAGTGATTTTGTATTCTTTATTTTGTATCACAACAAGAGGCCATGTAACGTCACTTGCCCACTCTTTATATTTATCCCATCAACCTAAGCAACTGTGTATTTTTCCCCTCATCTTCCCTTAACTATTGTCTTTCCCCCATAGAAGCTCGAAATTCTTTTTACTTTGGCCTAAGACAAAATACAAGCTCTCAAATTCTGGCCACCTACTTCAGTGTCATTTCTTTGTGAATTCCCATGCACATGTACATAGTTAAATTTGTAGAGTTTTATCCATTTAATATGTACTTTATCATTATCTATTTAATATATGTCTTACTAGTTTAATTCATAGGTCTCAGCCACAGAACATAGGAGGGTAGAGGGAAAAACTTTTTCCTTCTCTACAGGGGTCAGGGCAACATAAATATTAAGGTCATATTGCTTGCTGGCCTGTAAATAATTTGTAAATAATTAAGTTATTTGCCTCTGAACCATTAATCTTATGTCTCCTACCATCCATAAAACTGTGACAAAATGATCAACCTGTTATCTTCCAAGAAGGGTGAAATATCAGACTCCTAATAATTTGACTTTTAGTCAATTACTTTTACCTTTTTGTTCTCTTCCATTTATTTTTTAACGATTGTTTTCCATGAGCCATAATTTTGCCCACTCCACCCCAACAAGGTTACTTAATTTCTGGGCTTCATTTTTCTCATTTGTATGATTACAATAATAATGGTATTGAAACTGCCTTTGCAAATATTATAACAATGAGAAAATTATCACAATGAAAGAGATCTGACCTAACCAACTCTATCTTATGTTTAACCTCCAAGCTGCACTTGGTCATTCTTCATTGTGTACCAAACTCGTTTTAGGAGGAATTTAGTTTGTAGTTCAACAGTGAAACAGAGATAGTAACAGTCCCTCCCCACCACAAACCCCTTTTTGCTTAGAAACCAGACCACCTTTGGAAAAACAACAAATTAGCCACAGATCAAAAATTATGTCTCAAGAGCCATGCAGCCAGAAGGCACCAGATTTCTTACCTCCCCAATTGCTTCTACAGATAACACCACTATTGTAAAGCTTAAGGTTGGTATTTGAGGTACTTTTTAGACCCTGCATTCTGATGGATCAGCTGGCACCACCCAGAACAGTAAACTAGCTCATCTGGTCTTGTGGCTGCCACTCAGGAACCAGCTCAGCATAAGAGGACAGCTCCAACCTCCTATGATCCCATCTCCAACCCAACTAATCAACATCCCTCATTCCATAGCCCCCTGCTCCCCAATCTATCTTTTAAAAAATCTAGCATCTGAATTTTCAGGGATGTTTATTTGAGTAATCACAAAACTATGGTCTCTAATTTAGCTGACTATATGTGTATTAAACTGTTTATTGCAATTCTCCTGTTTTGATAAATTGGCTTCATGTTGGCAGCAGGCAAGAAGAACCCTTTGGGTGGTTACAAGTATGGGGGCTAATCACTGGGATAGCCCGTGAAGGTACCTGCCCTTGGTTCAGCAGCTCCTTACCAGTAACAGATCCAGAGGCCAGCTCAAGCAGCCACATAGTTCTCTTGGAATAAGTGTTCCCCTGGCACCAACTCTACCAGCAGAGTGCTATCCACCCATAGTGCATGGATCTAATTGTAATGGAGAAATATTTCCTCAAAGACATCTTGTAACCTGATTTTGTGAGTATTCCGGGTGCTGCCAACACCCCTTTCCTTCCCTGAGTCTATTGATATCTCTAGAGACACTGTATGTAGCCCCATTACAGGGACTGTCTATCTCTGTAGCCCTCTTATGGGGATTGTTCATCTCTCCCTTGATTGTAGGAAGAGTCCCATTTTGGGAAGATTTCTCCCCAAAGAAACAGAGAATAGGGGAGCTGTTTGGAAGCATACTCTTCTCTTTTGTCATCTGGTCTGGAATCCTGGTTTGGAAGGCCTTCTGTTCATATTCACTTCATTGCATGCATTTGTACATGTAGAGAAGATCTCTGACAGATTTGCTGCCAGAAATTCATCAGGCTCTCCTAATTTGTCTGGCCAGCATAGTTGGTGAGCACTGAAGGAACCATTAACTGGAGCTCAACAAGTCTCACTCAGGATAACCCTCTGCCCTTCCATATTGCCCAGAGACCACCCACTGAAACTCCTGGTCAGAGGTCATCTCTGCCTGCCTTAAGTGGATCAAATATAACAGAGACCAACGAAGACAAGTTTGAGCCTTACAGATTGATACTTGGGCATTGAGTGGGGTGATTAGTGATTGTGTTTTGTCATGTGTATTTTGCTCTGGCCAAAATATGAAAAGTTAATTCAGCTCCCCGCCATAGCCCATTGGGTGGCATCTTGTAAAATTGAAAGGCTTTTGCCTATGGTTCCATAAAACAGAAAAGAATGATTTTCTTTTGTAATGTGACTTAGTCCATTGACATAGTTTGGCTATGTTCCCACCCAAATCTCAACTTGAATTATATCTCCCAGAATTCCCACATGTTGTGGGAGGGACCCAGAGGGAGGTAATTGAATCATGGGGGCCGGTCTTTCCCATGCTATTCTCATGATAGTGAATAAGTCTCATAAGATCTGATGGGTTTATCAGGGGTTTCCACTTTTACTTATTCCTCATTTTCTCTTGCTGCCACCATGTAAGAAGTGCCTTTTGCCTCCCACCATGATTCTGAGACCTCCCCAGGAATGTGGAACTATAAGTCCAATTAAACCTCTTTTTCTTCCCAGTCTCATGTATGTCTTTATCAGCAGTGTGAAAACGGACTAATACACCCATCTAGCTGTGGTGCAGCACGCAGGGTCCTCAAAAGCCACCCCACTCTTCTGGAAGCTTCAGAGCAAGAATTTCTTACCATCCAGGCTTCTGGCCTCTCTCTCTGTACAAACCGGTTGAATGAATGGTAAAAGTCACTGTTTGTCCCTTCTACAACATTTTGATTAATAGGAAAAAGGATTTGTACGAGTCATCTTTTTGTCTTTCTGTGTCATTCTGTACCACAAGATAGAATACAGGCCTATAACCCTTATAAGTCTGCTTTTTGAGCCAGCCCTAGAGACTGGTCAGTTACAAACTTTGCTGAGGTCCCTGAAACAAAAACCAAATGAGGTTTCTCTTTCATGTTATGTCTTAAAAACTTGACTTTGTGACCATGTGGGGGTACTTTCTCTTGGTCTACACAGTCCAGAGGGTGGGAATTTGGGGGTTCACGTCATGGTTAGCTTTAAGATTTCTCTTGAGCAGTTAAAATCCTTTGCAAGCTCAAAATCACCACCACAGACTCCTTCTGGGAAAAGACAATTACCCCATGCTGTAGCTCAGCAGCTAAGGCTTTGTCTTTTCACAATGGTGGCTTGGGTTCAATTCCAAGCTTAGGAAGTGGGTCACTTCTGATTTAATACCTGTAGGACTTTTTCCATTTATTAATTATTTTTCCCTTCATGGACAGCTTCTTGATTTCCTATCTTGAATTTTCTTTTTTCTGAGTGACCATTGGGGTGATTCTATATCTTGTAAAAAATACTTACTATCTCTTTGAAAACACCTCATATATCCATGGTTAAGTCATAGCCTTAATTGAGAATTATTGATTTCAGCTGGGAGGTTACCTATAGTAAAAAGTTCAAAAGCCAGAAATATTGGCTGTTTGTCTCAGCTAAAATCTGGTAATAAAAAAATAAAATTGATTTTTTTAGAACTCTAATAAAAAATTTACTTAATTAAGGCTGATATTTGGGCTATATGTATACAGATGCTGTTTTAAAGCCCCTGCTCTCCCTCTGTAAAAGACATTTTAGTCAACAGAATTCTGTCTGATTCTCCACTTACTATTGTCTGTTCCTATTTCCTCTTGTATCTAAACTTTTTTACTTTTGGGGGAGCCAGAAATTACTTTGCATTATAACAAAATTTTAATCTTGATGTATATAATAGCTAGATAAGAGATAAATTTTTAAGTTGTTGATGGCAGTTGCTTACTATGAATAATTATTACTACAGAATAATATTCCTTTCTTTGTGTGTTTAAATAAAAAATAGTGTGCTCTTAGACACCTAAAATATATGGAATGGATGGCTAATTATGGAATGGGCTGACCAACTTGGGTTGCCCACCAGCCTCAGGGGGATATCCTTGCAGTGAACTGCATACTGTTACACTGTCTGGTCCTATAGTGTTCCCTTCTTTGGGGGGATCCAGGTTTCAATTAAAAAATGGGATCCTTGATTTGGGGGCATCTGTTATCTCTTCTTGTTGTGCCCACCAATTAGGCCCTAAAAACTGCATGCCTTATTTCCCCTGTTTCTTAAAAGGCTCTACCCTAAAGCCAGTAGTCCAATTAATTTACAACTTTAAAGAACTCTCCATATGTAAGAGTGTCTTATTTTTCTGCCTATCTTAACTCAACTTTTACTTACACAATTTTTGTTCAGTTTGAGTTAAATATGAATTATCCATCTTGTTTCATCAAGAATTACTTCTTTAGAAATGCAAATTTTGAGTTGTCTCACTGACAATTGTTTAGAGCAGGGAACAAGTAATCAAGAGACTAATGGTCTAAAATGGGGAAGAGAAACTTAAAGGCTGACAAATGAAAAATCTTCCATCTCTACATTTTCTATTTTGTGTATGTGATGTCTCACTACCAAATTATATAAAGGAACTCTTATCAGTTGGCCTAAAGATAAATAAGTGCTTAAATCAAATATTTTGTCGGAAAAATAGAAACTTTAATGTCTTTTAGTTCATGTGACTTTAATGATCTTTGGTAAATAAAAATTATTTTAATATTATTAATAAAATAACAGTCTTCAAAATGTAGACATTAGGCCTGAATTAGGCAAAGCAGATACTGCCTTGCTAGATGCTTTAAGGTTATAAACTGCTGCTATGACATTTTATTATTGTTCAACTTGTCTGCTTTACAGCCATTAGATTTTAGGTAAGGCCTGGGGACATGTGGCATTAGCCATGCCACCTAGCTATGCTGGAAAGAATCAGACATTCATTTGCAGTTCTGTCTCATGTCCTAGGTTCTGCACCTGGTACATAATTAAAATTGCTTACACTAAAAATAAAAGTTATATGTTTTTGACAATAACATAGAAATGCAGTTTTTATAAGATAACTTTCTGCAGTTTAGAGAGCTTAAAAATTGTTTTAAGTCAAAAAAAACTGAAGATTTAAGCAAGCTATAGAAAATTTGTGAAATATTTACCTTATTTAAAAAATCCTGTGTGAGAGCAAGTTGGCTATAATTAAAAGGGTATTATTTAGTTTCTGCATCAATTGAACATTAAAATAAAAGCATACTGATTCAGAGCCAGAATCTAAGCCCAAGTGTTGAATAACAGGGTTTTCTTGGAACATCGATCTGTTCTTTAGCAGAAAATTATAAAGGGTTATGAAGGGCTTATGAAAACTTTACCTATGGTCAAACAGTTAAGATTGGATAGATTTGTTTATATGGTTTTATTAAGAATTGCATTTAACACTAATATAATTGTGCACTAATACAGAGGTGAAATTTAGCTCCTTTTGAACAAGATTTTCATGTAATACTAGGGACATGGATGCAGCTGGAAACCATCATTCTTAGCAAACTATCACAAGAACAGAAAACCAAACACCGCATGTTCTCACTCATAGGTGGGAACTGAACAATGAGATCACTTGGACTCGGGAAGCGGAACATCACACACCGGGGCCTATCATGAGGAGAGGGGAGGGAGGAGGGATTGCATTGGGAGTTATACCTGATGTAAATGACGAGTTGATGGGTGCTGACAAGTTGATGGGTGCAGCACAGCAACATGGCACAAGTATACATATGTAACAAACCTGCACGTTATGCACATGTACCCTAGAACTTAAAGTATAATAATAATAATAAATTAAAAAATAAAAATAAATAAAAAATAAAAAATAAAAAAAAATTGAGAGATAATAAATTCTGTTTGCTTTTTGAATAAACTACAAGGGAGAGAGAAGAGATAGATTAAGTTGGCCCCATGCTCTCTTTTATTGGGTCTTGTTTGGAAAACTAAGTCTCCCCTCTACCAATGAACAAAGATTTTGCCTTTTTGAAATTTTTAAATTATCATTTCAGTGAAATAAGTGACTTATGATGGTGGGATTCCATTTTGTGACATCAAGTGTTTTAAAACTTTGATATATGACAAGCTTTCCAAAATCAGATTTTTAATTGTCTTTTTTTGCTTTAATAATCTTTTAAGTATTAGGATGTCTGAAGTCCAAGAGACATACTCAGTTTATTTAAAATTATATAGGAAGTATTCTCAAATGTAAAATCGTATTTAACTTTCTTTGGGTTATATTCATATAAATTTGTTAATTTCACATTTTCTAAATTTGTATAATATTCCTATTAGTCTGATATGTCTCAGTATATATTATCAGTAGTAATTACGATTGTTATGTTAAACTGTTGTGTGCCACAGAGATGACCAGATTTCCTTGTTGGTTGCATCTTTAACCATGGAGAGATGACCTAAGATTTTGTCATCCACAAATAATTACTATCTTATTTTGATCTTTTTCAAAAGGTAGTTTATAATCATCTATAAGACTGTGAAGAGTGGTCTTGAATACTGGTCTCAGATAACTTTGCAAATTGTGCCATTATAATAGCGAGGAAAGAAAATATTCTAAGATTCTCATGGAGAGCTGATGTGTTCATGAGGACTGCTGGCCCAGTATCAGGCAGAACAGGAGATAATTACAGGGACTGAACTAATAAATACCAAAATAATCTTTTCATGATTTTTGTTTAAAATGTTGCTAATTCTTTTATCGTTTGTAGTCCAGAAAAACCTATGTTTCTTTTAATCTATTTACAGTTTTAGCTATTGGGTAAATTATACTCCTATGAGCAAAATTTGGAGCATATTTCTTTCTTTTTACCTGATTTCTCCAGAATTTAGAAACTATGAATATTCTTAACCATGGCAATATAGTTATTTGCATACGTACAATAAATATCTGGGGTTTTATGTAACAGGACACAATTGAAAACACTGATTATTTTACCAAGGCTTTGACTAGAATGGTATGCCCCCAAATATAAACAAAAGGAATCCAGGTTGACTTACAGAGCTGATAAAAGCTCCTTGGGAAAACTGGCCTCATACTTTTTCTACACAGTCCCTGTCCAGGCTTCCTGACTTAACTTTGGTAAGTAAAGAATGTCACTTTCTCACAGGTCCAGGGTCCCCAAGTTATCTTGGAATCTGGAGAGGATAGAAATTCATTCAATTCATGCAAGTATTTGCAGGCACAAATAAATCCATAGTTAAGATCATGGCTCTAAAAAGTCTAAGCTGAGGTTCCTTATGAAAAAACGTTCCAGCAAAGCCAATTTAAAAAGAGTCTATGTGGAGCTGGGCACAGTGGCTCACTCCTGTAATCCCAGCACTTTGGGAGGCCGAGGTGGGTGGATCACCTGAGTTCAGGAGTTTGAGACCAGCCTGGCCAACATGGTGAAACCCCCATCTACTAAAAATACAAAAAATTAGCCAAGTGTGGTGGCAGGCACCTGCAATCCCAGCTACTCAGGATGCTGACACAGGAGAACTGCATGAACCTAGGAGGCGGAGGTTGCAGTGAACGGAGATCGTGCCATTGTACTCCAGCCTGGGAGACAGAGCGAGACTCCATCTCAAAATAAATAAATAAATAAGAGCCTATGTGGCAAATAATTATTCTTGCTGTACTTTATGCATACAATCAGGCCAAGTATAATAAGACTAAAATTTATTTCACAAATAACTTTGTCCTACTATGATTTGTCTATAATAAAATGAAGACTGGAGAGAGAAAAATTAATGTTACAAAAAATAACCAGAGTACACCTGTTGATAGATCCTAGTCTTGTCCATTGTTTCTGAGTTTGTATTATTTTCTGCAATTTGGACTGAATCCTGAATTTTTTCTGGGCTACAAGTCCTCAAATTAATATTTTCAAAATTTTCTACCCTTTTTCTGACTTGGACTAAATAAAATGGCTACTAACTTCTTCCTTGAAGCCCTGCAAACTTGCTTGTGTTACAGGCAAAAAAAATGTGTCCGATTGCTACTTCCATCCTCCTCTATAACTAAATATCCTTTGAGTTTAACATCTGGATACATTGTACCCAATATTAACCTTTATTTTTTTTCTGTTTCCATGGAAATGCCTCTTATTAAAAATCCATTTGCTTTCATCACATGTAAAGGCCTAGCTCATCTCCAATGCCACCTCCTGAAATGGGAAACAGCTGTTTAACTGAACTGAACTATTCTCAGGACTAGGAAACTGATTCAAAGGATATGAGATGGTATATTTGATTTTGTTCTTTCTTGTTTATCCCAATTTGTCTTTCTAACAACCTCTGACCCAAATCTCTCTCACCTAGTGACCACATGGCTGATTGGTTCTCAGGGCTATTCACCTGGCTCCCTCAGGGCTTCAGATTAATTCTGCAAAGACTTCTTGAAGCTAGGATTTGTACTCCTTATATGAAGACTCATTATCCTATAGTCTGCTGTTCACGTAAATGCTTTACTAAAACTGTGGATGAGAGTACTAACATCTTTGTCATGCAAGCCTTGGAACCCCAACCAGGCACCTATAAATACATGCAGGCAGCTGAAAAGGCAGTTTTACTCTACTTTGGGGCCAAATCCTATCCCACTACACCCTGTCAGCAGGAAGAAGTTAGAGCAGTTGTTTGACTTTTCCCATCTCTGTTGCTCACACCTTAAAAATAAGGTGTGTTGAAATCCCCAAAATGGGGACTGAAACTGTATTTGCAAATATTTTAAGAATTAGGAAAAGATCTGACTTCACCAACTTCATCTTGCCATTAATATTCAAGCTGCCCTTAGTCATTGCTGGCCATGAGTCAAACTAACTTTGGGAAGAATTTAGTTTATAATTTAACTAAGATAGCAAAGATAACAGCCCCTCCCCCAAAACAAACCCTCTCTTTGCTGGAGACAAGAGCACCTTTGTAAAAATAAAAAAATCAATCATAAGATTAGAATTAAGGCTCAAGAGGTCAAACCAAATTATAATAGCTATAAAATAAAATACACAAATAAAGTTAACCAAGGAGGTGAAAGACCTCTAGAAGGCAAACTGCAAAAGACTGATGAAAAATATGAAGATGATACAAACAAATGGAAAGACATCCCATGCTCATGAATCCGAAGGATTAATATTTTTCAAATGACATATCACTCAAAGAAATCTACAGACTCAATGTGGTCTCTATTAAAATATTAATGACATTCTTCACAGAAAGAGAAAGACAAAACACTAAAATTCATATGGAACCACACAAGACCCCTCATAGTCAAAGCAATCCTAAGCCAAAAGAACAAACCTGGAGACATTATGGTACCAGACTTCAAAATAGACAACAAAGCTGTCGGAACCAAAACAGGGTAGTAGTGACATAAAAACAAACACATAGACCAAATCCAACAGAATAGAAAACTCAGAAATTAATCTACGCATTTATGGCCAACTGATTTTTGAAAAAGGTACCAAAAACACTAATCAGGGAAAGAACAGTCTCTTCAATAAATGGTGTAGGGAAAACTATATACATGAGCAAAATATTAAAACTAGATCCTCACCTCTTACCCTTTACAAAAGTCAACTCAAAATGGATCAAAGACTTAAGTGTAAGACCCAAAACTATAAAACTATTAGAAGGAAACATAGGGAAAATGCTTCAGGACATTGGCCTGGGAAAAGATTTTATGAATAAGACCTCAAAAGCATAGGCAACGAAAGCAACAATAAATAAATAAAAGTATATCAAACTGAAAACCTCTGCACAGCAAAGGAAACAATTAACAGAGTCAAAAGGCAACCTACAGAATGGAAAAATTTGGAAACTATTCATCCAACAAAAGATTAATATCCAGAATATATAAACATTTAAACATCTCAACAGCAAAAAACAACCCAATTTAAAAATGGGCAGATAATCTGAAAAGACATTTGTCAAAAGGAGACATGCAAACAGCTGACAAATATATATAAATTGCATTTGTAATCATCTGGGAAATGCCAATAAAAACTACAGTGAGGTAGCATCTCACCACAGTTAGGATGACTATTATCAAAAAGACAAAAAATAACAAATGCTGGCAAGCGGACAGCGAAAAGGGAACACTTTTACACTCTTGGTGAAAATTTAAACTAGTACAACCACTGTGGAGAACAATATGATGGCTCCTAAAACAAAAGTGACAACTAGCACTACCATGTGATTTAGCAGTCCCACCACTGTGCATTTATCCAAAGCAGAGGAAATCAGTAGACTGAAGAGACATCTGCACCTCCATGTTTATTGCTACAGTATTCACCATCGCCAAGATACGGAATCAACCTAGATGTCCAACAACAGATGAATGGAAAAAGGAAATGCTATATATATATGCACAATAGAATGCTATTATGCCATAAAAAGGAATTAAATCCCATCATTTGTGGCAACATGGATAGAACTGGAGGACATTATGTTAAGTGAAATAAGCCAGGAACGGATAGCTAAACACCATATGTTCCCGCTTATGTGTGGAAGCTAAAAAAAGTTGATCTTATAGAAGTAAAAAGTAGAACAGGATACTAGAGGCTGGGAAGGGGAGTGAGAAGGAGGTTATTTGTTAAATAATACAAAATTACAGTCAGATAGGATAAATAAGTTATAGTATTTTATAGCACTGTAGGATGACTATAGTTAATAACATATACTTTCAGATAGACAGGAGGATATGAAATGTTTCCATCACAAAGAAATGCTGAATGTGTGAGATGATGGATATCTTAATTACCCTGATCTGATCACTATACATTATATGTATTGAAACATTATTACATACCCCACAAATGTGTAGAATTATTATGTGACAATTTTAAAAATAAAATAAAATTAGAAAAAAGTAAAATGACAACTCTGAACTTTATTCTTTTAGCAATGGGAATTCAATGTAGGATTTTAAAATATATACAGTGGAAATGTAATTAAATTAACTTGGTATTAGTTTATAGCAAAGCTTCCCAAATCAACATACAGCAGCAAGCTATTTTGCCTGCAAGGGTTTCAATTGCTTTGAAATAGATATTTCCCCTCAGTTCCCAGAAAGAATAAAGCCTTCCAGATGAGAGGGCTTCAAATATGAGCAGAATTATTTGTTTATCCCAGTGTCTTTGCAAGTTTATTTTCTACATGGGGCATGAAGTAAAACTTATTGAGAAGCATAGATTTGCATGATGATGGAAAAGGGAAAGCCTAAAGACAGGGAAAATAGCTAATAAATTAATATACAGTATGTTTACTGGAGTTGTATGCATTCTCACAAGAGGCATTCTTTCCCTACCAGTTGAACGTTCCTAGAAGGTCACATACCAGTTAAACTCCACTATTTGCCTTTTAGTGACCATGCTGGAGTCTACTTGTCCAACTCCTGAGATCTTATTAGGAAGCTGCTGAAAACATTTCAGATGTTATTATCTATCAGGAGACTGCCTTTCCCTGGCACTGGCTGAGACAAATTGTTTTTATTTTATTTTATTTATTTTTGGCAGAGCTAGCCGAGGCTTTATTTGGAAAAAAACAAAAACAAAACTGTTTCATAGATGGAGGCATGGATGAAGGGTACCCCAGGCAGTGAACTCCCCTGATGGGTAGGCCGAAGGCTAGGGCTGACAACAGTGAAGACCTTAGCCCTCAACCCACTCATGGTGGGAGTGACCACCAGTGTCTGCCTCAGGTGGGTCTCCTGTTCCCTCTGCTCCACTGAACAAGAGCCTCTGCCACAGGCCATGGGGCAGCCACAGGATGGGGTAGGCTGGGAGGGGCTGCCATGGCCATTCTCTTGGGCAGGAGATCAGATGACTCAGAGGCCAGCTTCCCATCGTGGGTCTCAATCTTCTTCATAACCACAGTCCTACAGGAGCTGGTACTCCTGAAGAAGTTGGAGCCCATGCCAGAGCCAAAGCTGGAGCCCAGGCCATAGGTAAGGCCAGGGCTTGTGAGGCCTCTGTAAGCCAAGTTCAGCCCACCTGAGCAGACACTGGTGATCTTCGTATGGATACTCATGTTCTGCATCCCAGACTTCAGCTGGTTCTCCTCTCCCTCCAGCAGCTACCTGTAGGTGGCAATCGCAATGTCCAGGGCCAGCTTGACATTCATCATCTCCTGGTGCTCATGCAGCTGTCGCACCATGTTCTGCTTGGCTCACTGCAGGATGGCCTCCAGCTCCAACAGCTTGGTGGCCTTAACAGCCAGCTCCACATGCTGCATAGCATCCGTGATGACAGCTTCCAGGGAAGCCCCTTGGACTTTGAGGCCCTCAGTCTCAGCTTGGAGCCCACTGATGTTGATACAGGATTTTTCTCAGCCACTTTGCCAATCAGAGACTTCTGGATGGTGATGCCCCTGCTGGGGCATGGGCTCACCACAGGAGACAGACACCCTGTCTACTCAGCCAACCAGGCCATGCCTGGCTTGCATGCTGGCATGGATCCCATGGCCACTGAGACTGTGTACTCAGTCTCTGGCAGGAGGGGGTGTGTGAGCAAGAATGCAGGGTCTGTCCAGCTGCTCCAAGCACCAGCACAGGAGCAGGCTCCATGCAGGACTTGCAGCTGGACCAGGTGTGTCACAAACAACTCCTATGGTAGACTCTGGTGTCCAGATGAGGGGAATGCAATGGCACCCAAACCAGGGTGCCTGTGATCCCAAAACCCTAGATGGGGTATTACAGCATACTAATAGCTTCCTCCCATGGCTCTGGAACTGGCTTAAACCCATTGCTGTTTCCCATTGTGTGGGGTGGCTGCCCTCCACCAGCAGAGGGCAGAGGGCCACAGTGTTACAGCCTTCTTTCTATGCACATTCAGTGAGTCCCAAGTTCTTGTCCCACATCCAAGAAGAATGAGGTTATGCTGAAAACTGAAAAGTGAGGAGGGTGGAGAAGAGTTTTAGTAAGCGACAAAACAGCTCTAAGTGGAGAGGAGATGCAGGGTGGTCCCCCACCAGAAGTCAGGTGGTCTCTCTCCCAGTGTGGCTGGGTCCAGAGCTTTTATGAGCTCAGAATGGGGGAGTGCATGATGATTGGCTTGTGAGTGTGCAAAAAATGCTAAAACAAAAGTGGCACTTGAAGGTGGGTACAACAGTGTAAAAAACCAATTAGGGAAGAGTAGCTATATGTAAAATAGGTGAAGGGTAGGGATCAAACAGAAGAAAGCATGCCAAATGGGAAAAGGTTCTCAATCTAGTCTGTGGATTTACCAGGGACTTATAGTTAGGCTTTAAACTGCCTTCAGCTTGAAACTTGGGTTTCACCAGGGACCAGCCCCTGTCTTCCTAGGATTTGTCTGCCTCCTACCACTAACAATATTACAGTTCATCTCAGTGATGTCCATCTTTGTGTGACACAGCTCATCCCCATGCTTCCCAGTCAGCATCTCCAGCTCCTCATACTTGATCTGGTACATGTGCTCAGCCTTGGCCAGGTTGTGGTTGACAATGTCCTCATACTGGGTCTTGACGTCAGTAATGATGCTGTCCATTTCCAGGGAGTGGCTGTTGTCCATAGACAGGACCACAGATATCCCTGAGATCTGGGAATGCAGCTCACAGATACCCTCTTTATACATCTGCTTGAGGAAGTTGATCTCATCAGTCATCCCTTCCAGGAGAGATTCTTGCTCTACCTTGTTTATGCAAGTTTCATCCACATCCTTCTTGATGAGGACAAATTCATTCTAAATTTCTCTCTGTTTATTGTCACCCTTGTACTTATTATTCAAGGCCTTCAGCAACCCCTGCATGTTGCCAAGCTCTGTCTCCAGCTTCAGCTTCTCTTGGTCCAGAGTGTCCCACTGCCTCCAAAGGTTGTTGATATAGCTCTCAAGCATGTTGTCCATGTAGCTCTGGGCTGTCTTCTGCTGTTGCAGGAGGCTCAACTGGTCTTCAGCATCTTCTGCTGCTGCTCCAGCAGTATACCTTGTTGATGAAGGAGGCAAACTTGTTGAGGATGTTGATCTGCCCCTTCTCCTGGGTGTACATGGCCTGGATGTTGCAGTCTACCTTTGGCTTAAGGGGACTCAGTAGGCTCTGGTTCACCACGATGGCTATGAGGCCCCCCAATGTCACTGGCCCCACCATAGTCTCCACCCAGACCCATGCCAGTTCCCTACCCACCCTAGAAACTGCCGCTACTACCCATTTGGGAGAAGTTCAAGGAGTTGTTCCTGGTTCACACATGTAGGAGTAGCTGCTGAAAACCTGGAGGCCAGAGATGGACACCTTGTAGGACTTCTGGGTCACTCTGATGGACATGTTGAAGGCAAGAGCGGAGGCAGGCAGGCCAAACCAAGTGGAAATTTGAGGAGTGCAGAATCTGCTTCCAGGTACAATTATCATCTTAGAGAGACAGTTAGCAACCACCTGATGGTCATCTGACATTCCTGGTTTTGTGGTGGCGGGGGGCGTCTCCTGCCCTGCTCATGTCTGACTAGCTGCCTACTGTTACAGAATGCCTAACCCAGCAATGCAAAATGCAAATACATTGTCCTGTAGACCTGGTAACATAAGAACTTAAAATGGAGAAGAAAATTCTATAGTGAGTACAAAGATATCATATGTATATATCCCTTATGCTAAAATATGACTCTGAAAATAGGTATTCCTAACAGCACTGACCAGATGGCCCTGTTCAAATGCAAGTTGCCAATCTGAACCACATGAAGTACCAATGCAATGTGAAAGCCATTTATTAGCAATGCAAATGTCAAGCTACCTCTGATTTTCCCAAAAGCAGGATAAACAAAATAAATGAGCTATTAGGAGGCACAGGTGAGATACTCAGGCTTCAAGAACCCTGCTTTGATTACTTTGAAAGGCAGAGAAAGGCAGCATAACAAGTTTCCACTTGAACAGAGTGTGTTTATTCAGCTTGATGCAAGTCAGAGGAAATAGCCCTAATAGTTTTGAATTGCTATAAAAGCTTGTATGCACTTGTCAGATTTATGCGTTTAGGCCATAAAAGCAAAAGAGTCTTAGAGGCATTTTCTAAATTAAGCGATTCAGGTATAAATTCAAAGACAGAGAAGAAATGCAAGCTTCACATACACCAGAGCACGGGCCCAAAATGACCTTTCTCTTACTTTTACCCTAAGATTTCTTTTTCATCCTTCAACACTAGCTCGAATATTTCTGCCTCAAGTGAAGTGTCTCCTGAACCCCTCTACCCATCACTTCTGCCAGCTGATGACTTCCAGCAAATTGTACATCCCTCCATTGGAACACTTTGCTTTATAATTATTTATTTAACTTCCTCTTCTTGTGTTCTGTGATGTCTTCAGAGGCAAAGATTTTATACTATTTGTGTCTCCAAACTTCAGAAGCTTTCACAGAAAAGATTCTAACCATGTATATGCGCAACCAAAATCAAGAAAAAGAGATGATCCCTAATACTTTAGTTTGCTAGATTTTTGTTGAGCTCATAGTGATGCTTATAAATTTGATAGTATAATGCTAGATAAGTATTTTAAAGGATAATTGTACAAAAAGAGTAAAATCATGACTCTCATGGGGATTGAAATTGAGCACTATTAAATATTTTAACTATAAATTAGAGAATCAGGCAGATGTCACGACTTTTCAAAGGAGAAGTAAAACAAGGATAAATGTGTAGAGAGTAAACTTTCCTCAGTAAAGAAACGTTGAACTTAAATGATAAACCAATGCAACTGGCTTCTTTTCCATGGGAGGAGAATGGAGGAAAGTCAGTTAAACCTCCCCACCAGACATAATTCATTTGCATTTCTAGGAACATGAATTATTTTGCATTGCTATCAGTTATCTACAATTTGCAAAGTTATAAAATACTGCAAAGCTAGACTCAGATAACCTGGAAGTGCATTGCAATGAGTTTAATATTTGTGTACCTCCAAAATTCATATGTTGAAACCTAACCCCAAGGTAATGGTATTTGAAAGTAGAACCTTTGGGAAATAATTAAATCATGAGGGTGGGGTCCCCATGAATGAGATTAGTGCCCTTATAAAAGGAACCCCCAAAGAGCTCTTTCTACCAGGTGAAGATAAAAGAAGTCAGCCAACTACAACAAACGAAAGGGCTCTCCACAGAAACCTACATTACTGGCACCCTGATCTTGGACTTCTAGCCTCCAGAACTGTGAAAAAATAAATTTCACTTGTTTGCAAGCCACTCTGTTTATGGTATCTTGCTATAGCAGTCCAAGCTGGTAAGACAAATCTGCTGTAATCTAAATAATGCATTGTTTTTCATAGGAGACATCCAATAATCTTTGTTATTTAGTCCAAATTTTCTTACATTGTGTCATCTTAAAGGCGGAGTGTGAGATCTTATGTTCTTTCATTGAAAGCTCAACGTATGATCAAAAATTTTTTTTGTCCATTTGTAAGACAATATTTCTAAACTCCTCTCAACACGTTGTTATATCATTAGCCCTTCCATAGTAATGAACCAATAACAACAAAAACTAACATTTGGGAAATTACTTTTTGCCAAGTAGTGTGAAGAGCGCTTTATCTAAAGAATTTCTTTAACCCTCATGCCAACCTCATGAGGTAAAAATTTCATTATACTCATTTCATAGAAGAGAAAACAGATCACTAACAAAGCCTCTAAATTACAGAACCGGCATGTATCAGACCTGAATTCTAAGCAGAAAATTCTCTCTCTGCTGTCTAATATGGTAGCCAATAGTTACATGGGGCTACTGGGACTTGATATGTGGCCAACTCAAATTCTGATGTTCTGTAGATAAAACTAGGCAATTAATTTTTAAGACTTAGTACCATAAAAATATTTTGAAGTTATAATGGTTTGGATGATTGAGTTAAATAAAATGTATCATTAACTTTACCATCTGTTTCTTTTTACCTTTTAAAATGTGGCTACTAGAAAATTTTAAATCACCTATGTGGCTCACATTATATTTTTATTGATTAGCCTACACTCTTACTGGCAGACTTGAAAGACAGAAAATTGCCAACAAAAATCAAACAAGCTCTCTTTTAAAGAAATGATAAGATTAAAATATTTATGATATCAAAATATCCATCACTATTGTAGTGGACACATGTAATTAGCAGAGAATTTTCTGCATAACGTAAAGAAGAGACAATCATACAAGAAGAGACAATCCCACAATTAGTGATTCTTAAATATCAATAGTGTTTTTAACACCAAAGATGGTAGTCTAGAGTATGGAGTCATCATGACAGGGAGTAAAGCAGTATCCATACCTGATTTCAGGAAGCCTAGCTTCACATCTCAGTTCCACACTGACTTTAGCCAGTAACTACGTGAGTTGCAATTTTCTTATCTGTAAAAGGAAGACGTGTAACCTTGAAATCCCTTCCAGCTGAAGAAGCTCTGTGATCATACTGATCTTCACCTGGTACCTTCTTCAAGATGATTTAGAACAGCTGTTCTCAAACTTGAGGCTTGGAGGGTCATTATGCCACAGATTGCTGGGCCCCACCTCCAGGGTTTCTGATTCAGTGGGTCTGGGGCAGAGCTGAGAATTTGCATTTCTAGTAAGTCCTTGGGATGTTGATGCTGCTGGTCTGGGGAACACACTTAAGTCACTGACTTAAAACAACATCACCTGTAATCCCAGCACTTTGGGAGGCCGAGGCGGGTGGATCACAAGGTCAGGAGATCGAGACCACGGTGAAACCCCGTCTCTACTAAAAATACAAAAAATTAGCCGGGCGCAGTGGCGGGCGCCTGTAGTCCCAGCTACTCAGGAGACTGAGGCAGGAGAATGGGGTGAACCCGGGAGGCGGAGCTTGCAGTGAGCCGCGATGGCACCACTGCACTCCAGCCTGGGCGACAGAGCAAGACTCCGTCTCAAAACAACAACAACAACATCACAGAGCCTCTCACATGATGAGCCATAGGGGCTGCAGTAAGGGCAAAGTAGACTTCACTTACCTCCCCTCCAAAAGTGAATTGAGTGTTTGAGTTTTTCAAACCCTTTTATTGAGGATGATTCAAAGTTTTACACTCCCATCCAGAAAGAGGAGAGTTTAGACCAATAATGACTTTAATGACTTTTTTCCCTGCTAGCATTTTGCCTTTAAAAAAAACTTTTTTAAGAATTACACACTCTGAAGGGAAATGTCAGATTCTAAGATTTTTTTTTTTAATTGCTTGGTATTCTAGTGTAAGCTATGTTGCACTTTTAAATATGAGTGGTGGGCAAAATCTCCACCTACAATGTTACATAACAGACACACCCACACCTGTATTTCTATTGATCTAATGTAGACTATTTATTTTCAAAGGCAGTATAATGATAAAAGGAATGAATTTCCCTCTGCCATTTTAAATTTTTATTTACTTTTACATTATTATAAAGTATGTTTTGTACTTTTTGGGGTAAAATCAGCTTGTTCTAGTTACATTTACAAAATTTAAAACCTTCCCCTGTTCTCTTAATGTTTCAACATTTTCATTGCTTTGCATCTGGATATTTTTAGGACATAATGTGCAACTTTATGGTTCTATGAGAACATCAACTGTGCAAATATGTATTAAAGCAGTGGGAATTTGGGCTACCTTGTCCGGACAATGCTGACAGAAGCGTTGTACACATGAGATGGCAAATATGATTTTTAAAATAATAATGACAAAAGCATCTACCCAGTGGGAAACATAATGTAGATTTCTTTATTGCTATTCTTTGTTCTATTTTTGTTTTAATAATTTAACCTAGATATTAGTAGAAGTGCTATGGAAATCATGAGCCCTCTGTCTTAATTTCTTTTTTTGAAAAAACTTCAACTTAAATTATCTATTTAAAAGCTTTGTATTTTTCTGTTAATTTTTCTTGAGGATTCTAATTAAGCATCATCTCTGTGAGAAATAAAATTAGTAGATATTAATAGTATTCTTTTACAGATAAAAAAGTTATAAAGTGTTGGTAAGCATTCTTACATCAAACTTACTGGTTTGAAATTATCAGGAAAATTACAAAGTCAATTACCCAGATGGTGTGATGTGGTCAAAACAATCAACAAGGAATGGTTTTGTTCCTATTCTTTGTCTGATGTTTGGTTTATGTGGATGTAATCTATATCTCTGGCATGATTAATACCATAGCCATTTTAATACTTATTTTTAAGTACAGAGCTTTCATGATTATTGTGCCCTATCCTTATCATTAATAATGGCCATCTGCACTTCTTTTCCTTTAACAAGTGGTGTGATTTTACTTTGTCATCAGTATGTTCTGGGAATAGCACTGTTACTGCTATACTCAGACAGAAAACTGCCTGAAGTAATTACGGAACCCATCTGAAATTTCAAAATTAAAATATTTTCCTCAAGCCTTGTAATATGCATTTCAAACACAAGCTAACCACCATTTCTAACTAATAAACATTCAGGAAAGCATTTTTGCCAGATCAATTATTTTTTAAATCTGAAATGAATAAAATCAGAAAAAACCATTTGCTCTTCTAACTCTGTTCTTTTAACTGGTACCCCAACTAAAGATAAACTTTATTACTATTTTTAAGTTGCCCTCTGCTTTTCTTATTAAAATGTAAAGTAAACCTGGATTAAGGAGAAAAATGAACCATACTTTGCTAGATAGTAATACCTAATATCAGGACTAATGTCTACACATTTTGGTCATGTCTACATAGTCCTCTAAATGTTAAGTGCTTCTTAATAGTCTGAAATCACTAAAAGCTAAATTTATGTTCTATAGCGCCAAATAATAATTTTGAGTCTGTATTTTTCATTTTCTCAAGTTCTTAAATTCATATCATTAAACATAATAATTAAGGCATAAGTAAGCTAAAAAGCTTAAATTACTCACAGAAGCCACCAAAATCAGAACTACACTTTGAAGAACAGCCTATTGGGCTCTTTAATGCAAAGTCTGATAATGTTCAGCCACTCTGACTTGTCAATCAAAGGGGGTTTTATAATGTAACTAATCTGAGGTCATATCACACTCTATATCCCAAAGATGTTGAACTGATTACATGTGTTTACTATTATTATCATTATTATTGCTACATATATTCACTTCTTAATAAAGACATCAGGTGTCTTTATGATGTGTCCTAGGCATCATAAACTGAGTGTGTTGTGCAACAGACTATTTCCTATTTGAAGTTAGGCTCTAGAGACTTACATAGAATCGGAGAACAGAATTGGAAATCATGCATCCAGATAATTTAGAGAGCTTATAAAAATTAGCATGGTGTAATTCTAGTGTTTTATAGACAAAATCTATATCTCTGATTTTGATTAGAATTGCAGTCTTTATTACTCATTTTGAATGTTCCTATCTTCCATGATAATATTCTGTGATTCTGATTTGATAGGTCTGGGGTGGGCCCAAAGAGTTTATGGTTTTGAAAGCTCATCAGGTGATTCTGCTGTGCAGTCAATTTGTGAATGCTTTAATCATACAGGTGGGGATATTAAAGAACAGGAGATAAAGTGACTTAACCTCTTACGGTTAAGAGGCAATTTACTTCCTCAGAACTTCAAGATTTCTCAGACTTCAATATTTAAATGGAAATATTTTTAAGAAAGGTTGTGTCAAATAAAACACAGTCACATTAAGAAATTGGATATGTAACTAAAAAGAGTTGAGATTCCCGGGGTAACAAGGATAATAAGGAAATTAAATTTATTTTCACTTTTATTATTACCTTACCCAGGAGGTAAGTAGAGAAAGGAGTCCTTGCCCAATTGTAAGAGTATAAAGATAAGAATAGGGATAATGTGGCCGGGCATGGTGGCTCACACCTGTAATCCCAGCACTTGGGAGGCCGAGGCGGGTGGATCACCTGAGGTCAGGAGTTCGAGACTAGCCTCCCCATCTCTACTAAAAATGCAAAAATTAGCAGGGCGTGGTGGCAGGTGCCTGTAACCCCAGCTACTTGAGAGGCTGAGACTGGAGAATCACTTGACCCTGGGAGGCAGATGTTACAGTGAGCTGAAATCGCGCCACTGCACCCCAGCATGGGCAACAGAGAGAGGCTCCGTCTCAGAAAGAATAGGGATAAAGTAACTGAAGCTCTGAAAGTCTCAGTGACTTTCCCCAAATTACACAACTTTGTATCAGAGTTATGGCCTAAACTCCAAGTCAGGACACCAAACCCCATATTCTGTCTGATGTTTAGTGTCCCATGATGGTCTAGTTTCTCTTTTTACCCCAGGCTGACCTCTCTAGGGCAGAACATATTCTTCAGGAAAACCAAATTTTTAAATAGCACAATCAGTACCTGGAACAAATCCTAACATATAATAAGTACTCAAAATATATACATATTTGAATAAATAATCCATAATAATTACAATTTTCCTATAATGTGTTAAGCTCAGATTCTTTTTTCTGCTTATTGTACCATCTTTTCTTCAATTAACTTTGCTTGAAAATTGTAACCCTATTTTTGACAGCTTTATTTAACCTGTCGTGCGTATTTTGTTTAAAAGCAATCCTAATTTAGGAAACTAACAGTAGGCTAAACATAAGAATAAAGGAATAAAATGTTCTTTCTTGTATTTTTTTGTTTGGTTGTTTTTTGTTTGTTTGTTTTGTTTTGTTTTGTTTTGTTTTTTGGCAGAATATGCAAGGTGCTAGCAATAACAGGGCAGAATTTCTGAAAACCCTCGCAGAACTTCTTAGAATCCTTAGCCTTACATTCAATCCCTCCTCAGTCTGGCCCAATGATGTTTTTTTCAAATTCCTTTATCAATGTTCTTCTCACACCTATGACATTCCCTTCACCAAATAATTGAGTGTCCGCATGTAGTTCCTGGTCTTTATTTTAACAATGTTTTTACATATTCTGCTTGTTCATTGAGTCTTCAGTATTCAAATGCTATGTGTCTTTCAAAGCATACTTCAAACATCACTTCCCCCTTCCTCTCAGTGGGAACTATTCTCCTCCTCTTAAAATTTCAACTAACACTTGTATTTGCATGACATTCATAATTTAATTTTTCCCTAAACTATACTTATTTCTGTACATTGTCTCACCTACAGGACAATGCTTTGCCCAGTAGTCAATTATTCCATGAATAAATGACTAAATGGAAAATCGACCAGATATAAGTTTAGAATTCAATATTAACTGTTTTCCTTATTACTAAATATCTTAGCACAAGCCCCATTTTTCCATGCCTACCAAATGAAATTTTTAAAAGACCACTACAAGAAAACTATATATCATTTCTAAGTATGCCATTGTTAATCTATTTTTGATGTGATTGATATGAAGGTCACCAGTACCTATTTATTGTTGAAGACTGCAAAGCAAAAAGTGAGAAACCCTGGCCAGAGCAATCAGGCAAAACGAAGAAATAAAAGGCATCCAAATAGGAAAAGAGGAAGTCAAACTATGTGGTTGGTATAATTTTATACCTAACAAAGATGGTATAATTTTATACCTAACAAAGCTTATAGTCTCTGCCCAAAAGTCTTCAGATCTGATAAACAACTTCAGCGAGGTTTCTGGATATAAATCAGTGTACAAAAATCGGTAGCATTTCTGTACTACAATAAGGTCCAACCTAAATGCAAAATCAAGAATGTAATCACATTCACAAGAGCCACAAAAAAATAAAATAAAATACCTAGGACTACAGCTAACCAGGGAGGTGAAAGATCTCTACAATGAGGATGACAAAACACTGCTCAAATAAATCAGAGAAGACGGAAATGAATGGAAAAACATTCTATGCTCATGAATAGGAATAATTAGTATCATAAAATGGCCATATTGCCCAAAGAAATGTACAGATTCAATGCTATTCCTATCAAAATACCAATGATATTCTTCACAAAACTAGAAAAAACTATTTTAGGAGGCATTAGGTTACCTGACTACAAACTAAACCACAAGACTGCAGTAACCGAAACAGCATGGTACTGGTACAGAAACAGACTCATAGACCAATGGAATAGAATAGACAGCCCAGAAATAATGCTGCACACTATGACCATCTGATCTTCAACAAAGCTGACCAAAATAATCAATGGGGAAAGTATTTTAAATTCAATAATGGTGTGGGGATAACTGGCTAGCCATATGCAGAAGATTGAAACTGGACCCCTTTCTAACACCATATACAAAAATTAACTCAAGATGGATTGAAGACTTAAATGTGAAAAACAAAACTAAAAATCCTGGAAGACAACCTAGGCAATACCATTCTGGACATAGGAATGGACAAAGATTTTATGCCAAAGATATCAAAAGCAATTGCAAGAAAAGTAAACATTGACAAATGGGATCTAACTAGACTAAAGAGCTTCTGCCCCACAAAAGAAACTATTAACAAAGCAAACAGACAACCTACAGAGTGGGAGAACATTTTCACAAACTTTACCTCTGACAAAGGCCAATATCCAGCATCTATAAGGAACTTGAACAAATTTACAAGCAAAAAGCAAACAACCCCATTAAAAAGTGGACAAAGCATATGAACAGACACATTCCAAAGAAGACATATAAGCAGCCAACAAGCATATGAAAAGATGCTCAATATCACTAATCATTAGAGAAATGCAAATTAAAACCACAGTGAGATGCCATCTCATACCAGTCAGAATGGCCATTATTAAAAAGTCAAAAAATAACAGATGCTGGAGAGGTTGTAGAGAAAAGGGAATGCTTATATAGTGTTAGTGGGAGGGTAACTTAGTTCAAATATTGTGGAAAGCAGTGTGGCAATTCCTCAGAGAGCTAAAAACAGATCTACCATTCAACGCAGCAATCCCAGCACTGGGTATACACCTAGAGTAATATAAATCATTTTACCATAAAGACACATGTGTATTCATCACAGTACTATTCACAATAGCAGACTTGGAATCAATGTCAATGCCCAGCAACAGCAGACCAGATAAAGAAAATGTGGCATATATATACCATAGATTACATGCACCCATAAAAAAGGATGAGATCACGTCCTTTGCAGCAACACGGATGGAAACTAGAGGCCATTATCTTAGGCAAACTAACCCAGAAATACAAAGCGAAATACCTCATTTTCTCACCTATAAGTGGGAGCTAAACATTGAGTACACATGAATACAAAGAAGGTAACAATAGACACCAGGGCCTACGTGAGTGTAGAGGGTGGGAGAAGGGTTAGGATAGAAAATCTACCTATCAGGTACTATGCTTAGTGAAGAAATAATACATACACCAGTCCCCCGTGACTTAAAATTTATCTATAGAACTAACCTGCATATGGACCCCTGAAACGAAAATAAAAGTTTTTAAGTCAGAAATTATGTTATTTCATTGTGCACCTTAACTCAATATTTTCTAGTTTCCTTTTTCCTATACTACTATTCCAAATTTATAAAAATGAAAGGAATTCATTTGATATATTACTTTAAGATAAACTGCTCTTAAGAATTACTGTAATGCAAAAATCATTCCTTGTTATAATTCTATATTATTTAGATATGATAAAAGTAGCACAAATGCCTTTTTTGAAAAATTGAAAAATATTTATTTAAGAAGAGTTAAACAAATTCCAAGCTAATTTTGGACAATTTCTACTTAAGATTATTTTTACCTAGTCTATAATTAAAGGGGATACATTTTTTCATTTTTTGCCCAGCTTTATTGGGGTGTGATTAACAAATAAATATTGTATATATTTCAGGTGTTATAATAATTTGGTGATTTAATATACCATACATATACATTGCAAAATGATTACCATGATCAAATTAATGAACACATCCATCACCACACAGTTAACTATTTTGTATGTGTATTTGTGTGTGTGATGAGGAAATTTATTCTCTTAGCAAATTTCAAGCATAGAATACAGTATTACTAACTATAGACGTCCAGAACTTATTCATCTTTTAACTGAAAGTTTTCAACCTTTAACTGATATCTCCCCATTTTCTTCATCTCCCGGACCCTGGCAAACACTGTTCTACACTCTGTTTCTATAAATTTGACTTTTTTGATTCCACATCTAAGTGAGATCATATAGTGTTTGCTTTTCTGTATTTAGTTTATTACAGTCAGCATAATATCCTCCAGGTTTATTCCCATAGTCACAAAAAAGAAGGCAAGATTTCCTTCTTTTTTATGGCCAAATAATATTCTACCGTGTGTGTGTGTGTGTGTGTGTGTGTGTGTGTGTACCCCATATTTTCTTTATCCATTTATCCATCAATGGGCACATATTATTTTCATGTCTTGGCTATGATGAATAATGCTGCAATGAGCATGGGGATGCAGATATCTCTTCAAGATACTCATTTTATTTTCTTTGGATATATACCCAGGGAAGATATGTTTTCTAAGCTAAATGTATTATTTTGATATTTTACAATGAATCATAAATGGAATAAATTTATAATTGTCTATATATCTTTGTCCTAAGTAATCTGCACTGTGAAGAAATAACAGAGAATCTTAACTTTAAATGTAATAAGGTAATACACACATTGGATAACATAACATATTAGCTCAAGAAATATTAATTCATTTCTGAGAAAAAAATGCTGTGGCTTCACATTTCTGACTTCAAAGGGAAATAATTATGCTGTATAGTTGGGATTTAGGGGCCAGTTTTCAGTTAAATTCAGAATCACTGATGGAGTAGGGTGAGCATCTCTGCATAAATTAGAACAAATCTAATTGATGTTATGGGATTAAACTACCAGTTATGTAACAGATTTCTCAGTAATATTGACATATAGTGAAGAAAATAAATAACAGGCCTAAAACAAGCCAAAATGTAATTTTGCTTCTACATATTTATCCTTAAGAAATATTAATAAATGTAAACAATGATTTAGCAATTCAGCAATGTTTATAAACTAAGCAATGTTTACCAGAGAGAACTGTAAACAGCGTATGACTCAAACAAAAGGGAAATCTTTAAAGTATGGCCAGTCTGCCCACAGCAAGATGGCCGAATAGGAGCAGCTCCAGCCTCCAGCTCCCAGCACGAGTGACACAGAGGATGGGTGATTTCTGCATTTTCAACTGAGGTACCGGGTTCATCTCACTGGGGAGTGCTGGACAATCAGTGCTGGTCAGCTGGTGCAGCCCGACCAGCGAGAGCTGAAGCAGGGCAAGCCATCGCCTCACGTGGGAAGCACAAAAGGGGAAGGGAATCTCTTTTCCTAGCCAAGGGAAACTGAGACACACAACACCTGGAAAATGGGGTAACTACCACCCTAATTCTGCCCTTTACCAAGGGTCTTAGCAAACGGCACACCAGGAGATTATATCCCACATCTGGCTTGGAGGGTCCCACGCTCACAGAGCCTCCCTCATTCTAGCTCAGCAGTCTGAGATCTAACTGCAAGGCAGCAGCAAGACTGGGGGAGGGGTGCCCGCCATTACTGAGGCTTAAGTAAGTAAACAAAGCCTCTGGGAAGCTGGAACTGGGTGGAGCCCACCACAACTCAAGGGGACCTGCTTGTCTCTGTAGACTCCACCTCTGAGGGCAGGGCATAGCTAAACAAAAAGCAGCAGAAAACTCTGCAGACGTAAATGACTCTGTCTGACAGCTTTGAAGATAGCAGTGGATCTCCCAGCATGGAGGTTGAGATCTGAGAACAGACAAACTGCCTGCTCAAGTGGGTCCCTGATCCCTGAGTAGCCTAACTGGGAGACATCCACCACTAGGGGCAGACCAACACCTAACACCTCACACGGCAGGGTATACCCCTGAGACGAAGCTTCCAAAGCAAGAATCAGACAGCAACACTCGCTGTTCAGCAATATTCTATCTTCCGCAGCCTCTGCTGCTGATACCCAGGCAAACAGGGTCTGGAGTGGACCTCAAGCACTTTCCAACAGACCTACAGCTGAGGGTCCTGACTGTTAGAAGGAAAATTAACAAACAGAAAGGACACCCACAGCAAAACCCCATCAGTTCATCACCATCATCAAAGACCAAAGGCAGATAAAACCACAAAGATGGAGAAAAAGCATGGCAGAAAAGCTGGAAATTCAAAAAATCAGAGCGCATCTCCCCCTCTAAAGGAACGCAGCTCATCACCAGCAATGGATCAAAGCTGGACAGAGAATGACTTTGATGAGCTGAGAGAAGAAGGCTTCAGTTGATCAAATTTCTCAGAGCTAAAGGAGGAACTATGTACCCAGCACAAAGAAACTAAAAATCTTGAAAAAAGAATGGAAGAATGGAAAACTATAATAATCAATGCAGAGAAGGCCATAAATGAACTGATAGAGATAAAAATCATGACATGAGAACTACGTGACAAATGCACAAGCTTCAGTAAACGACTTTATCAACTGGAAGAAAGAGTATCAATGATTGAAGATCAAATGAATGAAACAAAGCGAGAAGAGAAGTCTAGAGAAAAAACAGAAAAAAGAAATGAACAAAGCTTCCAAGAAATATGGGATTATGTCAAAAGACCAAATCTACGTCCGATTGGTGTGCCTGAGAGTGAAGGGGAAAATGGAACCAAGTTGGAAAACATTCTTCAGGATATCATCCAGGAGAACTTCCCCAACCTAGTAACACAGGCCAACATTCAAATTCAGGAAATACACAGAGCTCCACGAAGATACTCCTCGAGAAGAGCAACTCCAAGACACATAATTGTCAGGTTCATCAAAGCTGAAAGGAAGGAAAAAATGTTAAGGGCAGCCAGAGAGAAAGATCAAGTTACTCACAAAGGGAAGTCCATCAGACTAACAGCAGATCTCTCGGCAGAAACTCTACAAGTCAGAAGAGAGTGGGGGCCAATATTCAACATTCTTAAAGAAAAGAATTTTCAACCCAGAATTTCATATTCAGCCAAACTAAGTTTCCTAAGTGAAGGAGAAATAAAATCCTTTACAGACAAGCAAATGCTAAGATATTTTGTCACCACCAGACCTGCCCTACAAGAGACCTGAAGGAAGCACTGAACGTGGAAAGGAACAATAGGAACGAGCCACTGCAAAAACATGCCAAAATGTAAAGACCATCGATGCTAGGAAAAAAGTACATCAACTAACGAGCAAAATAACCAGCTAATATCACAGCGACAGGATCAAGTTCACACATAACAATATTAACCTTAAATGTAAATGGACTAAATGCTCCAGTTAAAATGCAGATTGGGAAATTGGATAAAGAGTCAAGACCCATCAGTTTGCTATATTCAGGAGACCCATCTCACATGCAGAGACACACATAGGCTCAAAATAAAGGGATGGAGGAAGATCTACCAAGCAAATGGAGAACAAAAAAAAAAGCAGGGGTTGTAATCCAGGTCTATGATAAAACAGAGTTTAAACCATCAAAGGTCAAAAGAGACAAAGAAGGGCATTACATAATGGTAAAGGGATCAATTCAACAGGAAGAGCTAACTATCCTAAATATATATGCACCCAATACAGGAGCACCTAGATACATAAAGCAAGTTCTTAGAGACTTACAAAGAGACTTAGACTCCCATACAATAATAATGGGAGATTTCAACACCCCACTGTCAACATTAGACAGATCAACGAGACAGAAAGTTAACAAGGATATCCAGGAATTGAACTCAACTCTGCACCAAGCAGACCTAAAAGAAATCTACAGAACTCTCCACCCCAAATCAACAGAATATACATTCTTCTCAGCACCACATTGCACTTATTCCAAAATTGACCACATAGTTGGAAGTAAAGCACTCCTCAGCAAATGTAAAAGAACAGAAATCATATATATAACTCGTCATTTATAACTGATGTAAATGACGAGTTGATGGGTGCTGATGAGTTGATGGATGCAGCACACCAACATGGCACATGTATACTTATGTAACAAACCTGCACGTTGTGCACATGTACCCTGAACTGAAAGTATAATTTTAAAAATTTTTTTTAATTAAAACAAACAAACAAAAAATAAATATATAAATATATAAATGAATAAATTATGGCCAGTCCATATAAAAAAAATGAAGTTGAATCCCTGAATAGACCAATAGCAGGCTCTGAAATTGAGGCAATAATTAATAGCCTACCAACCAAAAAAAGTCCAGGACCAGATGGATTCACAGCTGAATTCTACCAGAGGTACAAGGAGGAGTTGGTACCATTCCTTCTGAAACTATTCCAATCAATAGAAAAAGAGGGAATCCTCCCTAACTCATTTTATGAGGCCAACATCATCCAGATACCAAAGCCTGGCAGAGACACAACAAAAAAAGAGAATTTTAGACCAATATCCCTGATGAACATCGATGCAAAAATCTTCAATAAAATACTGGCAAACCGGATTCAGCAGCACATCAAAAAGCTAATCCACCATGATCAAGTGGGCTTCATCCTGGGATGCAAGGCTGGTTCAACATTCGCAAATCAATAAACATAATCCAGTATATAAACAGAACCAAAGACAAGAACCACATGATTATCTCAATTGATGCAGAAAAGGCTTTTGACAAAATTCAACAGCCCTTCATGCTAAAAACTCTCAATAAATTCGGTATTGATGGAACGTACCTCAAAATAATACGAGCTATTTATGACAAACCCAAAGCCAATATCATACTGAATGGGCAAAAACTGGAAAAATTCCCTTTGAAAACTGGCACAAGACAGGGATGCCCTCTCTCACCACTCCTATTCAACATAGTGTTGGAAGTTCTGGCTAGGTCAATCAGGCAAGAGAAAGAAATCAAGGGTATTCAGTTAGGAAAAGAAGAAGTCAAATTGTCCCTCTTTGCAGATGACATGATTGTATATTTAGAAAACCCCATTGTCTCAGCCCAAAATCTCCTTAAGCTGATAAGCAACTTCAGCAAAGTCTCAGGATACAAAATTAATGTGCAAAAATCACAAGCATTCTTATACACCAGTAACAGACAAACAGAGAGCCAAATCAGGAATGAACTTCCATTCACAATTGCTTCAAAGAGAATCAAATACCTAGGAATCCAACTGACAAGGGATGTAAAGGACGTCTTCAAGGAGAACTACAAACCACTGCTCAGTGAAATAAAAGAGGACACAAACAAATGGAAGAACATACCATGCTCATGGATAGGAAGAATCAATATCGTGAAAATGGCCATACTGCCCAAGGTTATTTATAGATTCAATGCCATCCCCATCAAGCTACCAATGAGTTTCTTCACAGAATTGGAAAAAACTGCTTTAAAGTTCATATGGAACCAAAAAAGAGCCCGCATCTCCAAGACAATCCTAAGTCAAAAGAACAAAGCTGGAGGCATCACGCTACCTGACTTCAAACTATACTACAAGGCTACAGTAACCAAAACAGCATGGTACTGGTACCAAAACAGAGATATAGACCAATGGAACAGAACAGAGTCCTCAGAAATAATACCACACATCTACAGCCATCTGATCTTTGACAAACCTGAGAGAAACAAGAAATGGGGAAAGGATTCCCTATTTAATAAATGGTGCTGGGAAAATTGGCTAGCCATAAGTAGAAAGCTGAAACTGGATCCTTCCCTTACTCCTTATACGAAAATTAATTCAAGATGGATTAGAGACTTAAATGTTAGACCTAATACCATAAAAACCCTACAGGAAAACCTAGGTAATACCATTCAGGACACAGGCATGGGCAAAGACTTCATGTCTAAAACACCAAAAGCAATGGCAGCAAAAGCCAAAATTGACAAATGGGATCTCATTAAACTAAAGAGCTTCTGCACAGCAAAAGAAACTACCATCAGAGTGAACAGGCAACCTACAGAATGGGAGAAAATTTTTGCAATCTACTCATCTGACAAAGGGCTAATATCCAGAACCTACAAAGAACTCAAACAAATTAACAAGGAAAAAACAGACAACCCCATCAAAAAGTGGGCAAAGGATATGAACAGACATTTCTCAAAAGAAGACATTCATACAGCCAACAGACATGAAAAAATGCTCATCATCACTGGCCATCAGAGAAATGCAAATCAAAACCACAATGAGATACCATCTCACACCAGTTAGAATGGCAATCATTAAAAAGTCAGGAAACAACAGGTGCTGGAGAGGATGTGGAGAAATAGGAACACTTTTACACTGTTGGTGGGATTGTAAACTAGTTCAACCATTATGGAAAACAGTATGGCGATTCCTCAAGGATCTAGAACTAGATGTACCATATGACCCAGCCATCCCATTACTGGGTATATACCCAAAGGATTATAAATCATGCTGCTATAAAGACACATGCACACGTATGTTCATTGTGGCACTATTCACAATAGCAAAGACTTGGAATCTACCCAAATGTCCATCAGTGACAGATTGGATTAAGAAAATGTGGCACATATACACCATGGAATACTATGCAGCCATAAGAAAGGATGAGTTTGTGTCCTTTGTAGGGACATGGATGCAGCTGGAAACCATCATTCTTAGCAAACTATCACAAGAACAGAAAACCAAACACCGCATGTTCTCACTCATAGGTGGGAACTGAACAATGAGATCACTTAGACTGGGGAAGGGGAACATCACACACCGGGGCCTATCATGGGGGAGGAGGGGGGAGGGATTGCATTGGGAGTTATACCTGATGTAAATGACGAGTTGATGGGTGCTGACGAGTTGATGGGTGCGGCACAGCAACATGGCACAAGTATACATATGTAACAAACCTGCACGTTATGCACATGTACCCTAGAACTTAAAGTACAATAATAATAAAAGATTAAAAAAGAAAAAATTCATTTATGGAAACAACAAAAAAAAATGAAGTAGTATGCAAAATGACGTTAAACATCCTAATGGCATAGGCAACTTGTTCATGTTTTATTAATTTTAAAATCAGACTCTAAAATGTAGGTTCAAGTTTATATATTTTTAAATAAAGGAATTTATGTTTGTTAGCATACAAGCTAAACTGTTATAACAAAAAAACCCCAAACACAATGGCTGGAATAAGGTAGAGACTATTTTTCACTCCTATAACATCCAAGTTGACCAGGGCATGTAGGCAACTGGGCCCCCTGATATCCTCCAGAAACCCAGAGAGTTCTATCTTGACACCCCACAGTCCTTTAGGTCACAGGCTTTAATTTAATTTTATTTTTGAAATAGATGTTCACAGATCTGATGAAAGTTATCAACCCTCACCTCAGAAAAATGCACACCCACACATACACTCCTACACTGTTTCAGACTGTGTGTAGAAGTTCATGGATCTCTAACTAGGGCACCACCAGACACTGCCTGCAACTGAATGACTAAAGCTATTTTGTCAACTAACTAATTCACACCAAAATAATACTGTATGGGGAGTTGGAAAAGGTAATCCCCACCAAGGAAGCCACGTGCCCAGTTAAAACTTGGGAAGGAAGTGGTATTCTGTTATTAAAGGGAAGACAGGTAGGAGGAGAATAGACCCTGGGAACATTTATCAGTCTCTGCCACAGATACTATAAAAATATTGATATCTATGTGTCATATATTAACAATATTTGTGTCTAGATGATGAAATAGAGTTATTTTTAAATTTTTACTCATTTTATTTTCCAAATTCACTTTATGATACTTAATATTTTTTGTCAATTCTTCTGAATTCCTTAAGATATCTCTCTGCGTTCCAGCCTGGGCAACAGAGTGAGACTCCATCTCAAAAAAACCAAAAACAAACAAACAAACAAAATCACCACTGATCCCTCAGAAATATAAACTAACATCAGAGAATACTATAAACACCTCTACACAAATAAACTAGAAAATCTAGAAGAAATGGATAAATTTCTGGACACATACATCTTCCCAAGACTAAACCAGGAAGAAGGCAAATGCCTGAATAGACCAATAACAAGTTCTGAAATCAAGGCAGTAATTAATAGCCTACCAACCAAAAAAGCCCAGGACCAGAGGAATTCACAGTCGAATTCTACCAGAGGTACAAAGAGGAGCTGGTACCATTCCTTCTACAACTATTCGAAACAATAGAAAAAGAGGAACACAGGAACAAAAAACCAAACACCACATGTTCTCACTCATAAGTGGTAGTTGAACAATGAGAACACATGGACCCAGGGAGGGGAACATCATACACTGGGGCCTGTCGCAAGATGGGGGACTAGGAGAGGGATAGCATTAGGAGAAATACCTAATGTAGATGACAAGTTGATGGGTGCAGCAAACCACCATGGCACGTGCATACCTATGTAACAAACCTGCACGTCGTGCACATGTATCCCAGAACTTAAAGTATAATAAAGAAATAAATAAGAAAGATATCTCTTGTGATCTACTACATAATATATTTTTAATTATTCATATGTGTTGTTGAAGAATATAAATTTTTCTATTAATTCAGTTCATATATATGTCTTAAATCACGTTTGATAGTGAGTTATTCAAATATTCAGTTTCTGCACTATTTTTGCCTGATTAGAGAAGTGTATAACTACAAATTTGAAAATTTTTCCATGCAACACAATATTTGTTTTCTAAATTTTGAGACTATGTTGTCATTACACATAAGTGTATGATTATTTTACACTTTTGGTGAAGTTTTTCTTTTGTCATTAGGTATTCACACCATCTCTATTAATAACTTTGCACTAAATTCTATTTTGTCTGATACTAATATTGCTATAGCAGCTTTCTTTGGCTTAGTTATTGCCTACCAGATTTTTAATTCTATATTTTCAATATTTTCAAGTTATATCATTTATGTGTATCACATATGGATTACACAATTTAATATTCTTTCTTATATAATCTAACTTCTGGTAAATTTTACTTTTTCTGCCATTTATTTCTTGTTTACCATTTTACCTTATATTTTCTCCTTCTCTGCTATGTATTCGGTTGAGTTTGCCAGTTCCCTCTTTTAATCTTCCTAACCACTCACTTATTTAGAACTTATGTGCTCTATTTTTATCTTTTATTAGCTAGCTTTAAATTTTTACCATGGACACTAAACAAGACTTAAAGTTAATTAATATCTCTATTGTCCTCCTGAATAACTAAAAGGATTTTAGAATACTTAACCCTGATCTCCCCTCTCCCTACCTCTATATTATTATAGCCTAATGATCAACATGTTTTATGTGTTTGAAGGGAAAAGGGAATTTTCCCAGCTCAATGTGCTATAGTGACATGAGGTCTATTTTAGAAATGTTCTCTTACATATTACACTTCCATAATAAAAATAGGTTATTTTACAAAAAATTAGCTGGGCATGGTGGTGCATCCCTGTAGTCCCAGCTACTTGGGAGGCTGAGGCAGGGGAATCACTTGAACCTGGGAGGTGGATGTTGCAGTGAGCCAAGATGGCACCACTGCCCTCCAGCCTGGGTGACAGACCAAGACCCCATCTCAAAGTTCATATTGTTCACAAAAATTGTGTTAATTTTAAACTACTGCTTATGCAACTGATAAACAGTGAATGATGTGGTTTGACTGTGTCCCCACCCAAATCTCATCTTGAATTGTAGCTCTCATAATCCCCACATGTCAGAATGCGAATCAATAATGGGGGTTGGTTTTTCCTGTGCTGTTCCTGTGATAATGAGTAAGTCTCACCAGATGTCATGGTTTTATAAAGGGCAGTTCCCCTGCACACACTCTCTTGCCTGCCACAATGTAACACATTCCTTTGCTCCTCCTCCACCTTCCACCATGATTGTGAAGTCTCCCCAGCCATGTGAAACTATGAGTCCATTACACTTCTTTTTCTTTATAAATTACCCAGTCTCAGGTATGTTCTTATAGCAGCATGAGAATGGACTAATACAGAGAACAAGTTGAAGATAGAAAATACAAAACTTAGCCGGGCACGGTGGCTCATGCCTGTAATCCCAGCACTTTGGGAGGCCAAGACGGACAGATCACGAGGTCAGGAGATTGAGACCATCCTGGTTAACACAGTGAAACCCCGTCTTTACTAAAAATACAAAAAATTAGCCAGGCGTGTTGGTGAGCGCCTGTAGCCCCAGTTACTTGGGAGGCTGAAGCAGGAGAATGGTGTGAACCCGGGAGGTGGAACTTGCAGTGGGCCAAGATAGCGCCACTGCACTCCAGCCTGGGTGACAGAGTGAGACTCTGTCTCAAAAAAAGAAAGAAAGAAAGAAAGAAAGAAAGAAAGAAAGAAAGAAAGAAAGAAAGAAAGAAAGAAAGAAAGAAAGAAAGAAAGGAAGGAAGGAAGGAAGGAAGGAAGGAAGGAAGGAAGGAAGGAAGGAAGGAAGGAAGGAAGGAAGGAAGGAAGGAAGGAAGGAAGGAAGGAAGGAAAAAGAAAAAGAAAATACAAAACTTAGAAAATGTCAGGGTGTCTTTTTTTCCCCATTTTTTGGATCTTTTTTGGGGGTGTTGGTTGAGACACTGTCAAAGGTTTGCTTTCTTCTGTGATCATCATTTTATCTTTATTTCATTATTTTCTTACAAGGAATAAATCTTGGAGCATTATTTGTAGACATCAAGGCCTAGAGCTATGGAGCATGAAACATGCTGAGCTTGAAAAATGAGAAAGGAGAAAAGAAATGAGAAAAAAAAAATGAGAAAAGAGATTCTGCCCCCTCTTCTCACCTTTGCTGTACTTATAATTAAAAATTTAGGCATAAGCAAAAAGGTGACAAATGGAGTTACAGTTTTTGGAAGATGCCAAAGGTTCTGCCTACTTCCAATCTTCCTGTTCAACCTAAAACTCTGTACGAATCACCAGAAGAATAATTCTTCAAGTTTCAATCATTTTGTTTCCAAAAAAAAGAAATGTGCATAAGATCAACCCAAACATTCACTGTGTTCATATATTGAATGCATATTATAAATTAAATAACTGTTTTGTACTTATTATCATTTGTGTTGAATCAATAAATTCCTTTTTTGTTTTCTAAAGTTCTTTGTTAAAAACAGCTGACCAGCTCGAACCCACTGTGATAGTCAAGGTCAAGAACCAATATACACACAACAGGTATATTTATTAAAATCAAGAACGTGAAATACAGTATTTTCTAGTAGACTATGAACTGAGGATACATAAATAGTATTTGCTCTTTTAAAACTCTACATTTAAAATGAACTTCTATCTCTATGATAATGATGATAATATGATGAGAGTGCTGAGAGTCATTTCTGCACACCAACTGCTTCATATACACAACCTCATTTATTTCTCCTATATTCTTATGAGATAGTTAGCTATTATAAGGCCGTTTCACAGATGAAGAAACTGAGACTATGAGGGAATAAGTAACCTGCCCAATTTTGTAGATTAAAATATGGTAGTCCTGGGATTCAGGCTGTCTAATTTCAGAATTATGCCTTTAACTATTAAACTAAATTGACTCCCTACTCCGAAATGTTCACTCAGCATATATACCTTACTTTGTTCCACTCCCAAAAAGCCCTGAAGGGCTCATACCATTTCTTTGTTTTTCCTACATCAAATCTCTACATGGCACAGCAAGACCTTTGGGGTATAATTCTTACAAACACTGAAACTTGGGTATAATTGAAGATCTGCTTTAATTATTGCCAGCACTTTCTCAGGATATTGTTCAATGTGAAAGGTGATCTTAAAATCAAAATTGTTGCTAGGTATAAATAGCGATTTCTGTAACAAGTGTAATCATGAACAGTAGGTGACTGTCCTTGGATCCTTTCCAGTACACTCTGTTCCCTCAGAGTGGCAATTCTCTGTCCATTGCTTACTTTAGTTAGCAGTCAGTGAGAATTTGGATGTGGCAGAGTGTTTAGTGTTTCTTAGCATTTCATAAGTAGAAAAATATGTCAGTACATTTCTTGACAATACCAATTTTGTCATTTTTAAAGGACCGAGATAGCTCTTGCTTACTGTTGAAATCATATTTGAAAAGAATCTCCAGCATTCTCAGTTTAAAGACAAAACACCTTTTTATAACTTCTTATGTAAAAGACATATTGAATGAGAAAGAGGATGTCATTTATATTCAGACTGCCTTTTGCCTCTGAAGCAGCAATAAACAATATTAAGAAGTTATAAATATTTGTAATGGAGTGAGGAAAAACATGATTCAGAGAAGAGCTGATGCTCTACACTACAGTATGCTAGATTTAGGATGCTCTGGGTTAATATCACCTCCCACCATTCTATTATTTACCTTGACTTTACAATAATCTAGGCTTAGGACCCTCTGGGTTAATATAACTCCCATTGCTCTACTTACCTTGACTTCTATTATATTGGCATCCTAGTGATTGTGTAGCATATTGCTGAATTAAAATACTTGTGGATACTCTTTTTCTTCTGTTTTCATAAAATTCATTACAAAAATGTTCAAAGAAACTTCTACATCTTAACTTCTCTCCAGAAATGGATTTTAAAGTTTTAAAAGAAAACTACGGGGGCAGAGCAAGATGGCCGAATAGGAACAGCTCCAGTCTCCAGCTCCCAGCGTGAGCGACACAGAAGACGGGTGATTTCTGCATTTTCAACTGAGGTACCGGGTTCATCTCACTAGGGTGTGCCGGACAATCAGTGCTGGTCAGCTGCTGCAGCCCAACCAGCGAGAGCTGAAGCAGGGCGAAACATCGCCTCACCTGGGAAGGCAAAGGGGAAGGGAATCCCTTTTCCTAGCCAAGGGAACTGAGACACACAACACCTGGAAAATCGAGTAACTCCCACCCCAATACTGCACTTTACCAAAGGTCTTAGCAAACGGAACACCAGGAGATTATATCCCACACCTGGTCAGGAGGGTCACATGCCCACGGAGCCTCCCTCATTGCTAGCACAGCAGTCTGTGATCTAAGGGCAAGGCAGCAGCAAGGCTGGGGGAGGGGCGCCCACCATTGCTGAGGCTTAAGTAGGTAAACAAAGCCTCTGGGAAGCTGGAACTGGGTGGAGCCCACAGAAGCTCAAGGAGGCAGGTCTGTCTCTGTTGACTCCACCTCTGGAGACAGGGCACAGCTAAACAAAAAAAAAGCAGCAGAAAACTCTGCAGATGCAAATGACCCTGTCTGACACCTTTGAAAAGAGCAGTGGATCTCCCAACACGGAGGTTGAGATCTGAGAACAGACAGACTGCCTGCTCAAGTGGGTCCCTGACCCCTGAGTAGCCTAACTGGGAGACTTCCACCACTAGGGGCAGACCAACACCCCACACCTCACACGGTGGGGTACATCCCTAACACGAAGCTTCCAAAGCCAGAATCAGACAGGTACACTCGATGTTCAGCAATATTCTATCTTCTGCAGCCTCTGCTGCTGATACCCAGGCAAACAGGGTCTGGAGTGGACCTCAAGCAATTTCCAACAGAACTACAGATGAGGGTCCTGACTGTTAGAAGGAAAACTAACAAACAGGAAGGGCACCCACACCAAAACCCCATCAGTATGTCACCATCATCAAAGACCAAAGGCAGATAAAACCACAAAGATGGGGAGAAAGCATGGCAGAAAACCTGCAAATTCAAAAAATAAGAGCGCATCTCCCCCTCCAAATGAACGCAGCTCATCACCAGCAATTGATCAAAGCTGGATGGAGAATGATTTTGATGAGTTGAGAGAAGAAGGCTTCAGCCCATCAAACTTCTCAGAGCTAAAGGAGGAATTAGGTACCCAGGGCAAAGAAACTAAAAATCTTGAAAAAAGAATGGAAGAATGGATAACTAGAATAATCAATGCACAGAAGGCCATAAACGAACTGACAGATATAAAAACCATGACACGAGGACCACATGACAAATGCACAAGCTTCAGTAACCAACTCGATCAACTGGAAGAAAGAGTATCAGTGATTGAGGATCAAATGAATGAAATGAAGTGAGAAGAGAAGTCGAAAGAAAAAAGAGGAAAAAGAAATGAACTAAGCCTTCAAGAAGTATGGGATTATGTGAAAAGACCAAATCTACATCTGATTGGTGTGCCTGAAACTGAGGAGGAAAATGGAACCAAGTTGGAAAACACTCTTAAAGATATCATTCAGGAGAACTTCCCCAACCTAGTAAGGCAGGCCAACATTCAAATTCAGAAAATAAGGAGAATGCCACAAAGATACTCCTCAAGAAGAGCAACTCCAAGACACATAATTGTCAGATTCACCAAAGTTGAAAGGAAGGAAAAAATGTTAAGGGCAGCCAGAGAGAAAGATCAGGTTACCCACAAAGGAAAGCCCATCAGACTAACAGCATATCTCTCGGCAGAAACTCTACAAGTCAGAAGAGAGTGGGGGCCAATATTCAACATTCTTAAAGAAAAGAATTTTCAACCCAGAAATTCATATCCAGCCAAACTAAGTTTCCTAAGTAAAGGAGAAATAAAATCCCTTACAAATAAGCAAATGCTTAGAGATTTTGTCACCACCAGGCCTGCCTTACAAGAGACCCTGAAGGAAGACTAAACATGGAAAGGAACAACTGGTACCAGCCATTGCAAAAACACGCCAAAATGTAAAGACCATCGAGGCTAGGAATAAACAGCATCAACTAATGAGCAAAATAACCAGTTAATATCATAATGACAGGATCAAGTTCACACATAACAATATTAACCTTAAATGTAAATGGACTAAATGCTCCAATTAAAACACACAGACTGGCAAACTGGATAAACAGTCAAGATCCATCAGTTTGCTATATTCAGGAGACCCATCTCACATGCAGAGACACACATAGGCTCAAAATACAGGGATGGAAGAATATCTACCAAGCAAATGGAGAACAAAAAAAGCAGCAGTTGCAATCCTAGTCTCTGATAAAACAGACTTTAAACCTTCAAAGATCAAAAGAGACAAAGAAGGCCATTACATAATGGTAAAGGGATCAATTCAACAGGAAGAGCTAACTATCCTAAATATATATGCACCCAATACAGGAGCACCCAGATTCATAAAGAAAGTCCTTAGAGACTTACAAAGAGACTTAGACTCCCATACAATAATAATGGGAGACTTCAATACCCCACTGTCAACATTAGACAGATCAACGAGACAGAAAGTTAACAAGGATATCCAGGAATTGAAGTCATCTCTGCACCAAGTGGACCTAATAAACGTCTACAGAACTCTCCACCCCAAATCAACAGAATATACATTCTTCTCAGCACCACATCGCACTTATTCCAAAATTGACCACATAATTGGAAGTAAAGCACTCCTCAGCAAATGTAAAAGAACAGAAATTATAACAAACTGTCTCTCAGATCACAGTGCAATCAAACTAAAACTCAGGATTAAGAAACTCAATCAAAACCGCTCAACTACATGGAAACTGAACAACCTGCTCCTGAATGACTACTGGGTGCATAACGAAATGAAGGCAGAAATAAAGATGTTCTTTGAAACCAATGAGAACAAAGATGCAACATACCAGAATCTCTGGGACACATTTAAAGCAGTGTGTAGAGGGGAATTTATAGCACTAAATGCCCACAAGAGAAAGCTGGAAAAATCTAAAATTGACACCCTAACATCACAATTAAAAGAAATAGAGAGGCAAGAGCAAACACATTCAAAAGTTGCAGAAGGCAAGAAATAACAAAGATCAGAGCAGAACTGAAGGATATAGAGACACAAAATCCCTCCAAAAAATCAATGAGTCCAGGAGCTGTTTTTTTTTTTAAGATGAACAAAATTGATAGACCGCTAGTAAGACTAATAAAGAAGAAAAGAGAGAAGAATCAAATAGACACAATAAAAAAATGATAAAGGGGATATCACCACCGACCCCACAGAAATACAAACTACCATCAGGGAATACTATAAACACTTCTACGCAAATAAACTAGAAAACCTAGAAGAAATGGATAATTTCCTGGACACTTACACTCTCCCAAGACTAAATCAGGAAGAAGTTGAATCCCCGAATAGACCAATAGCAGGCTCTGAAATTGAGGCAATAATTAATAGCCTACCAACCAAAAAAAGTCCAGGACCAGATGGATTCACAGTCGAAGTCTACCAGAGGTACAAGGAGGAGCTGGTACCATTCTTTCTGAAACTATTACAATCAATAGAAAAGGAGGGAATCCTCCCTAACTCATTTTATGAGGCCAACATCATCCTGATACCAAAGCCTGGCAGAGACACAACAACAAAAGAGAATTTTAGACCAATATCCCTGATGAACATCGATGCAAAAATCTTCAATAAAATACTGGCAAACCGAATCCAGCAGCACATCAAAAAGCTTATCCACCATGATCAAGTGAGCTTCATCCCTGGGATGCAAGGCTGGTTCAAAATAAGCAAATCAGTAAATGTAATCCATCACATAAACAGAACCAATGACCAAAACCATATGATTATCTCAATAGAGGCAGAAAAGGCCTTTGACAAAATTCAACAGCCCTTCATGCTAAAAACTCTCAATAAATTCGGTATTGATGGAACGTATCTCAAAATCATGAGAGCTATTTATGACAAACCCACAGCCAATATCATACTGAATGGGCAAAAACTGGAAAAATTCCCTTTGAAAACTGGCACAAGACAGGGATGTCCTCTCTCACCACTCCTATTCAACATAGTGTTGGAAGTTCTGGCTAGGGCAATCAGGCAAGAGAAAGAAATCAAGGGTATTCAGTTAGGAAAAGAAGAAGTCAAATTGTTCCTATTTGCAGATGACATGATTGTATATTTAGAAAACCCCATTGTCTCAGCCCAAAATCTCCTTAAGCTGATAAGCAACTTCAGCAAAGTCTCAGGATACAAAATTAATGTGCAAAAATCACAAGCATTCTTATACACCAGTAACAGACAAACAGAGAGCCAAATCAGGAATGAACTTCCATTCACAATTGCTTCAAAGAGAATAAATACCTAGGAATCCAACTTACAAGGGATGTAAAGGACGTCTTCATGGAGAACTACAAACCACTGCTCAGTGAAATAAAAGAGGACACAAACAAATGGAAGAACATACCATGCTCATAGATAGGAAGAATCAATATTGTAAAAATGGCCATACTGCCCAAGGTAATTTATAGGTTCAGTGCCATCCCCATCAAGCTACCAATGAGTTTCTTCACAGAGTTGGAAAAAACTGCTTTAAAGTTCATATGGAACCAAAAAAGACCCCACATTGCCAAGACAATCCTAAGTCAAAAGAAGAACAATGGAAGCATCATGCTACCTGACTTCAAACTATAGTGCAAGGCTACAGTAACCAAAACAGCATGGTACTGGTACCAAAACAGAGATATAGACCAGTGGAACAGAACAGAGTCCTCAGAAATAATACCACACATCTACAGCCATCTGATCTTTGACAAACCTGAGAGAAACAAGAAATGGGGAAAAGATTCCCTATTTAATAAATGGTGCTGGGAAAATTGGCTAGCCATAAGTAGAAAGCTGAAACTGGATCCTTTCCTCACTCCTTATACAAAAATTAATTCAAGATGGATTAAAGACTTAAATGTTAGACCTAATACCATAAAAGCCCTAGAAGAAAACCTAGGTAATACCATTCAGGACATAGGCATGGGCAAGGACTTCATGTCTAAAACACCAAAAGCAATGGCAGCAAAAGCCAAAATTGACAAATGGGATCTCATTAAACTAAAGAGCTTCTGCACAGCAAAAGAAACTACCATCAGAGTGAACAGGCAACCTACAGAATGGGAGAAAAATTTTGCAATCTACTCATCTGACAAAGGGCTAATATCCAGAACCTATGAAGAACTCAAACAAATTTACAAGAAAAAAACAAACAACCCCATCAAAAAGTGGGCAAGTGGAATCACAGAGCATAGAGGAACAAAGTTAGATGCCTGAGCACTATTCTTCCATAAAATCTCTCTCTTGACCCTACATTTTTATCCAAGTAATGCTGCATTCTCTGTTCTCCTCATTAGCAAATCTGTGCGAAAGTATTGGCTACATTTACTGTTTCCACTTAGTAACCTCCCAGGCTTTTCTCAATCCCCTCTAACTGGGATTTGCCCTGCAGTAGCCCAAGCAAATGTTTATAATTTACCAATAAAAAAGAAATTCCTCATCTTTCAGGAATTAAATAAAGAAAAATTTAAAAACCGTTTATATGAATATGCATAAAATGATTCAAATAAATTATCCTGGGAATAACGGCTATATTTAATTATAATACCATATTGTTGGTATGATATATTTTCATGAAGTCTGGCATAGTAACCTGCTCTAAATGAATTTTGCTATGCATGATATCAGGCTGTCTGCCTTCCTTCCTTCCTTTCTTCTTTCCTTCCTTCCTGACTTCATTAATCTCTTTCTCCTGTTTAAAATAAACTGAGTATCTTCAGTTGTAACTCTGACAGGCTTAAATGATAATAGAATTCTCCCTCAATATAGTAGCTTTGTATTAATCTCTTAAATTATTTTTCATTAATATGCAAAAGATAAATTATGTGTGATTTCTAAAGAAGCTTTGTCAAGCTCTAGCAAACTAGCTTAATTATGAAAAATTAAATATTCTGTAATGATCTCTTCTTTTGAAGTCTTTAATATGAAATTACATTTGTTTAATCATAAGCTTGGTTCTTGGGCCTTTCAAGTGGATTTTGGAATTGTAAACCATTATGTTTGAGTGTAATTTAGTTTTTGGCATTAAAATCAATTTAAAATTAAAAAAAAAAAAAAAAAGTGGGCAAGTGATAACAGACACATGAAAAAATGCTCATCATCTCTGGCCATCAGAGAAATGCAAATCATACCACAATGAGATACCATTTCACACCAGTTGGAATGGCAATCATTAAAAAGTCAGGAAACAACAGGTGCTGGAGAGGATGTGGAGAAATAGGAACACTTTTACACTGTTGGTGGGATTGTAAACTAGTTCAACCATTATGGAAAACAGTATAGCAATTCCTCAAGGATTTAGAACTAGAAGTACCATTTGACCCAGCCATCCCATTACTGAGTATATACCCAAAGGCTTATAAATCATGCTGCTATAAAGACACATGCACATGTATGTTCATTGCGGCACTATTCACAATAGCAAAGACTTGGAATCAACCCAAATGTCTACCAGTGACAGACTGGATTAAGAAAATGTGGTACATATACACCATGGAATACTATGCAGTCGTAAAAATGGATGAGTTTTCTTCCTTTGTAGGGACTTAGATGCAGCTGGAAACCATTATTCTCCGCAAACTATCACAAGAACAGAAAACCAAACACCGCATGTTCTCACTCATAGGTGGGAACTAAACAATGAGATCACTTGGACTCAGGAAGGGGAACATCACATACCGGGGCCTATGATGGGGTGGGGGAGGAGGGAGGGATTGCATTCTGAGTTTTACCTGATGTAAATGACGAGTTGATGGGTGCTGACGAGTTGATGGGTGCAGCACACCAACATGGCACAAGTGTACATATGTAACACACCTGCACGTTATGCACATATACCCTAGAACTTAAAGTATAATAATAATAATAATAATAAAAAGAAACTAATGCCTCATTTGTAATCTTAGGATTCTGATGACAATATATCTTTTTCTCTTATGGGACAAGAAACAGAATTCTCTTTTCTGTTAGCATTCATCTGTAAACAAAGATGTCAAAAGGCAATGGAATGGCATAACTATTTTATATAGTATTTTACTCTCATAATGTATTTGTTACCTTGGTAAAGATCAAAGGTTTTTTTTTAAAAGAGAAAAAGGCTTATTTTCAAAAGGTAGCATTATCACATAAAATGCTTCACTGAACTAGTGCCCTGTAGTTCAATGACTGTCATAAAATGGTTGGAACACTTGTTAAAAATTAGAGACAAGCAGAAAGTGTTTGCTAAGGGGAAAAGGCAATTTTTGAATTAAATAGTTGCTTTCATAGGAACATAAACTTAAATCAATAAACCTATCCCTTTTAATAAACTTCTTCCAGTCTTGACAACAAATGATTTGTTTGGTCTACCCTTATTTGGAGAAGTTAGAATGTGTTCTGATATCATTCTGTAATATATGACAAAACATAAGAGAAAAAGTGAAACATTAAATAAAGTGTACCACAGACTTTCGTATTTCAAAATATACACATCCCTCTGCTCACACAAATACAGTCAACTGCCCTGCAGCTATGAGTCTAAAATTCAACTAACAATCAAATATATGCATTTCTCACAAAGCTGATCTTTGACAAATCAGCATAAGACTATAAGGAAAGCAAATACTACATTAAATCTTAGATGTGATTCAAAAGTATAAATGGTGAAGAAATACAATCCCTGACATACTAGTGACTACAAGAATCATCAGCACATTTGGGAAATAAAGTTAAATGACTGGAGAATATATGAATGACTCATGATGCTGTGTCTTGATGTGCAAAGCAACACTGACCTTGAAATGATGCAAAATAATCAGCCTACAACCCTTATGATGTTTGTTCCTGTAAAAAACTTTGTGAGAATTGAGAAAAACATATTGATGTCCATTCAGCTCAACAATGATGCAATCCAGATGGTTACTAAGTAATAAAATTATCTTCCCAAGAGACCTGCACAGATTGTCTTATCTGTTTATGCAGTCTGGGTTATCTATGCTCAAAAATACTCTAAGTACATTTTAGTTGAGAGGAAAGTTACCAGCTTTTAAGGTAAAATTTGATGGATAGTTTATGGAAAAAATAAATGTGTAGGACATTCATTTACTTAACATAAACAGAAATTTTATGTTTTCAGAAAATACAGTTAAAGGTGAAATGTTTGGGAATCTTTGAAAACTATTGACTAGAACAAAAGACTTTATTGACCCTTTAGGAACGTGTCTGATTCTACACAGAATGAACTGAAATGTCTGTTTTGCCATTATCCATTAATATGATCATAAGGCCATATTGTGACACCCATACAAATAAAGCCTGAAATTCATATTTTTATTCCTGGCAGTGACTCAGACTGCTAGAATTGAAAACATTCTTAGACAAGGTTTTTGGATGATGCTAAGCTATATCTTTATATGACAGACATAGATTTACATATGCTTTTTCTTTTAAATAACTCACATACATTTTTATTTTATTTTATATTTAGAAAAAGGAAGAAAGTCACCTGCTGGATGTTCAATTGCAGAGAAGAACAAGTAGTCAAAGCCTGGTGTGGCAAAGGAAAAGAGAGGACAGGACTTGGAATCAAACTTGGGTTCCAACATGTTTCTGCCACTTCCCACACATTCTTCATCTCTTCTAGCTATCTTGAAATACATAATAAATTATTAACTATAATTTCCCTGCTGTATTATCAAATACTAGAAATTTTTCCTTCTACATGACTGTATTTTTGTATCCATTAACCAACATGTCTTGACTTTAAGGAATGAACCAAATCAGTTCCCAAATGTTGTACAAAAACAGATCCCTTGGTTCCAGTCTTCTCTTTCCTTTTCTAGGCTTACCTAACATTTGAAGGTAAACAGGATCAAAACCCAAATGGGTATAGAGTGCTAATGGTTTCAATTATTCTGTTAATGTTAATATTCATATCATGAGTAGTCTGAGACAAGGGATACTCAGCAGATGCCAAAAATAGAATGAGCTTGTCCTTACCAAACAGCAGCATTACATTTTAGAGACTCATCCCAGGCACATGGTTAATATTAAAGATGCCAACCACATCAGGAAGAGGCTGGATAAAGCGATAGCTCTTGTATTCTATCCTTGGAATAACATCCATTTAAAATTAAAGAATAGTTTAAAAATTAAACTCTAAGTTGCAATATAAACATTTCTATGATAAAGAAATTTTGTAGTCTGGAAGACATTTTTAAGATATGTTTTAAAAAATGATTATGGCCACATCAATTTAGGTTAGATTGGATAATAGAAAACTCAGCTTTGTTCATTACAGAGGGGGCAGTCAGGCAAAAGGAAGTACATTATAGTTAAATGTAATATTTAGAGAATATAATAAAATATCTGACAACATATTCCTGGATTTCAGAAGGATTATGAAAAATACTTTTGTAGGATTTAATAGTCTCACCAAGTAAAATATCATATTTCAAAATAAGCATATTAAAAATAAAATGGATTTTTCAAAATAGTGAGTATGAAAAACTCTTTGTATATAAGTCAAGTAATGATGCAAAAAAAAATTTCATAAATCAATCATCCCTCTATACTTGTTTCATTAAAGGATAATATATTGGAATATCATTTCAGCAATGTTGCCAAAGTTTCCCAGATTTGATTTCAATCCAAAATTTGTATCTGAACTCAGCACTTTAAAAACAAAGAAAAAAGGAAAATTCAGTGCAGATGTACATTTCCATTATACTTAGTGCATAAGACTATAGTTGAAGCATATTTGTCATCTTGACAACTAGCCAACAAAAAAATATTAGAGAAACATGAAGACAAGCTGCATATTTCTGTACAATCATTCCATAACTCAGATTATAGAGCAACATAGTAACTTAATGTGTATTTATAACTTCCACAAGTTCTCCAGAATCTGGCAGTAGATTGGGGAAAGAAAAGAAGACAACGCATTAATCAATCATCAAATGCTTAACAATATGCCCAATAAACCATGTGACTCTTTGAATGAATCAAAAATATTAGAATTGTAGGATTAATCTATGCCTCAGGGACTTAACAACTATATGTCTCTTGTTTTTGTTTCTATTTAATTATATTGATTTATTGAAAAACATATATGCTTTGAAAAGATTTTTTTCAATGAGCTGCATAAACTGATGACATTTAATAAACACAATGAATTAAAAACTTAGGGAACTGATAAATATATCTGGAAAATAAAGTCTAAAAAACAGTTGAATGTCAGTATACATAAAAGAAACACTGTAGAATTACAAAAATTATACTTAAAACTCCAGATCTATCATGTACTAGAAATAGACAAGATTAATTTCTCTTTTTCTTAATTCCTTGTTCATCTATAAAATAATGGACACAGCATTGGAATGAAATGTCATCATGCCATTATTTTCCGGAGTGAGTAGCTTCCTGGAAAATTGAAGAAAATTAATGAAAATGTTTAGAAATAGTGAGATTTAGTAAAAGTAGCATGACAAATAAATAACTTTTTAATGCATCAGAATAATCTTTTGGAAAATACAGTGAAAATATGCCATTTCTAATTGTCTAGGAACAAATTTTATTAGAATTTTATAAGAGACCAATAAAAAGAATCATCAAAATTTACTGAAAAATACAAAAGAAGACTTGAAAAAATGGAAAGACTGTTCTCCTTCATGAAAAAAAATATATTTTGTTCTAAATAACTTACCAATTTAAGAATTCTAATCAGAACTCCAAAAAGTAGAAAGAATCTCAAATTAATGATCTAATATCACACTTAGAGGAAATAGAAAAGCAAAAGCAAACTAACCCTAAAGTTAGTAGATGTAAAGAAATAGTTAAAACCAGAGCTGAGCTGAATGAAATTGAGACCCAAAAATCTATGCACGGCATCAATGAAACGAAAAGCTGGTCATTTGAAAAGGTAACCACAATCAATAGGCCACCAGCTAAACTAACAAATAAAAAAAGAGAGAAGATCTAAATAAGCACAATCAGAAATAACAAAGGTGATATTACAAATAATCCCACAGAAATGCAAATGATCTTCAGAGACTGAGGATAATCTCTATGCACACAAACTGGAAAAACTAGAAAAAATGGATAACTTCCTGGAAACAGACAACGTAAGATTAAATCAAGAAGAAATTGAAACTCTGAAAAAACTAGTATCAAGTTCCAAAATTGAGTCATTAATGAAAAACTTACCAAACAAACAAACAAAAAAGCCAGATCAGATAGACATACAAAGAAGAGCTGGCACCAATTCTACTGAAACTATTCCACAAAACTGAGGAGGAGTAGGCTTCATTACTTGAAAGCAAACTTGATTGAATATATGCAAATCAATTAATGTAATTCATCACATAAACATAATTTTTAAAACCATATGATCATCTAAATATATGCTCATAAAGCTTTCAATAAAATCCAAAATTTCTTTATGATAGAAACTCAACAAACTAGATATTGAAGAAATATACCTCAAAATGATGAGTCATCTATGAGAAACCTAAAACCAACATTGTACTGAACATGCACAAGTTAGAAGTGTGTACTCTTAAGAAATAGAACAAGACAAGGATACCCGTTCGCACCACTCCTATTCAACACAGTACTGGAAGTCCTAGCCAGAGCAATCAGGCAATGGAAAAAATAAAAGGCATTCAAATAGGAAGAGAGGAAGCCAGACTTTCTCTCTCTGCTGATTATATGATTCTATACAGAAAACCCTAAAGACTCCACCAAACAGCTCTTACATTTCATTAATGACTTCAGTAAAGTGTCAGAATACATAACTACAAAACACTGCTGAAAGAAATCATAGATGAAACAAACAAATGGAAAAACATTTTACGCTCAAGGATTGGAAGAATCAATAACATTATAATGTCCATACTGCCCAAAGCAATCTATAGATTCAATGCTATTCCTATTCCTATCAAACTACCAATGTCATATTTCACAGGTAGAAAAAACAACTGTAAAATTCATATGGAACTAAAAAAGAGCCTGATTAGCCAAAGCAATCCTAAGCAAAAAGAACAAAGTTGAAGGCATTACATTACCCAACTTTAAATTATACTATAAGGCTAAGGCAACCAGAACAGCATGGTACTGGTACCAAAACAGCATGGTACTGGTACAAAAACAGACATGTAGACCAATGGAAAAGAATAGAGAACCCAGAAATAAAGCTGCACACCTACAGCCATCTGATCTTCAACAAAGTCAAGAAAAATAAGCAATGAAGATAGGATTCCTTATTCAATAAATGATGCTGGATAGCTGGCTGGCTATATGCAGAAAATGAAACTGGACTTCTACTTTTCACCATATACAAAAATTAACTCAAGATGGATTAAAGATTTAAGTGTGAGACCTCAACCTCTGAGAACCTGATATGGTTTGGCTGTGTCCACACTCAAATCTCATCTTGAATTGCAGTTTCTACATGTTGTGGGAGGGACCAGATGGAGATAATTGAATCATGGGGGCAGTTTCCCCCATGCAGTTCTCGTGATAGTGAATGAGTCCTTGCAAGATAATGGTTTAATAAGGGGCTTTTCCCCTTTTGCTCTGCACTTCTCCTTGCTGCTGCTGCTGCCATGTGAAGAAGGACATGTTTGCTTCCCCTTCTGCCACGATTGTAAGTTTCCTGAGGCCTCCCCAGCCCTGAGGAACCGTGAGTCAATTAAACCTCTTCCCTTACTAAATTATCCAGTCTCTCGTATGTCCTTATAGCAGTGTGAGAATGGACTAATACAGAATCCTAGAAGAAAACCTAGGAAACATCATTCTGAATACCAGTTTTGGGAAAGAATTTATGTCTAAGTTCTCAAAAGCAATTATAACAAAAACAAGGATTTGCAAGTGAGACTTAATTAAACTAAAGAGTTTCTGTACAACAAAAGAGACTATCAGCAGAGTAAACAAAAACCTACAGTATGCGAGAAAATATTCACAAGCTATACATTCAATAAAGATCTAATACTCAGAATCTGTGAGAAACTTAATTCAACAAGCATAAAACAAACAACCTCATTGAAAAGTGTGCAAAAGACATGAACAGAGACTTCTCAAAAGAAAACATATAAATGACCAATAAACATATGAAAAAATGCTCAACATCACTAATCATCAAAGAAACGCAAATTAAAACCACAATGAGATACCACGTAATACCAGTCAGAATGACTATTATTAAAAATTAAATAAACAAACAAACAAAAAACAATTTATGCTAGATAAAAGTGAAAACTTATGCACTGGGAATATAAATTTGTTCAGTCACTGTGGAAAATAGTTTGGAGATTTATCTGCAAACTTGAAATAGAAATGATAATTTAATCCAGCAATCCTATTACTGGGTGTATATTCAAAGGAAAATATATCATTATACTGAAAAGACACATGCACATCTATATTCATCACAGTACTATCCACAATAGCAAAGACATGGAATCAACCTATATGCCCATCAATGGTAGACTGAATAAAGAAAATGTGGTACATATACACCATGAAATTCTATGTAGCCATAAAAACGAATGAAAGAATGTTCTTTGCAGCCACATGAATGCAGCTGGAGGCCATTATTCCAAGCAAATTAATGCAGGAACAGAAAAGCAAATATTGCAGGTTCATACTTGTAAATGGGAGCTAACCACTGGGTAATCACAAACATAGCCATGGCAACAATAGAAACTGGGGACTACTAGAGTATGGAGGGAGGGAGATAAGGACTGGGAAACTATTGGGTGCTATGCTCACTATGTTGGGAATCAACCCTACCCCAAACCTTAGCATCGTGCGATGTACACATGTAACAAACCTGCGTATCTACCTCCTGAATCTAAAATAAAAGTTGAAAGTATTTTTAAAAATTTCAACATGATATTTTTGCATCTTAACTAGCCTATTTTAATGTTCATGTGGGAGAAAGTATGTAGAAAGCAACTGACCAAGGCAGCCTTAATATTCCCGTCAGCTTGACTAAAGTTTAGACAGATATTTTTCTGACTATAGGTCTCTGATCTTCCCATTCTTAGAGCATTTACTTTTAAAAACACAACAGCATTCTTACTCTACACTTCTGAGATATAAATCTACCAGCTTCTTGCCAGTTTCACAGCCCAGGAATGCCTTTCTTAAGAACCTGGAAGCCATACTTTTGAAATGTAATTATCAAGAAAGATAAGGCCTCTATTTTCTAGCTCTGTCAGAGGGTGGGAGCCTAACTTTGATAAGCAACAATTAGCAAACAGAGATGGCCTACTCACATTGACCATTCTTCCCGTAATGCCCTGCAGTACTTTTTCACAGGCTCACCCTACGGCTTAAAATCTCTCCTTGTTTTGTTTCAGAGGAGTTAAATTCACTCTTTATCCCCTTTGTGATTGGCTTGACCCTATTGCAATACCCTTGAATAAAGCCTTCCTTGTCTGTTTCACTCGTTTGATCCAAATTTTCTTTGATAAAACCAAGACACTTTTGAAAAAGAAGAAAAGGGTGTAAGAAGAGGAATGCATATATATTGGGTATCAAGTATCATAAATTTACAATAATTAAAAACCAAGGTATTGGTGCCCAATGAGATAAGTTAACCCTTTTCTCATTTGCCCTGAGAATACTTTCCAGTAGTGCTTGAGGCTGCAGCATTTACCCCAAGATAAACTTTGCCAGAAATATCTGTCTTTTATGATTATTTTTGCATCACTCTAGTATATCAACTTTGGAAACAAAAGGCATCATTCTATTTATGGCATACTGTTTTTAGTAGTTGTATTTCCATTTACAAAATATAGTAATTCTTGATCACTGAAAATGTCAAACCCTAGAAAACAGCATTCCTATGCGTAATGTTAACATTGTTCTCGAACAGTTGTTGGTCAAAGATTCATTTGATGAATCTGATTTTTCTGAAATACACAATTCTGATGATTCAGATGATTCTGATATTAGGTCTGTTTACAAATAACTCCAAAAACAGGTTTTAAAAATATATTTTTTTTTTGTATTTTATTTTCACGTTGAAAATCAGATTTGCTTCAGGCTCAAAGAGCGTGTTTATGTAAAATTAAATGAGTGCTGGTATTGAACTGTACTTTCTTTTTCTGAACGGGAAAAGGGTTAATATATCAGAAGAGTCAAAAACATCCCCATGTATGTGTGCAAATTTAGTATGTTATACATACAAAATTTTAAATCAGTAAAATAAAATATGAACTATACAATAAAGATGTTGGGACAATGGAATCCCCACATGGAGAAAATAAAGTTTGATCCCAGCCTCATGCCATACACAAAAATAAATTCTGGTTGGATTAAAACTCTTAATTAGAAATTGAAAAGTTAGAGCCAAGGGGCCAACTATAGCTGAGAATTTATGTGTTTGTTTTAGTTTTAGTCTTACAGCATCACAGTGTTAAAAAAAAAAACTTTGAACTTGATTACACTTTGAGTGTCTGCCCTGCTACACTAACCCTAACTTGTATTGTCTTGCATCCTGCCTGTTTCTAGGTAGTCAATCATACCTGCAATTTTGTACCTATGATTAAAAAATGGAGTAAATAATTATAAAATATTCAAGGAACATATTTTTAAAAACCATTTTTATAATGGGTAAAATCATAGAAGTCAGTCTGGAAGGATATTCAGCAAAGTGTTAATAGTAGTTTTCTCTGGACAGACAGGAAGTAAGATTAAGTTCAAAAGATGTTCCAATCAATAGAAAAAGAGGGAATCCTCCCTAACTCATTTTATGAGGCCAACATCATCCTGATACCAAAGCCTGGCAGAGACACAACAAAAAAAGAGAATGTTAGACCAATATCCCTGATGAACATCGATGCAAAAATCCTCAATAAAATACTGGCAAACCGGATTCAGCAACACATCAAAAAGCTTATGCACCATGATCAAGTGGGCTTCATCCCTGGGATGCAAGGCTGGTTCAACATTCGCAAATCAATAAACATAATCCAGCATATAAACAGAACCAAAGACAAGAACCACATGATTATCTCAATTGATGCAGAAAAGGCTTTTGACAAAATTCAACAGCCCTTCATGCTAAAAACTCTCAATAAATTCGGTATTGATGGAACGTACCTCAAAATAATAAGAGCTATTTATGACAAACCCACAGCCAATATCATACTGAATGGGCAAAAACTGGAAAAATTCCCTTTGAAAACTGGCACAAGACAGGGATGTCCTCTCTCACCACTCCTATTCAACATAGTGTTGGAAGTTCTGGCTAGGGCAATCAGGCAAGAGAAAGAAATCAAGGGTATTCAGTTAGGAAAAGAAGAAGTCAAATTGTTCCTATTTGCAGATGACATGATTGTATATTTAGAAAACCCCATTGTCTCAGCCCAAAATCTCCTTAAGCTGATAAGCAACTTCAGCAAAGTCTCAGGATACAAAATTAATGTGCAAAAATCACAAGCATTCTTATATACCAGTAACAGACAAACAGAGAGCCAAATCAGGAATGAACTTCCATTCACAATTGCTTCAAAGAGAATAAAATACCTAGGAATCCAACTGACAAGGGATGTAAAGGACCTCTTCAACGAGAACTACAAACCACTGCTCAATGAAATAAAAGAGGACACAAACAAATGGAAGAACATACCATGCTCATGGATAGGAAGAATCAATATCGTGAAAATGGCCATACTGCCCAAGGTAATTTATAGATTCAATGCCATCCCCATCAAGCTACCAATGAGTTTCTTCACAGAATTGGAAAAAACTGCTTTAAAGTTCATATGGAACCAAAAAAGAGCCCGCATCTCCAAGACAATCCTAAGTCAAAAGGACAAAGCTGGAGGCATCACGCTACCTGACTTCAAACTATACTACAAGGCTACAGTAACCAAAACAGCATGGTACTGGTACCAAAACAGAGATATAGACCAATGGAACAGAACAGAGTCCTCAGAAATAATACCACACATCTACAGCCATCTGATCTTTGACAAACCTGAGAGAAACAAGAAATGGGGAAAGGATTCCCTATTTAATAAATGGTGCTGGGAAAATTGGCTAGCCATAAGTAGAAAGCTGAAACTGGATCCTTTCCTTACACCTTATACGAAAATTAATTCAAGATGGATTAGAGACTTAAATGTTAGACCTAATACCATAAAAGTTCTAGAGGAAAACCTAGGTAGTACCATTCAGGACATAGGCATGGGCAAAGACTTCATGTCTAAAACACCAAAAGCAACGGCAGCAAAAGCCAAAATTGACAAATGGGATCTCATTAAACTAAAGAGCTTCTGCACAGCAAAAGAAACTACTATCAGAGTGAACAGGCAACCTACAGAATGGGAGAAAATTTTTGCAATCTACTCACCTGACAAAGGGCTAATATCCAGAACCTACAAAGAACTCAAACAAATTTACAAGAAAAAAACAAACAACCCCATCAAAAAGTGGGCAAAGGATATGAACAGACATTTCTCAAAAGAAGACATTCATACAGCCAACAGACACATGAAAAAATGCTCATCATCACTGGCCATCAGAGAAATGCAAATCAAAACCACAATGAGATACCATCTCACACCAGTTAGAATGGCGATCATTAAAAAGTCAGGAAACAACAGGTGCTGGAGAGGATGTGGAGAAATAGGAACACTTTTACACTGTTGGTGGGATTGTAAACTAGTTCAACCATTATGGAAAACAGTATGGCGATTCCTCAAGGATCTAGAACTAGATGTACCATATGACCCAGCCATCCCATTACTGGGTATATACCCAAAGGATTATAAATTATGCTGCTATAAAGACACATGCACATGTATGTTTATTGCAGCACTATTCACAATAGCAAAGACTTGGAATCTACCCAAATGTTCATCAGTGACAGATTGGATTAAGAAAATGTGGCACATATACACCATGGAATACTATGCAGCCATCAAAAAGGATGAGTTTGTGTCCTTTGTAGGGACATGGATGCAGCTGGAAACCATCATTCTTAGCAAACTATCACAAGAACAGAAAACCAAACACCGCATGTTCTCACTCATAGGTGGGAACTGAACAATGAGATCACTTGGACTCAGGAAGGGGAACATCACACACCGGGGCCTATCATGGGCAGGCGGGCGGGGGGAGGGATTGCATTGGGAGTTATACCTGATGTAAATGACGAGTTGATGGGTGCAGCACAGCAACATGGCACAAGTATACATATGTAACAAACCTGCACGTTATGCACATGTACCCTAGAACTTAAAGTATAATAATAATAAATAAATTTAAAAAAACAAAAAAAACAAAAGATGTTGAAGAAAAACTTAAACATTTGATCTAATACACTGAAGGGTCGTTTAAATGTTTCATCACAAGCACATACTCAGGTATTTCTCATGAAAGTTTCATCATAATAAAGTAAAGAAAATTGGAACAATATTACCCATCTCTTAGAATTGTATTAAAGATTAAAGTAGATGGCCTACTGCAATCTCTGACACATAATAAATACTTGATAAAGTACAGTCATTCTATTAATATTAGAATCATTTTGATAATTTTCTCTATTTTTGTTATCATAAGGTTTGCATGCATTTTACATATTTATCTCTAATAAGAAATCATCACATTTGTACCTTGGGATACAGAAAGTTTAAAAAAAGAAATCATCACAAATTATATATAAGCATTTAATTCAAAGAATTGTAATGTGATCATGATAAACTTAGGATATCTAAGGAAAACATACAATTAAAAATATTGCCCTGTATGTGTGGTCCCCCACTCTCTCTGATATGAACCAGGATCCTCATGCCTCTTTAAAAGGCTTAGTGCATGGTTATCAAAATGTATGACAGTCAATAGTCCACACTTAAGAGTTAACAACAATAAAAACTCTATGGTAGCAAAAGATGCTTGCTCACGGCGGAATAATTTACTAATGTGGACTTGCAATTGCTGGTTATAAAAGAAGAACTTGAAACAGAAAAAGAGGACAGATATGATCCTAGTATCTCAAAGCAATGCAACTTTTTACTCAAAATGGAAATCATTGTATCCTCTAATCCCAACCTAGTCTTTTCTCCACAAAAGGGCATCACTACAAATCTGAATGCTTAGAAATTAATAAACTCAGCTAATTCCACTATTTTCTTAAAGGCAGTACAAAGAAAGAACAAGACATGATACCTCCCCAAAGAGAGCTTATAATCTAGTGGAAATATAGAAATAAATCCATAAGACAAGTTAAAGTCTGAACCCTGATGTCTTGAATAACAGCCATAAAAATTCAAAGACTATCTATCAGTATGGGATGGAAGAATCAGAGATAGTTTTATATTTAAAATGTGATGATGATGATGATGATGATGATGATGATAAAAACAGCAACAAAAATACCACTAATAACCTAGCTTATGTAGTGTTGCCTGCATGCCAGCTGTGGTTCTGTTTCACATATATTAGTCATTTAATCCTCCCACTAACCTTATGAGGTGAATGTCTTATTTTCCCAATTCTTTAGAAGAGTCACCTGAAGCATAAGGAGGTTAAGCAACTTCCCAGAGTCAAACATTCAGTGTGTCATACTGTTAGAATTTGAACCCAGGCAAAAAGCTTTAGACCTGATACTACTGGCCAAATATTAGGAAAGCTTGCACCTTAAAAGATAGATGTTCAGTAATAGTAGCAAACATGACATGCTTCACCCACACTCCTTCATACAGTTCCCACGGGGTCTAATATTCCACAACAGTGTAACAATTTTCCAGGACTGGGGAAAGAGATGAAAGAAATATGATAGGGAATCTTCAGGCTGTACCTGATCCATACGAGAATTAAAATTAATAGACAGCCCTCTTCTGCTCAAGTTGAATCACTCAAGCATCTTTGTATGTTCAGGTCCTTAGAAAAGACAGAGAGGGAAAGATAAAATCCAGCTGCGTTTTCTAGGTTTCAATGGGACAAGGGGAAAAATCATTATGGCAGCTAAAAGGAAAACAACAACAACAAAAAATCAGTTACGAGCTGCCTGTTACCATAGAGAAAGATATGCCACTTTCTAAGGGGGTGGTTCCCAAATTTTAGTGTGCATCAGAATCCCCTAGAGGGCTTTTTAAACCATGGACTGCTGGGTGCTACCTTTAATTTCTGATTCAGTAGGCTAAGGAGGGGCCAAGAATTTGTCTATTTAATGGCCTTCCTGATGCCACTGATGCTGCTGAGGACCACACTGAGAAATAACGATCTAAATATTTTTACATAACTGGGCTTATAGAGTGAATCCTGTTGTGTGCCTGATGAAATGTATTTTATAAATTGTGGTAATTAGAGGGACCAATGGGTTCTTCTCTGTTATTGGTGCATGGCCAAGCAGATATTGGCAAACTTGAGCTTGCATTTCAAAAAACATCCACGATCTTGGATTATTTTGCCTTATAATATATATTGGTTTCCTAAGGTTGCCATAACAAATTATTCAAGTTGTCTGGTTTAAAACACAGAAATTTATTCTCTCACAGTCTAGAGGCCAGAAGTCTGAAATCGAGGTGTCAGCAGGTTTAGTTCCTTCTGGAGGCTCTGAAAGGGAATCTGTTCCAAGTCTTTCTTCTAGCTTCTGGTGGTGTGCTGGAAATTCTTGGTGTTCTGTGGCTTACAGATGCATCACTTCACTCTCTGCCTCCAGCAGCACATAACGTTCTTCCTGTGTGCCTCTCTGTTTCTCTTCTTTCTATAAGTGATTAGATTTAAGGCACACCCTAATCTATTAAGACCTCATCTGAATTAATTAAGGCCTTGTTTCCAAATAAAGACACATTCCGAGATTTCAGATGGACAGGAATTTGAGAAGGATTCAACCCAGTACATTCTCTATCCCAGTTTCTTAACTGCATTGTCATAAATAGTTAAAAATGACAAAATATGGTTCTTCTTTAGTCCTCAGGATTCTGGAAGGAGCACAGAGTATGGAGTCCACAGCCCTTGGCACTGTGAAAAGCTTCATCCATCCATATATCCTCCTATATCCTTGTGCATTGTACAAGCATTACCATTTTCTATGCATGCCATCATGTGAAAATGACTGGAAGGCACTACAACCAACTGAACTAAATAGATACAAATAGACTAAGATAATAATTTCATATTCCTCTTCTACTACATTTAAGTCTTATTATGCCAAGTTCTCCTAGGAAGTAACAAATCCTATAAAAAAGGAAATCAGTACCTTTGTAGTTCCTTTGTGAAAAAAATTAAATTCTGTTGACACTAAAATTGTTGCACTGGAGTTTTATACTTCTCAACAAATTTGAATATTTATGAGTTAGTCATATTTCAATATTTGGCAATCTTTTGAGAAATATACAATAGATACTATGTGTCAGGCTAAAGATGCAAAGATACTAAATAAGACACAGTCTCTTCCTTTAAAGACTTTAAGAGTCAGTGAAGGAAATGGCTCAAAAGGCAAAATTTTAAAACAATCTGTTAATACAGACATAGAGATATACAAAGAGAGTTTGGACCTATTTGGGAAAAGTGACCGAGTAAGGCTTCTTAATGACATCCTTGTTAAAAAATCCAGTGGTCCATTTTAAATCCTCATCTTGACTTGGAAGTATCATTTTAAATAGATTTTGCCTCCACAATTTATAATCCCAGGACTCTGCTCTTTTGTGGTGCTCCTGCTTCTTCATTGCCTCCCCTTTAATTTTCTTTTCCTTAATCTACTTTATCTCACCAGTCTCTAAAGTGTGTTGGCTCTAGAGCTCAGTCTTCAAGTCTCTTTTCTATTGTGCTTTTTTTTCTTTTCTTTATGTCTTTCTTTTTCTTTTTTTGTGTGATTTCCTCCAGCCTTGTGGCTTTAAACACCAACTGTTTACATCTGATTCTCACAGCTATCTCTTTGCCCTGGACTTTTCCCCTGAATTCTAGATTCATATATCTAATGACATTTTCAACTCCACTTAGTTGTTTAATAATAGTCATTTCCAGCTTCATCTATTCATCAACAAATTTCTGGTTTTTCCAATAAAATCTTACCTCTTCCCTTGTTCTCTCCCTCTAAGGAAATGGAAACTCTATTGTTATAGTTTATCAGACCAAAAATCTTGGTGTCATCTTTGATTATTCTCTTTATATCACTATGTACATCCAATTTATTATTAAATGCTGCTGATAATTACCCTTAAAACGTATTCCCAATCCAACTAGTTTTTTCCACCTTCACATAAACACAACCTAGGCTCGTCAACTCTCAGATGGTGGCAAAAACTTCCTAGCTGGTGCCTTGCCTTTGCCATTCTTCTCAGTCAGTCTGTTCTCAGTGTTTCACTCAGAATGATGTTTTTAAAATTTAATTCAGATCATAGGACTTCGGGGGGGCAAAACCCTCTGAGATGGGTAATATTGAGTGTCAACTTGATTGCATTGAAAAATGCAAAGTACTGATCCTGAGCCTGTCTGTGAGGGTGTCACCAGAGATTAACATTTGAGTCAGTGGGCTGGGAAAGGCAGACACACCCTTAATCTGAGTGGGCACCATCTCATCAGCTGCCAGTGCAGCCAGAATATAAAAGCAGGAAGAAAAATGTGAAAAGGACAGATTGGCTTAGCCTCCCAGCTTACATCTTTCTCTCGTACTGGATGCTTCCTGCACTCGAACATGAGACTCGAAGTTCTTCAGCTTTGGAACTCAGACTGGCTTCCTTGCTCCTCAGCTTGCAGACAGCCTATTGTGGGACCTTGTGATCCTGTGAGTTAATACTCCTTAATAAACTCCCACATATATATATGTTTGTGAATACACACACACACACACACACACACACACATATCTCCTATTAGTTCTGTCCCTCCAGAGAACCCTAATACAGATTTTGGTACCGGGGTGGTTCTAGAAGAATAGAACAGAATATTAAAGATGGAGTTCTTTCCTTGATTTTGAAGTTTCTGGAGTTGGCTACTTAATATTAGACACAAAAACTCTAAGGACTCTACTTCTAATAGTATGAAAAACACTGATAGTCCTTGGCGTGAACTGTTTAGAGAGTTATGCAGAAAAAAAATGCATTTGACACACTTGATTCACTGCTCTTGAGAGGCAAGGAATTTAGTGACTCTATACATAATAACTTTGACCATATATGGAGAACCAAGGAACATAATGAAGCTAGTTGGTTGCTCCAAAGTTCACTGAATAAAGTGATGAAAGAAAATTATGAACTCAGGGATTCTAACTCCCAGCTTCAGAAGCAGATACTGAGCCTCAGATCTGATTGCTCTGAGTCAGTCTTATCTCCTATAGAAAAAGAGCTGAAATTGTGGAAAATCAGACACAAGCTCTTATGTGAGTGGCTGACCTGCAAGGAAAGGTGCGTGCACAGCCTTGCCAGGTGTCTACTGTTAAAGTGAAGGCATTGATTGCAAAAGAATGAGACTCTGCAACCTGGAATGGGGATGTGTGGGAGGACCCTGATGAAGCTGCGGACACTGAGCTTGTAAACTCTGATGAAACTTTTTTGCCAGAAGAAACAACTTCTCCATCTCTAGTAGTGGCAAAATTCTCTCTCCAACCCACGCTGCCATAAGGCTTTCCACCTTTGTCCAAGGATATAAATAATGTGTTGCCTGAGGCAACAGTGATGGCCTCCCCTAAGGCAGTTGCCAGCCAAGATAATGTTGATTTTCCTCAGGAGCCACTCCCAACACCCTTGTTTGCTTCTAGACCGATAACTAGACTAAAGTCCTGGTGGGCCCCTACAGGTGAGGTTTACAGTGTGACCCATGAGGAGGTGTGCTACACTCAAAAACAACTGCTTGATTTCTAATTTATATAAGCAGAAATCTGGAGAACAGGCATGGGAATGGATATTAAGGGTGTGGGATAATGGTGGAAGGAACATAGAGTTGGATCAGGCTGCATTTATTCATTCGGGCCAACTAAGTAGGGACTCTGCATTTAATGTTGCAAGTCAGGGAGTTTAAAAAGGTTCTAATAGTTTATTTGCTTGGTTAGCTGAAATATGGATTAAAAGATGGCCCACTATGAGTGAGCTGGAAATGCTTGATCTCCCTTGGTTTAATGTACAGGAAGGGATCCAAAGGCTTAGGGAGATTGGGATCATGGAGTGGATTACTTTCTTTAGACCTACTCATCCCAGCTGGGAGGGTTCAGAAAATATACCCTTGACCAATGCTTTGCAAAATGGATTTGTGAGGGCAGCACCTGGATCTTTGAAGAGTCCTGTAATTGCTCTTCTCTGTATGTCAGATCTAACAGTGGGAACGGCAGTCACTTGACTACAAAATTTAAGTACAATGGGAATAATTGGATCCCAACATGGTAGGGGCCAAGTGGCAGCACTTACTCAAACATCAAAGGCAAGGTGGGTGTAGCTAGCATAATGGATAGCAGAGGCAAAGCAGCAATTAGAATAGTCTGATTCATGCAAAGCTTTGGCATTGGCTAATTAATCACGGTGTTCCTAGAAGTGAAATTGATAGAAAGCCTACTACATTCCTACTTAATTTATATAAGCAAAAATATTCCAGGTCAAGTGGAAAAAAGACTAATTTGAATTATAAAAACAGAGAATTACTGTCCTCAATTAATTTCCAGACTTGAGCCAGTTTACAGACCCAGAACCTCTTGTGAAGGGGAGGCTGGGTCCTGTTGAGGAAAGACCCCAACACACTACCGAAAATTTATGCTATTAATCTTCCTTCCATCCTTCACCAAGAAGACCTCTGGTCTTTTACCAGGGTAACTGTGCACTGGGGAAAGGGAAATTATCAGACATTTTGGGGACTACTGGACACTGGCTCTGAGTTGACATTGATTCCAAGGGACCCAAAACGTCACTGTGGTCCTCCAGTTAAAGTAGGGGCTTATGAAGGTCAGGTAATTAATGGGCTTTTATCTCAGGTCTGACTTACAGTGGGTCCCCAGACTTATCCTGTCATCATTTCCCAAGTGCCAGAATGCATAATTGGCATAGACATACTTAACAAGTGGGAGAACCCCCACTTTGGCTCCCTGACTGGTAGAGTGAGGGTTATTATGGTGGGAAAGGCCAAATGGAAACCATTAGAGCTGCCCATACCTAGAAAAATAGTAAATCAAAAACAACATCACATCCCCGGATGGATTACAGAGATTAGTACCACCATCAAGGTCTTGAAAGGTACAGGGTGGTGATTTTCATCACATCCCCATTCAACTCTCCCATTTGGCCTGTGCAGAAGACAGATGGATCTTGGAGAATGACAGTGGATTGTCGTAAGCTTAACCAAGTGGTGACTCCAATTGCAGCTGCTGTACCAGATGTGTTTTCATTGCTTGAGCAAATTAACACGTCTCCTGGTACCTGGCATGCAACCATTGACTTGGCAAATGCCTTTTTCTCCATTTCTGTCCATAAGGTCCTCCAGAATCAATTTGCCTTCAGCTGCCAAGGCCAGCAGTATACCTTTACTGTACTGCCTCAGGGGTATATCAACTCTCTGGCTTTGTGTCATAGTCTCATTTGGAGAGAGCTTCATTGGTTTTCACTTCCACAAGATATCACGCAGGTCCATTATATCGATGCATTATGCTGATCGGATGCAGTGAGCAAGAATTGGATCCAGTGAGCAAACACACTGGACTTCTTGGTGAGACATTTGCATGCCGGAGAATGAGAAATAAAGTTGACTAAAATTCAGGAAACTTCTACCTCAGTAAAATTTCTGGAGGTCCAGTGGAGTGGGGCCTCTTGAGATATTCCTTCTAAGGTGAAGAATACATTGCTGCATTTGTCCTCTCCTACAACCAAGAAGGAGGCACAATGCCTAGTGGGCCTGTTTGAATTTTGGAGGCAACACGTTCCTCATTTGGATGTGTTATTCTGGCCCATATATTGAGTGACCTGAAAGGCTGCTAGTTTTGAGTGGGGTCCAGAATAGGAGAAGGCTCTGCAACAGGCCCAGGCTGCTGGGCAAGCTGCTCTGCCACTTAGGCCATATGACCCAGCAGATCCAATGATGCTTGAGGTATCCGTGGCAGATAGGGATGCTGTTTGGAGCCTTTGGCAGGCCCCCATAGATGAATCACAATGGAGGCCTATAGGATTTTGGAGCAAGGCCCTGACATCTTTTGCAGATAACTACTCTCCATTTGAGAAACAGCTCTTGGCCCATTACTGGGGTTTGGTGGAAACTGAACATTTGACTATGGGTCATCAAGTCACCATGCGACCTGAACGGCCTATCATAAACTGGGTGCTTTCTGATCCATCTAGCCATAAAGTGGGTCATGCACAGCAACATTCCATCATCAAATAAGAGTGGTATATATGTGATTGGGCTTCAGCATGTCCTGAAGGCACAAGTAAGTTACCTGAGGAAGTGGTTCAAATGCCCATGGTCTCCACTTCTGTGACCCTGCCTTCTCTCCCCTAGCCTGAACTGATGGCTCCATGAGGAGTTCCCTATAATCAGTTGACAGAGGAAGAGAAGACTAGGGCCTCATTCACAGATGGTTCTGCATGATATGAAGGCACCATCCGAAAGTGGACAGCTGCAGCACTACAGCCCCTTTCTAGGACATCCCTGAAGAACAGTGATGAAGGGAAGTCTTCCCAGGGGGCAGAACGTTGATCAGTGCACCTGGTTGTGCACTTTGCATGGAAGGATAAATGACCAGATGTGTGATTATATACTGACTCGTGGGCTGTAGCCAATGGTTTGACTGGATGATCAGGGACTTTAAAGCATGATTAGAAAACTGGTGACAAAAGAAATTTGAGGAAGAGGTACGTGGATGGACCTCCCTGAGTGGTCAAAAACTGTGAAGATGTTTGTATCCTATGTGAGTGCTCACCACCAGGTGACCTCAGCAGAGGAGAATTTTAATAATCAAGTGGATAGGATGACCCGTTCTGTGGACACCACTCAGCCTCTTTCCCCAGCCACCCCTGTCATCACCCAATGCTCCCATGAACAAAATGGCCAGTGGCAGGGATGGAGGTTATGCATGGGCCCAGCAACATGGACTTCCACTCACCAAGGCTGACCTGGCTAAGGCCACTGCTGAGTGTTCAATTTGCCAGCACCAGAGACCAACACTGAGCCCTGGATATGGCACCATTACTCAGGGTGATCAGCCAGCTACCTGGTGGCAGGTTGATTATATTGGACCTCTTCCATGATCATGGAAAGGGAAGAGGTTTGTCCTTCCTGGAATACATACTTACTCAGGATATGGGTTTGCCTCTCCTGCATGCAATGTTTCTGCCAAGACTACCATCCATGGACTCACAGAATGCCATCATGGTATTCCACACAGCATTGCCTCTGACCAAGGCACTCACTCACTTTACAGCTAAAGTGTGGCAGTGGGCTCATGCTCATGGAATTCACTGATCTCACCATGTCCCCATCATCTTGAAGCAGCTGGATTGATAGAATGGCGGAATGGCCTTTTGAAGCCACAATTACAACACCAACTAGGTGACAACATGTTGCAGGGCTGGGGCAAAGTTCTCCAGAAGGAAGTGCATGCTCTGAATCAGCATCCAATAAAAGGTACTGTTTCTCCCATAGCCAGAATTCACAAGTCCAGGAATCAAGGGGTGGAAGTGGAAATGGCACCACTCACTATCACCCCTAGTGATCCACTAGTAAAATTTTTTCTTCCTGTTCCCACGACTTTATGTTCTGCTAGCCTAGAGGTCTTAGTTCCAGAGGGAGAAATGCTGCCACGAGGCAACACAACAACAATTTCATTAAACTGGAAGTTAAGATTGCCACCTGGACACTTTGAGCTCCTCCTACATTTAAGTCAACAGGTTAAGAAGGGAGTTACAGTGTTGGCTGGGGTAATTGACCCAGGCTATCAAGATGAAATCAGTCTACTACTCCATAAGGAAGGTAAGGAAGAGTATGCATGGAATGTAGGAGATCCATTAGGACATCACTTAGTACTACCATGCCCTGTGATTAAGGTCAATGGGAAACTACAACAGCCCAATCCAGGCAGGACTACAAATGGTCCAGACCCTTTAGGAATAAAGGTTTGGGTCACTCCACCAGGAAAAAAGCCGTGACATGCTGAGGTGCTTGCTGAAGACAAAGGTAATACAACATGGGTAGTAGGAGAAAGTAGTCATCAATACCAGCTATGACCACAAAACCTGTTACAGAAATGAGGATTGTAATTGTAATGAGTATTTCCTCCCTCTTTTGTTAAAAACATGTTTGTGCATGTATATACCTGTACTAAGAAAATAGGTTCATTTTATTTTATTTTTCATCATGTGGCATAGATTTATTGACTTCATGTCAGCATTTAAGTATTGTTAAGTTCATGTAATAGCATTTAGGTTGGTGATTGGTGCGTTTCCAGTTGTACAAAGGATAGTTGTATTATGTTAGGCATAATTATGACCTTATTATTGTCTTTATTTGAAGATTATGTATGATCTCAGGAGATGTGTATGGGTTCAAGTTTACAAGGGAGGGACTTGTGATGATTAATACTGAGTCTCAACTTAGATTGAAGGATACAAAGTATTGATCCTGTATGTCTGCGAGGGTGTTGCCAAAGGAGATTAACATTTGATTCAGTGGGCTGAGAAAGGCAGACCCACCCTTAATCTGGGTGGGCACCATCTAATCAGCTGCCAGTGCAGCCAGAATATAAATGCAGGCAGAAAAACGTGAAAAGTCTAGACAGGCTTAGCCTCCAAGCCTACATCTTTATCCTGTGCTGGCTGCTTCCTTCCCTTGAACATCAGACTCCAAGTTGTTCAGTTTTGGGACTTGGACTGGCTTCCTTGCTCTTCAGCTTGTAGAAACCCTATTGTGGGACTTTGTGGTCCTGTGAGTTAATACTCCTTAATAAACTATATATATATAGGAGTTCCCTCCATTATGGAGGGAATATGTGAGTTCATTTTGAACAGGTTGAGTTTGAGGTAGTTGTGCAAATATATATATATATATATATAATTATTTTTATTTTAATATATAAAATATTTTTTATATTTTAATATATAAAATATTTTTTATATTTTAATATATAAAATATTTTTTATATTTTAATATATAAAATATATTTTTATATTTTAATATATAAATATATTTTTATATTTTAATATATAAAATATATTTTAATATATAAAATATATTTTTATTTTATATATAAAATTATTTAATATATAAATATATTTTTATATTTTAATATATAAAATATATTTTAATATATAAAATATATTTTTATTTTATATATAAAATTATTAAGGAGGTAATTCCTTAAGATAATTATTGGCATTCCTTAATAAAGGTATTTATTCCTCAATAAAGGTAATTATTGGTATTCGTTAATAAAGGTAATTATTTACTTACTAAAGGTAATAGATATATATGAGTTTATTAAGGAGGTAATTCCTTAACAAAGGTAATTGTTGAAGGGAATATGTAAGTTCATTTTGAACAGGTTGAGTTTGAGGCCCTAGCCTCTCTCAATGTCTCCTCTGACCCAATACTCTCTCTCTCTCTGGTAATATATTTCCAAAATTTCAAATGTTTTCCATAGCTGTATTTATAGCCCAGATGGGTCCTCAAGATTTAGGCCAAGAATGACCCACCACCTACCTGTTGGACATCACCACTTGGAATTTGCACAAGTACCTCAAACTCAACTAATAGTGTGTATATTTATATAAAAATATTATGTAAAATATAATATAAAATTTATATTATATAAAACATAATATACATTAAACACATCTAAAACATTTATATATTTAATATATTTATTTAATTATTCAATTATTTAATATATATTATATATCACATAATCTATAATATATTATAGATTATATATTTAATATATGATATATATTTAATATATTATATAATAACTATATTATTTATATATAATAGCTATTCATTAGCTCCCTCATTTTTAAGGATGAGAAAACTGAAACTCAAAAGTGAACTATAGAAGCCCAAGTGGATGACTGCAATGGAGGGAATATGTGAGTTCATTTTGAAAGGTCAAGTTTGAGGTACTTGGGTGAATTCCAGGTGGTGATGTCCAACAGGTAGGTAGTGGGTTATTCTTGTCCTAAATCTTGAGGGCCCATCTGGGCTGTAAATACAGCTATGGAAGACATTTGAAATTTTGGAAATATATTACCAGAGAGAGAGTATTGTGTCAAAAGAGACTTTGAGAGAGGCTAGGGCACTGGGGTATACCAGAACTTCAATTGGAGATGAAAGGGCATGAAGGAGAGAGAGAGGTAATAACAGCAATGTGTGATACAACTAATCTCCATCATGTATTCTAAATTCATATATTTCATGTCTACCATATGTCAGGCTCTGCACCAAGTTCTGACCATGGAGCAGTGAACATAATGGACCTAAAAGCTACAAACTCTGCCTTCATGGCTCTCACAGTCGTGTGGGAAAAAAATAAATAAGCCAGATAACCATGAAGGTCTTTATAGGTTCTATGAGAGCACAGTCTGTGTGGGTGAGCAGTCTGTGGGGTCAGGGAAGACCTATTTATATCAATGGTATGTCAGTTACAATCTTGGTCATTATAGAAATGGTTTTGGAAATTGTTTTACTCATTTTTATAAAATGCTCCTATACATATTTCATGTATTTCCCCAATATCCTTTGAGGTAAGCAAAGGAGTTATAAATCTTACTTTAAAGATGAAGAAATTAGTTAGGAAATTTATCCATGGTCATAAACTGATAGAACCTAAATCAGGAATATAGATTCTAATTACTCTTTGATCTTATGTGCCACTAACACCATTTTTCTGCCTCCCACAGAGGACTTAGGAAGCAACAGCAGAGCTCTTTTCCTCTCTGTTGGGGCAGAAAGGCGAGGAGAGTAAACTCATCAGTCTAGAAAATCTTGTGCTTTGCTACCGATTCTTAGCATAGAAGCCATACATTTATAATAGAAATAAATAGTCAAGTTTCTAAGAACATTAACTTGTCTACCTAACAAGAATGTAGTACTGTCTTTTGGATGACTTGAAAGTCATCTGAAGAAACCTTGTCTCATGAGGGACTATTTGTCATGGTCTCTTATTTGTCAGGTTCACAAACAAAATATTACTGTTTCAGGAGTCAGCAAACAAGTCTGCCATAGCTTGGGGAGAACGAGAACGTAAGTCCAAGTTTCCAGTTCCGAGTTCTAAGAACACAAGTCCAAGTTCCATGTCTCTCTAAGGGGAGTGGTGAAGTCAAGACACACAGGTCCAAACAGAAGATGAGAGAAAACATGACTGCAACATTTTTAGTCTTTTTCCTCAATATTGACTCCAGTTGTGCCATCTTCTTAGCTTTTACAATCCTTTCTAGCATACTTTCTACCCTTACATAAACAACAACAAAAAAAACTTTTCTTTTTAAATTCAGTTCCCTGTGCAACCAGAAACTCCTACCTAGTAAGTTTGATTGAAGAATGTATTCCCAAACAGCTTTGCACTAGAGTTTCCAGGGAGCAAATGAAGACTTCCATGAGAGCCTTCATTTCTAAAAATACAAAGGAGTTGTTTGTGTGTGTGTGTGTGTGTGTGTGTGTGCGCGCCTTCCTAAAGTAAAATCAGACATAAAGATTATAAAAACAAGAAAATCTGAAGACATTTTTATTGTTGTTGATAATTTTTTACTATTTAATGCCAATAATATATTATTGTATTCTTATGTTAAAAAATTCAAATAAAAAACATACATGCAAAAATAAATTCAGAAGTCCTTTGTATTTACACATCTCCTTACTCTCCATTGTTCACAGCTTTGTATTCAGCCTTTTGTTCTACTCCTATTCTATATATTTGAACACATATATGCATACTCATGTAGTTTTTGAGTTTTTCATAAATAAATCATCTTTACAAGTTGCTCTGCAACTTGTGTTTTTCAATTTAATGTCTTGAAAATCCTTACCAGTACATACAGAGCAATCTCATTCCTTTGTAAGAACTGTTTAGTATTCCAAAGTATAACTAATACCTAATGTGTTTTCTTCCTAAAACTTTGTTTTGCCATTAGATAGTTTTTCACTAAAACCATGCCATCTTTAGTGGACTTCATTCTAACTTTCTGTGTCGAAACTGGCCCCTAAATACATTAAATCCAAGTGCTTGACATTAGAAAGGTAGCCTAGTAAAGCAGGATGGAAGTTTCTATTTATTATTTTTATTTTATTCCAGAGCTTTACATTTATAGAGATGAAATCTGTGACACCTGAAAAGTAATACCATAGAAAATCCATATTTTAATATAATTGATTAATTTTCAATTACAGCTTCACATAAAAGAAAAAATATATATAATGATTTGTTCACCTTGAAATAGCATTCATAAATCACCTGTGATAGAAAATGTTTTATTGCTACAAAGTATACAGAGTATGTAATTTTAACCATTATAAACAATACATTTTCTTTAGTGTTTAAACTTTCAGATTTTATAAAGCTCTGAAGTACTCCCTTATAGCCAAACACCTTATCTCGGATTTCTTTGAGAAATTATTTCAGGATGATTTTTGCTCTTAGGCATCTGTCCTCAGAGAGAAATGACCCTCCAGCCCTAGAAAACCATCATTGTTTGAAGTTAACATGTGAAACCCACTAAATAGGAATACATTAATGATTCAAAGCCAAATCCCTACCTTATTCTCTTCCAGTCCACAGTTTATTTTCAGATCTCATTCAAACCATTGCAAAGTAATGGAATTCTGCATTGAAGAAAACCTCAAAATTATAACCAGAAAACCAGAGTTGTACATTGAGGATGTGAGAAAGGGGCAGTTGACAATCTATGACTTGCTGTCTAAAACCACACATGAAAAACAAACAAACAAAAAAGACCACAAGATCAGAAAAACTGATTGTTTTATTAGCCAGTCATTGACCAAGAATTGATGGCCCCAGGGTCAACTACATAGAGAATAATAGAAAATCATTAGAGGCAGACCTTGTCTCACTTCCCTAACTCTAACTTTGCTGCAAATCATATGAAAGTAATAAATATAAAGCTTTTGTGGTTGTATTAATATGAATCAAAATAATGCTTTATTGTCATCTTTCCAAGAAAGTTATGGCCAAGACTAGACAAACAAATGTTTGTTAATCTTTTCTCAATCCCTCCATTTATTCCTTCCTTCCTTCCTTTTTCCTTTGTTTATTCTCTCCTTTCTTCTTTCTTTCCATCCCTCCTTTTGTCTTTTCTTTTTTTCAGTCCTATAGCACAATGCTTCTCCACCTCAACACTATTGGCATTTGAGGCCAGATATATAATATAGCTCTCCTGTGGGAACTGTCCCATACATAAAAAGTTTAGCTGCATCCCTAGCTTCTATCCACTAGATGCCAGTTGCACCTGCTCAATTGTGACAACAAAACATTCTACAGATGTTGTCAGTTTCAGGCAAAATAATCCCCAGTTATAAACTAATGTTGTAGCATTTATTGGGTGCTATGGTTTGAAGGTGTTCCCCAAATTTCATGCATTGGAAACTTAATCCTTAAATTCACATGATGATTAGAGGTGGGGCCTTTGGGAGGTAATGAGGATTAGATAAGGTGATCAGTGGGATCCCTATATGGGACTGGTAACTTTATAAGAAGAAAAAGAGAGAACTGAGCTGACGTGCACACTCTTTCTCTCACCATGTGATAGCTTACACCATGTTATGACACAGCAAGAAGGCCCTCACAAGATGCTGGCACCATGCTTTCAAATTTCCCAACCTCCAGAACTGTGAGAAGTAGATTTTTTTCTATATAAATTATCCAGTTTCTGGTATTCTGTTACAGCAACAGAAAATTGACTAAGTCATTAAGTATGACATCTACCACAGCAAAATCCTAATCCAACCCACCCCATCCACACACCTTGCCAGCCTGTGAATGGATGTTCCCTCACACTACTTGTACCAGGCAGTTCCTCCTCCACCACTATTCCCAGTATCCTGCTCACCCCCAGGAGTGAGACTAGAACAGAATTGTTAACAATAAAAATAATTACCAGGAACTGCTCTAAACACTATAACATACTTTAACATAATCTCCTTATGGTTCAATTTCTCATCTGTGAAGAGGAGATAATAATAATAACTACTTAACGGGATTGTTGTGAGAACTAAATGAATTCATGTATCTAAAGCACTTGGTTTGGTTTGGCACTTAATAAGCACTATATTAAGTGTTAATAATTTTTAGGCTTATTGTGGTTCTCATCCTCTCATTTAAGCCTCACTACTGCCCTAGTGAACAATGAGAGTGGGATGCAAATATATATCTGTCCAATATTGGAGCTTAGACTCATAACCATTAATATTTTCTCTAAAGGAGAGGTAATAAAAGTGACATATTAAAAGAAACATCTGTAATCTTAAATTTTCTAGTATCCAGATCTTAAACAATAAAAAGAAACAGGCAAAAGTAATTGTATTTTATTTTAACCCAATATATCTAAAATATTATAATTTCAGCTTGTAATTAATATAAAAATATTAATGAGATATTTTACTTTTTTGGTCTGTGTCTTCAAAATCTGGTGCTTTCAGCACATCTCAATCTGAACTAGCCACATGTGGCTAGGTTACTCTGTTGGACAGTACAGGGTTAGACTAAGGAAAGAAGACAGATAAGGACACCATACATGTGAAGAGTTCCTGCCCCACATCACGTTAGATATGTGTGTGAAAGTCTTACCTTCTTCATGAAATTACAGTCCTCTTTAATGCAAACTCTGTAGCTTGTTGGTCATTGTATAGCTCACACAATTGCAAGTGCTCTATATTTATCAAACAGCAGCATGAATGCAAAATGAATAAATGCATAAATGGGAAGAATGAAATAAAATAAAAACCAAATAGCAGACTGCATATTTTTTTTCATCTCGGAAAAGCAAAAGAGTTTGAAAAATCCAAAGCCTCTCTAGGAAGATCATTTGGCTGTTAAGAGAAGAGTGTCAGAGCTGTAACAGATGTACAGCCCAAGTCTCCTGCTGTCAATCTGGTAAGATCCTAAATGTTTTTACTTTTTTAACATGTACATTAAGAAATTTTTTAGGTATTTACATCCTCCTGTATAAAATTCTTTTTAAACTCTGTTGAGGATAGTGTTTACATAAAATCATTTTAGGAAATTTTCTAGAAATAATGGCTAAAGAATGGACAATTGATACAAATGCTAAAATCTGGATTGAGAATAACATCAGAAGTTTGAACCTCAGTTACCATTTGGTTAAAGGGTGACTAAATATTCTCAGGTTTTTGTTTTTTGTTTTTTGGTTTTTTTGGCTATTTTGAGCCCTATTCCTTAGACAGTCTGGTTCTTCTTAAACTGTAAGACCCAAACCAGGCACAATATTCTAGACAGTCTAACAAGTACAGGTTACAATAAAATTATTAACTCTCTTTAAAAACTTTGCAGTTATAAATCTGTTCATTATGTTAAATTTTTAAAGCTTATACTGTCAACTCACTTCTGTAGATCATTTTCATATGAATTAATCAATCACTGCTCAGGTTTTACATGTGGATATGTGCACATGAATACACATACAAGTACTTAAACATGGTGTCATATGAATTCTTATTAGACTTTATCTTTTTAGTTTTAGCCCAGATTTTCAGATTTTTAGATCAAAATTTATTATTCTGACATTTACTACATTAGCTATTAGCTAACATTCCTAGCTTTATGGCAATCACCAATCTGAGGGCCCATCCATATCTTCTTCAAGTGTTCACAGGAATATTAAACAAAGCAGAATTTAGGAGGCTCACAAATTTCGTGTGTGTAAGAATCACCCTTGGGAGCTTTTTTAAAATGCACACTTCTGGGATTCTCCTTCAGAAATTCTGATTCAGTAGGCCTGGATAGGGCCTAGAAACATAATTTTTCAAGAAAGCATCTGTGGAAATAAATGAAGAACACCCAAATGAGAATAAGCAGAGGAATCAGCCACTGTCACTTGCATTTGGCAGAGACTCAAAGTTAGGTAGATGGAGCAGGAAAGCACTAGAGTGGAAAAAAGAAGGCGGCTTCAGATATGCCCTGATTGGTGGCTGTTGGCATGGGGACGCTGTAGAAGGGTGCAGAAAAGCAGAGCATCCCATGTGATTGATTAGAGTGCATGATTGGTTGGGGTGCCTGATTGATTAGGGTGCATATTTAGCTTTCTCCATTTGATCTTAACTTGGACACGGGGACAAAAATTAGAGAAGTTATCAGTCATTAATCAAGTCCTGGCCATTTATGGTTGATTTTGCTGGTGTTACTGTTTGGCTTCCTGGACTATTGTGTACAGATAATAGTCTAACTTCCTAGACTGGTCACCATAGGCAATAAATTGGCTTCCTGGGCTGGTTGCTGCAGATTGTAGATTGGAGTTCTTTCTTATATACATAATCTGACAATTGTCCATTTGTATATTGTCTCTTACATGCCAAGAAATCCCAATATAGGAAGTTCTCAAACATACCATGCTAGATATTTAAAGCTCTTTATTCTTATGATCCTCGTTAACTCTGATTAAACCATGTTCTCAGTTACTTAACATTTTCTTGCCTGACTCCAGTTTACAAGAATATTAAGATAGAATGACCAATTGGAGTCATAATCATTTATTTGTATAATCCTTCTCAAAGTGTTTTTATATTCTTTTTCACATTTAATATTCATATCACCTTCATTTATAAAGGGCATAATTATGTGCACTGAAACTAATGTATTCTATTTACATGTGATATCTTGCTTATTAGATTCAAGATAAGTTACACCTGTAAAACATAAATGGCCAAAGAACAGCCCAGGAAGTTTATTTCATGTATTAGGGAAGAATTTATCCCAATATAATCATGGAAAAATATAGATTTAATCTAATAAAATTCCTGACACTGTATATCTGTTACAATGGCAACGAAAATAAAACTGACAACAGGAAGCACTGATGAGAATGCAGGGTAATGAACACTCTCGTGTATGTTGGCATGAGTAAAAAATGGTTCAGCCACTTAGAAGACATTTTGGAATTTTCTTACAAAGTTAAATATTCACCTATTATATGTCCCAGCAATGCTACTACTAGGTATTTACTCTAGAGAAAAGGAAAAAATAATGTGATCATTTATAGCTGCTTTATTCATAAATGCCCCCAAACACCCCAGATGCCCTTTAATGGGTGAGGATATGAGTAAATTGAGTTATATTCATACAGTAGAATACTACTCAGCATTAGAAAACACTATTTGTTCAAGAAATAGCAAAGATAAACCTCAAATATACTTTGCTAAGTGAAAGGCTATAGTGTATATGGATGCATTTATATGACATTCTAGGAAAGACAAAACTATGATGATAGATAAGAAGATCCATCCAACGATTGACAGGGTCTTGAAAAGTAAGAGGGACAGAAAACTACAAAGGAATTGTGATGGTGAATACATAATTCCATACATTTGTAAAAATTCATGGAACTGTATACCACAAAGAGGAAATTTCTGCTGTATGCAAATTACATAAGTCAAGCAAGATAGAGGGAGAACCCGAGATGGGATGCAATCTACGACAAATGAATCTAACTGTACCATAAATTAATAATATAAGCACACAGGAATGGGTGGGGAAGAAAGGAGTCAACCTAAGTGACTTTGGGAAATAGTGATTAGACTGGATAATATAAGGCCAAAAACAAAGAACTGTACACAACAAATACAATACACTAATTGGTAAATTTATTTCTCACTGGGGTATTGGTTAGCAATTATGCAACTACTTTATATGTAGACCAGCGTCAAACAAATACACAAATACATTGTAGATAATAAAAACAAAAATCTGGAGGCCCTATTCTTGAAAAAAGCAAGGCAAAATTTGCCAAGTAGATAAAATACAAATTGTTTGTGTCTAGGATATCGGGAAACAAAAAGTTTGCAGCATGAAATTTGGGTCCTAGACAATAACAAATTAATATAAGGGAACTGGGCATTTCTAAAGATGATAAAAAAATAATGCAGCTGTATTTCTTTCTGCTTTTGATTTAGAGTCTACCACAAAAGTGGTAAAGGATAAGATAAAAAATATAATAAACTGATACAATTATTTCAAAATAGTAGCAATAAGTAAAATCATCAATCAAAAAATGTTACAGCTGTAAACCACCATATAGCAAGATCCTATTACTATCTGCTGTTGAAGTCAGCATACTGATTACAACAAAAGATAGCAAAATATATAAGTGCCCAATGATCAATGGTGATGACTTTTCTGGCATTTGTGTGTTGTAAAAAGAAAATAAGAACCATTATCTTATTACCAGGATAAGCTTGCTCCTTTTCTTTTCAACAGTCTTGGTGTAGACCACATGAAGCAAACTGTATTGCAGGATTATTTTCAACATGTCGTATGTAAGGATCTTCCTCCTCCTCTAACTTTATGTTTCAGAGAGAGCACCTGCTCTACATAGTTGCTTTACCACCTTTTACAGCATGTGTTGATGATTTGTACTCTCCTCAGTACTGAGAGCAGTCACTGAAGTTTCTGAGTCCTGTATCCTATTTTGAATCACTCTTGTTCTCATTTAAAATAGAATTAATGAGTGTTTTGTAATTCAATGACAGTTGTGCTATGTAGAGCCCATGGTTTTTACCGGAAAGGCAAAGGGCATGGCAATTAACCCACAACACTTGAAGAATCACTGCCTTGAAGTCAGAATTTTGAGTACTGATCTTGCCACTTCCTTCTTGTGGACAATTAACTTGCTTTCTCTTGGCCTGTTTCCTTGGCTTGCAGATGCTGATGATAATCCCTTCCCTGCTCATTTCACAGGGTTGTCTTGAGGATAAAACGAGATTGTAGTGGCATTAACACTTTGTAATCTCACTACATTAAAAACTACACAAATGAGAGCTGCTATGAAGACTACAGAAGAAAATTCTTGACACAAATAAAAATTAAAGAAAAACTATTTTTATATTGATAAAAACATTAGGTAATGTTTTTGTCGATTTGCTACATTGATCAAATGTTGTGATTCTGAAAATCTTCCATCATAAAATATTTAATACTAAAGGGAAAAATGCAAATAAAGTATAGTATAGTAATTTAAATAATTTGCAGGTATCAAAAATAATTTGCAGGTATCAAAAAATTAAATAATTTGCAGGTGACAAAATGTATAATTATGATTGCAAAATTGAAGTCATGAGACCCCTCCTATTTCCTTCACTAAAAAAAAAAAATAAACAAAAAAACTCAAATTCATTCACACACAGATATTGGGAATTTTCTTATCCCCCAAAGTGTACCACTGGGTCATTAACAGAGTATTAAGACCATGTATAAAAGTAATGAGTTGTTAATGGCAGGTTTCTGTCATCTGGGAAAGACTGGTTTCTTTCAATTACACCAGGTAGGCAATTACACATTCTTAAGACATAAAGCTACAAACTGTTTTTGTCACGTTAATGAAAGCAAAGGAAACAAGGAGTCTTTTGTTGATTCTGGAGAACACATGATACAAAGAGAAAAACAATGGTCAGGAGGGCTTCTTTCTAGTTCCAGTTCTGCCTTGTTATTAGCTGCTCTGGACCTCGAATTTCTTCACCTGTTACACTTGCCCTACCTACTCCAGAGAGAGAGAGAAAGAGAGAGAGAGAGAGTACGTGTGTGTGGTGTGTGTAAGTGAGAGAGAGGGAGGGAGGGAGGGAGGAAGACAGAGATATCAACTGAAGTTAACATGAAAGTGCTTAAATAGTAGAATTTTTCAAGAGTGAGATTATAATTTTACATTCTGGAACTATTTGCACCACACAGTAAACCTGGCGGTTGAAATAAAAATGTATCTATAATCTAAAGATTAACATCTTTTTTCAAAGCAACCCACCTAATATATATAATATATATATTTATATATTATATATTTATATATAACATATATTATATATTAATATATATTATGTATATTTATATATATATTATTTCAATCATTTTGGGGGAACAGGTGGTTTTTGTTACACAGATAATTTCTTTAGTGGTGATTTCTGAGATTTTGGTTCATCCATCACCCAAGCAGTGTACAATACACCCAATGTGTAGTCTTTCATCCTTCACCCTGCTCCACCCTTTCCCCCGAGCCCCCAAAATCCACTATATCGTTCTTTTGCCTTTGAGTCCTCATAGCTTATCTCTCCTTATAAGTGAGAACATAAGGTATTTAGTTTTCCATTCTTGAGTTACTTCTCTTAGAATGGAGTCTCCAACTCCATCCAGGTTGCTGTGAATGCCATTATTTCATTCCTTATAATTGAATAGCATTCCATTATGTATATATGATCTATACATAATAATATATATTATATATTGATATGTATGATATATACATAATAATATACATTATATATGATATATATATCACATTTTATTTATCCACTCATCAGTTGATAGGCATTTAGGCTGGTTACATATTTTTGTAATTGTGAATTGTGCTGCTATAAACATGTGTATGCATGTGTCTTTTTCATATAATGACTTCTGTCGTGGAGAACTGTTAAAAATTTAACTTCTATCATGTCTTAAAAAAACATCAGTTCCTATTCTGGAGGAGTGCTATCCCTGATCAGAGGAATCCGCTTCTGCATCTCTGCTCCTCATCTCAGCACAGTGCTGAGCAATTGAAGTACAGTTTGGTAACTTTCTCTTCCTGTACCAGCACTCTCTAGAGAATGTGGATGTCCTATTTATTGTTCTAGGTCACCACAGCAGCAGCCCACCAATTCTCCATGTGTCAGTAGCCTGGACAGGACTTAGATGCTTGAGAAGGACACCATCACTCTAGACCTTAACTTCCTCACCTGATAAATGAGAACAAGTTAGAATATATCTTTAGTATCTTCCTTAAAATTCCATACCCATATTTAGAACCAACAAGAAAGAAAAAAGCCTTCTTTGGCCCCATGTGGGAAATGGTCTTGTGACCCCTGCAGATCATCAGAGCCACTCTGTGTAAGGAAGCTTCTGAGTCTCTCCCAGGAAAAAACCCACATTTTGTGGGGCCCAAAGTTTATACCATTGCTGTAAAAGATTCTTGTTGAAAAAGCATACAATATTTTGAATACAAAATTAAATACAGAGGTAAATATCTATTTATAATGAGAGATAAAACATAACAAAAAAATGCCAATTTTAAAATGTTAGAAAATAAAGCAAACATCATAAAATGAAAAAATCATAATGATTTTATTACTTAATTGCTAATCTACTTCTATAACACTTTTTCCTACCCTTTTGAGACTATACTCTTTCCTTCTTTGTGTGACAGTGGTATTTAAACTATTTACATGAAGACATTATAATGATAACTCAATCTTTTCTCTCTCACAGCTAACAAAAAGTTATTTTTTATTATTGATGGTTGAGATGCACAAAACATGTGACTTCACACACAGATATATACTCTGTAGTACTGTTGTTATCAGTGTGTGCCCTAAAAATGCAAGGATTCTGAAAACCTCGCTTTATGGTTTATTACTATGAATGTTACACTGCTGCATACATTTCTGTTGTGGTAAGGCTTTGATAAGACCAAATATTCCAATTATAGCTTTGTTCATCTGATGAATTGAAGAAGTACCTCTGCAAGCTAGATCTGTTATTAGGATAGCTAACAATAACTTCATTATACATGAAAGTGGCTTTAAATCACATAAATATGTTTCACTGAACACAAATTAAATGTATCCCTAATTCAACTTTCAGTTAGCTCAATTCAAATAATGTCTATGCTCATTCTAATGTCACCTGTCAGGAGGAAGAGTGCTTTGCAGGACAAGCAGTAGAAAGATAAAGAGGATTTAACACAGAGGCTGGAAACATCTTAATTGTAAAATCTGATAAAACTTCACACACAAAAAAAGACTTTTCTCAGGGCTTTGGAAGGCACCATGTAAGTTCCCCTGATGGTTGTGTCTAATTGGCTTTATAGCACATCTTCCTTCATCCTCCAATTGTCCCCAGACCAGCAGCCTGAGCAGAACACAAATCTAGACTATGGCTCCAAAAGAAGACACTGGAAGTTGAAACTGGAAAATCACATGAAAGAGCAAAGTCCAGGAGTTTCTGCAACAACTCCTAAATGTAAGATGAATGAAGTCACCGCCTCCATCTTGCATTAAAGACAATATGAAAATAGGCATTTTTTTTCCCTAGACAGAAAAATAGGAAATGAGCAAGACTAGGCTATCATTGGATACTGTCAAAGGGGCCAGAGACTCTCTTGCACTAGAGCCTACTGCCTACTGCCAATTGCAAATGCAGTGAGATTATTGGAAGCCAGGATGCCATTAGTGATGTCTGTTAGGACATATGGGAAAGTGATACTATATGACCAGATATTTAACACTCGTGCTTTGAAAAGTCAATCCAAATCACAGCATACAGGTGAAGTGAGTTGGAGATAATCTATAGAGATTCAACCTACTTTCTGAATAAAAACAGTCATCAAGAGACCAAAAATAATCCTTTAGTAAGTAAGAACAAATGAAGAATACAATTCCAATGAAAAACTGTATGTATGTCCAAGTCAGTTATATACTAAGGGAAATTTAAAAGTAGCATAATCAAGGAAGAAAAGACTTCTCTCTCTCCTGGTTTTGAGGAACTCAATGGTATGGGCAGGTAAGTCAGTGGTAGTTATGTTCTGTTCATTAGACTTAAGAAGGATTTGCAGATACTCATAATTCATGAATGCAGAAAAATTGGAAGAACCTGGAAAATCTTCTAGTTCTAACAAATAAAAAGATAGAACATAATATCTGCCCTGACAATTCATATATGTGGGTAGAAAAGTATAATATATTAGGTCATAGACTTTCACATGAGATTTGCTTACAGTAATTTTATTGGGGCATTCCCTCAGGAACAACACTTGCAATGAAATGAGGAAAGCAGAATGGTGCAGAGGGAGAAGTTAATCTGCATTGCAGTTGCAACAGAGCCCTTAGCCAATTTTGCAGAATCCTCTGGGGCTAAGACATTCCTTCAGAGTTGTTCTTCAGTGAAGCAATGGGATCTTTGAACTACCACAGTAAACCAGTCATTGGATAGAGGTTGTCCCTGGGGTGGAGTGTCTAACCTTGGTGGGGTAGGGTGTACGATTTTGGGTGAAGCAGCTCCCTGCAGATCAAGGGCAGTTCCTGGAAAAGACTCAGCTATGAGTTCTCTGCAGCCAACACTCCCAGTAGCCAGTGGTATAAACAGCATCATCCTAAAGAGGCAAATCTGGGCAGCATGTTAAAGTGTCCACTACAGACAACAACATGAAGAAATAAAGTAAAATTTAGAGCAGCATTCTAAGCTCCAGAATCCTTTAGCCTTAGTTGATGGATCAATTTCAAGAAGAGTGGCAGAGAGAGCAGAGAGAAAGCATCTTTCTGATCATCCTCTCCTATGTGAGTCTCTTCTGAATCAAGATCACATGGCTCTCAAAACTTCTTGTTAAAATGTTCATATGTCCCTTGAAAATTGTAAGGCACTGATCTAAAGGTACCAATGACCACTTTTGAGAAGAGAATAAAGTTAATGCTATATTTAGATGGACCATGCACATGCTGCCAACAGGTGTTCTCACTAGAAAATGACAATGGAGGCTTATGTTTCACCAAAGGGCATTGTGAGGGCCATGGCTACCCTAGAAGATGACAAACTGCAAAAGTCACCTAAGGGAGTGAGAGAGCATTTCACTCAAATTTCCTATTCCTTCCTATTTTACCAGGCCAGCCCTGCTGCTCCTGTCCTGTTTTGAATATTCTATTTCTGTTTAACTACATTCTGTGATTTCTGTCCCCTGATAGCAGATGCTTGGCAAACTCTGTGGGCAATTGAAGGATTTGTTTACCTTTGCTCTGAAGCTCTGTTACACTTTTTCTTGCATATTCCCATACAAGCAACAGAAGGAAAATAAATGCATAATGTAGAAAAGCAACTACCATTACCTCAAAAATAGGCTGGCTTGATATGTGTTTTCCCTTAACTGCAATTAAATATTTTTTATAATAGTGAATGCCAAATAAGTGCAATGGTCCAAGAGAAAATAGAGAAAACGAATGCCAACAGCCGCCATGTGGCAATCCCAGTTGTATTTGGATATAGTCATTAACTTTTCTTCTCTAGAATTTATACAGAAAATAATGTTATTCCTTCATATTATTCAGAAATGTTGCAAATTAAGTCTCTGTCAAGTGAATCCAAGATTTGCATACAAAATTGTGGAATTAGGAATTTAGCTGGGTGAAACTGAGGAGATTCCTCTGCTTTTCAAAATATATTCAGTCATTTTCCAAAGAAAACTGTAGCAAGTGCAGGGTGGAAATCTCTCAGTCAATAGTCTACAGCTTTATAAAGACGATTTTTCCTTGGAGACTATAATCTGAACTACATTATTTCTATTTTCCATATTTCAGTTGAATTTTAAAATTAATTTTCAACTTCTAGACACACAAAACTACTTATTGACTACTAAAACTTCCTTGTTCTCTCTCCTTCCTACCATTGTATCTTTTTATTTTTACACACTCAAATCAATCTTCTAAGGTCCTAAATTTAAGCATACCTGTAAGTTGCTAGCCAAAATTACGTTGGAAAAGATCTGTTTGACTTTATTATTTACATGAAATAAGGATTACTTTGTGTGCCTCCTGCGATGTTTTCTGTTTTTGCTAATAAAAAAAAAATGTGACAAAGGAATCAAAAATGATTCCTTTCAGTTCACTCTTACTATTTTGCTAGGCATTTATTTCCCAAAGACTCAGACAGATATTTTTAATTATGAGTTATATACACATAGAACCCATAATTAGGCAATTTTGTTCAGCCTGGAGGATTCTGATTATACCCAGCCATTTTATGTTTCAATTCAGTTGGTGTTTTTGCCTTTTTCTCAGAGCACAGGAGATGAGAATGCCCATTCTGGTCCCAATAGGGATTCAGAAAAAGAATAAATACCTAAAACTTAGTTACTCTAAGATTAAGTAGGTATTTGTTCTATAAAATTTCCCTAATCAATTATAACTTTTACTTTGTGGTTTCTGAATTTTTATATCTGCAGTTCACTTCCACACCAGAGTTGGGCCTTAAACTTCTTCCTAATTTCTATTAAGCATGGAAATTGATCATTTGGGATTGTAATTAAACATAAGATTCTCAAGAAAAGAATTCTAGCACAGAGATTTTCCTATACACATGTTAGATAACACTTAATGAAGCATTTTATATCCTGTTAAAACTTCATACCATGCAGTCTGTGTATAAAATGGTTAGTGAAATGGTTTTAATATTTTTAAAATTATATAACTTCTCATCTAAATAACAAAGTTGGGACTGACACATAAAACAAACAGGCCACAGGCAAGTATTGTGTGATATGTATTACTCTTAGTCATTACATTAATATTAATAATATTCATAGGGAATTAAACTATTAATGTTTCATAAAACTTTAAAAAGTCATATTATTGCAATAATTAAATAACAGAAAACACAATGAATGTGGGACTCAAGCTGAATGCAAACAGTATTTAAACAGGTATGTTTCAGTTTTGCTGTAGTGGTATACACTCACAATTTGGCTTAGTTTTTTTGTTCTAGCTATGTGAAATAACCCAACCAATTTTCTTCTTTGCAGACAAAAGGAATATTTTGTGCAGTAAAGTTTTCTCTTCATCTGAACTGAAGAAACTTTCCCTCTTCCCCTTTCCTAATCTGTCTTTTAAAAGCCACATTTTAGCCCAGACTTCAGTGAATAACACTGCTAGGGAAACAAGAGTTTTTTTAACTCCAAAAAGACAACTTTCTTGTGCTTTCTCTCACACAATCTGGAGGATTTTTAATTACAGAGCATTACTAGCCTTATCATAGACACATCCAACCACATCCTCTGTAGGGATTAAAATTGTGCCCAAGGTACTTTCTCTGCAGATGTATTATGCTTGAAACAATATAAACGAGTCATGATATTCCTGATTGTGTAACAGAAGGTTGAAACACACAGCAACAGCAGAAGTCAGGTGATCCCACACTGATTCTTTAAACTTACTTCTTTTAACACTTGATAAAATTAAGTATTTGCTGTGATCAACTAGGCACTCAAACATGATTTATTTGGCTTAAATCATCTCCATGCTTCATTCACATATTCATTAATTCAGGGCCTGCCTCCTGGGCTCTTGTGACATGCCAAGACATTCCTATCTTCTCCATCAATAGTTTTCTGTTCCATTAGTCAGTATGGGCTAGGCTGGGCTGTGGTAACAAACTAAGGCTAAAATCTCAATAGCTAGACAATATAAAGATAGATTTCTAACTCATATAAAGTCTAGTGGAAATCAGGTGACTCTCTAAGGCATCTAATCTAGCCTCCAGAGAGTGACTCAGTAACCCAGCTACATCTATCTCATGGTTTTGCCATCTCAGCATTAATAGTGGAAGAGATTACCTAGAGATCACACTGTTGCTCTTCTGTGCTTTGGCCCAGAAATGATACAGGCATTTGCCCTTCCAGTCTATTGGTCAGAACTAGTCGTACATCTATGGGATCTGCGACCAGGGAAGGTGGCCCAGGGAGTATATCTGCTGGTAGAATTATTGTTATAGTCACTACTTTGCCACCATAAAACTAGTTGCCTAAGAAATTATAAGTCAATCTCTTTTGACTCTTTAAGTGAAAAGAGTACTTGAAACATCAACATCACCATCACCATTTATTGAAGTGATTTTGTTTGTTTTAATGAAATAAGTGTAACTATTGTGTTAGGTAATTAAATAGCTTATATAATTTGAACCTTCATCATTAGCTGCAGTGCAGTGGTGCATTCTCAGCTCACTGCAACCTCCACCTCCCAGGTTCAAACGATTCTCCTGCCTCAACCTCCCAAGTAGCTGGGATTACAGGTACTCACCACCACACCCAGCTAATTTTTGTATTTTTAGAGGTTTCACCATGTTGCCCAGGATGGTCTTGAACTCCTGACCTTAGATGATCCACCCACCTTGGCCTCCCAAAGTGCTGGGATTACAGGTGTGGGCCACCACTCAGGGCCATATATTATTTTTAAACTCTTCAGATTTTTAAAAGTTAAACAAAACATTACTTTTAAGTTTCATCTAGAAATGTAAAAATTAGTGTTAACCGATGCAATGCATCTTTTTCCCTTTCAAAGACCCCCAATGTCCCATCTGTATTACTACCAGTAGGTGCTAAAATGACTGTTTATCTTTGGTGATAATTAGTTCATTACTTCTTAATTAATTATTAATATCTGCAATGTTTCTACCCAGGAAACCTAAAGATTAAGGAGAAATCCTGCTCCTTTGTCCTTCTCGTCTTTCATTTACAAGCAATCATTAAATTCTGTCAGTTCTACTTTATCAACATCTCTCAGATCTGCTCATTTCCTTGCTTCTCCATTGTCACAATATCTTATTTCATATTTCTGCCATCTCTCACCTGCATAACTATGAAAACCTCCTAACTTACTTTTCTGAATCTTAGTTTGCACATCTTCAATCTATTCTCTGCTCTTCATCTACAGTTTTGTAAATATACCAATCTAGTTGTTCATGTGCATGTAAATTCAACTGTGGTCACCTAATCATCATCAGACACTAGTTTATGTCATACTCTGAGCATAGAATACCAAGGCTTAATATGTCCTGCTAACCTCTCCAGCTTCATTACTGCCAACCTCACCTACAGTGCCTATTGAGATCTAATCGTTCTCAGAATCACACTTCTGCCATTATTGGAGAGATTCACTATATCTCCTTATGTCTGAAATATTCTGACTTCATGGCTCCCACTCCCAACTAATTTCTCTTTATTTTGGGGACTTGGTTTAACAGTTATCTCTACACATAAGTAAGGTCCTCTTCCTTCAAACTTTTACACTTTGTGCTGGCCCATCATATAACTCTCATTGCACAAGACGGTAATTTCCTCCTTGTTGTGGGCCTCTTGAGTTACATCAGCATTGGTCAAGGTGTGGTCCAAACAGCACCTTCATCTGAATCACTTGGGGAGCTTGTTAACATTGTACATCCTAAGATACCACTTTAGATCTACGCGATCAGAATCTCTAGGAGTAAGGGCTGGGACTCCATATTTAAATGAATCATTCAGGTAATTCTAAGCCTACTACATTTGAGGAACTATTACAATAGGGCTGCAGGTCCTCTTGGAGACAGACTGGGGCTTGAGTGTTTTCTTACTGTGCATCTTCTTCTGTTTAGCACAGTGCCTGGTGCGTGGTATGTAAGCAAGAAAGAACTATGGATATTTTAGCCATTTGTGACTTATTGGTCAATATCCCCAGAAACCTGATCTTCATAACTCAACCAAGACTAAGCCTAGATTTAATTGGCTCACTAAAAACATGAAAACAACCTGAGGTTTATGAACTTATCATTAAACTGTAAGTGTTTCTAATTTACCAATCATTGTTTTTTACATGTTTCTATTTAAGCTTTATTTCTAATTGTTATTTAATGTATGTGAAATTATAAAAGAAATTCTGTTTTCTAGAATTATTTTATATTTTTATTAATATGAAAGTGTGACTTATACACATTTTTAAAATTTTATTTTAAAATGCTCTGCTAAAGTTACACTATGTAGTTTTTACACTTAACATGTCTAAAGATATTCCAGATACCTAAGATATTACTATATTTATTTCTAAGATTCATGCATTTATTCATTGGACAAATATTTAGAAAGCACATACTATGTGTCAAGCACAATGTTAGGTATTGCATATACATTGGTAAACAAAAGAGACATAGTAGTTCCTGCCCTTAAGAGTGCATATTAGTATTGGGACACAAGCATTACATAAACAAACAAACATATGTGTTGGTGGAGGAAATGCATATGTGTATGTATTGTACAAAATGTGAAGTTCCGGGAAAGAAATAAAAAGGGGTGTTATGTGGGAATAATAAGACCAAGGGCTTATTTAATGTCTACCCATGGCTTCCCTGGAAAAACAACATTTCTGCTGAAGTTGAAGGATCAGTGAAGTCGTCAATGTCAATGAGAGACAGATGGAACAATAAGTACAAAATCCCTGGGACAGAAACTTGAGCATTCAGGACCTAAAAGAAGCCCAAGGTATTTGAAGGACCACAAGCAAGTGGGGAGGTGGCCCAAGATGAGATTGGAGCCACAGCTTCAGGTCGGGTCAGGATGGACCTTGCCAGCCATGGTAAAAGAATATGAATGCTCTTCTAACAGCAGTGGGAAGTTACACCAGGGTTAAATAGGGTTGACGCATAATTTGATTTTTAAGTTTTAAGACAGCATTCTCTCTGAAGTGTACAGAATTGAATTTAGAAAAGGAAGAGAGTATTAAACAAAGGGATTAGATGGATATTGCAGTTGTTCAGATATGAGAGGGTGGACTCTGGTGATGGCAATTAAGAGAAATGAGCAAATTGAGGTATATTTTGGAGATTATAGCAACAATGACTGCCCATGAGCTTGACGCCGCAGAAAAGGGGATCAAGGTGGGGTTAGCAGGGAGGGAAGTCAAGCTTCTGAGTTGAAAGCTTTGTAGTGCCATCAACTGCAAGCAGGAAGCCTGAGGGAGAGAGAAGCTGGGAAGTAGAGGAGATTACAAGAATTCAGTTTAGGACATGTTAAGGTTGAGACACCTGTGAGACATTTAAGTATAGATGTCAAGTAGGTACTTGATTAATTGGTAAAATATAAATCACGGAGGAAGCTCAAAATGTTCTCACCACTTCAGTTGTATTCCGAAATTAATGTTAGCAGTATTTCCATCATATTATTATTATTATTTTTTTTTTGCTACCATGGTCCATTTTTACAATTAATGTAGGGATAAACCTCTAAATTTAACCCCCTTTACCCTGTGGTGTCTTTCTACCCTGAAGAAACTCAGAAGACAGAACAAATTTATTCAAATTCTAAAGTCATTTTATATTTGAACTGGAGGAAAATGAACACATATATTTACCTCTAGACATTTCTGTGAGCAAAGTATGAATTAAAAAATTTGCATTCAAATTCAAGAAAATATATGCATTTTCTCATTTTACTGTTGAATATTCTTAATGTCTCTCTGTCATTTTACAGATTCCAAATTAACTGCAATGACAGCTGTTTTACATAAGAAAGAATAAATTAGTAACTGAGCTCAACAAACATTTATTGAGCATAAACTTGATGGATAACAATAATAATAGATCACTTTTATTAAGGGGTTACTAAGTTCCAGACACAATATTCAGTGCTTTCTCATATAATTTTTAGATTGATTTCATGAAAAGTCTGTAAGTACTATTATAACCCCAATTTCACAAGTGAAGAAACTGAGACTTTAGAGAAATTAATTAATTTTTCTAAAAGCGCATAGCTAAGGAGTGGCAGATAGAGGGTTCTAATACGGTACATCAGATATCAAAATTTTTGCCATTAACCATGCAGTTAGGCTGCCTAGAAACTACGAAGGATAAAAAAAGAATATAACTCATTTAAAGTGTTGATAATCCAGCCTAAGAAGGAAAATGTGGGAGAAGGAATTAAGATCTGTTGAAAGCCTGCGACTATCCTTTGCCCTACCTAAGGCAAAGAAGCCTTCCCTACTCTTTAAACCACCACCTCCCTCACTTGCTTGCTCTACACCCAGCAATATGAATACAGAGCCGGCCTGGGTAGCCTCTAGGGCCTTACTTGTAGAGATGAGGCGGCAACCCCAGGAGAGTGGCTGGTTTTCCATCTCAGGCTGAACATTGATGGAAGAACCAGGGCAAACATTCCAGATTGTTAAGTGTCAAGAAATTGATGCCTATGAAACAGAGAAATAGAGCTTTCCATGTGCTCAAGACTTATTCACTGGAAGTCTTCATTGTAATTTAGGACTAAATCCTCGTTAGTATGTGTTATGTTGCTTGGCCTTCCCTCCTTCATTATGTATCTTCCTCAGGGACTTTACTGGAAAAGAGAGATGGATTCAGGGATTCCTAGGGCCATGGTCTAGTAACATTAATGCCATCTTTAATGGAACCCCATCCCATTAGCCTTAATACCTGCAATGTGCTAGGACTTTGAATACAGTTGATCCTCTGTTTCACAGCGCTTGCTTGGTTTAGTAGTACCATTGTGCCTGCTATACTGAGAGGCTCATAGTTTGGGACTTTAAGAAGCTAGAATTCAAATTTCCTAACCACAGAAGATTCTTCTATATTCAAAAATTAACCTCTCCTGACTGCTGTGTGCTGGTGTGATTGTAGATGTATTATAGAATTAAGAGAACAGCTTCTGTTTTGAATTATGGTATGATTACATTCTAAGTGTAAAATTTTGAGCAGCACACTCAATTTCTTTGTGCCTCAGTTACCAAAGGCACAAAATGGTAGTGATAGCATAGGATCACAATAAAGATCAAGTGATGTATATACTAGAGTGCTTACATCAGGCCTGATACACAGAAAATATCTTATGTACTAAAACATACACCCATTTCATTTTGCACACAGCTTTTTAGCTGTAATTACAAACCAGTTAAACGTTCTCTTAATTGCTTATCTATATTGCTTCATTGTTGCCTATGTTACTAAAATAATCAACATATTCCATAAAAAGATTACTTATTGTTTCATTGTATTACCAATTATATTAACTCTTTGCATCTCTCATTTGGATCTCTACCTATTTTTAGTTGCATTTCTTTATCAGGTAAAGATTATTCACCTATGTTTTCCATAGTTTCTATGTGATTCCAACTCTGCATGGTCAGCAAATTTTTTAGCATATACCTTTTTAATTTTAACTTCATAAATATCCTCAAGGTATGTTTTATTATCCCCACTTTACAAAGAAGGCAAATATATGCCCAATGCTGTGTGTTAAAAGTCTTCACCAAGATTCAGATCAGAACTAGGCTACTTCCCAAGTTACTCTGAATAAATAACAATTACGAAATAAACTACAAATAATAATTACGTGTTAAATGAAAGAGTACTTGACCTGAGTGCATATGTGACCCTAAAAAGAGAAGCTCAGTGAAAGCACACATTTTTTTAAGAATGGCTTCAATGGGAAAGCAAGATATGAGCTTGTCCTGACAGAGAGGTTTGGTGAGCCGGCAGGTTAATGATGGCTTTGCTTAAATATATGGAACATGAAAACAAAAAGTGACAAATGTAGGGCACAATAAGGAGTACCTACCTGAGAAAAGCTAACTTTTGAGAAGCTGTAGGAGATGCGGTTAGATTTTAAAATGGGCCAGTTTGTAAATGGCCATAAAAACTAAGTGAGGAATTTTGAAATTAATAAAAACAGCCTTTTATTTTTGGTGATTTTTTAATGTTTTCTTTTCTCTACAGATATCATACTTATTCCTTTTGGCTTCATAGCAATTCTCATGTATGCCTCAAATTTCAATTGAAATGCTTTCTCTTCCAGGATGCTTTCTCAGTATCTTCAGACACAGTTAAGCACACCCTCTTCTTTTCTCTCTTCGTGCTTAACAGGGAGAATGCAGCAAGTCTCCCATTAATCTAATGATTTCTCAACTGTTTGTGTTCTCCAGTGAGTTGTGGAAACGCTGGAGGATAGGAAATATGTTATGTGTGGTTTTTTGTATCCTAATATTCATCTTAATATCTAGCACACAGCAGGCACTTAATAGATGTTTGCTGCTTGAATGAATAAGCAACTGAATGGTTCTGTAGAAGAGAAATGATACTGAAAATGTTATCTGATAAGAACACAAGGAATGGACTGGAACAGGAAATATTTACAGGCAGTCAAATTGTTCATGTCATAAATGCATCAGGAGTATGATTTGGACAAGTAGGAAGTGCTCAGCTACATGCTGATGCTGAATCACTGATCATACAAGAATAACTTAATCCTGTGACCCTGACTCTCCAAAGTTACACTATCAAAAATCAGTAATGTGAAAAATTAGTTTAAACAGATTTGACAGATGAGACAAATATGATTTAATTTGAATCAAAGGTCTTGAGGCAAAAATTCTTCAGCATTTTTTTCTAATGAGGCTCATATCACTTAACAGGAAGACTTAGAAAAAAATTGCTAAACTGAACTGTTCAAATCTTTTGGATTTTTTTTTTTTTTTTTTTTTTGCTATTCATAGTCTGTAGCAATAATTAGAATTTACTATGGAAAAGTTCATTATATTGAAATCTACAAACAAACAACAACAAAAAAAAAAACTATAGCACTGTGAGACCATACTTTCCCAAATCCATTTATTTTATTATGTCTTGCTCATCCCATAATGTACTCTGACAATATGGCATTCTTGGGGGAGAAAAAGGAAAAGAATGAATTTCCATAGGCTTTTTCCCAACTGTAGCCTCAAGCAATAGAAGATTTTTAATGTGCCAAACAATTAAGATTCTCTATTGCACCAAATGAATTGGCCTAAATGAAATTTTATCTATTATACCTGGTGGAATCATTGCATCTCCCTTCCTAAAGAATAAGCCACTTATTAAGAATAAATTGTATGTGGATTCAAGTTAAAACATTAATATTAAAATATATTTTTCTTTAAAAATTTGTACATTTATGAAATCATCCATTTTTATGGGAAGGAAGGATCATTTAATTGATTTCCACCATTGCTCAGTGAATACAACCAGCTTCAGGCAAAATCCATTAAAGGAACATCTCTACCAGAATGAAACACAAATTCAATGAACACTTATATGCAACATTTGGAAATTCAGGCTCCAGGCTGATGAAAGTGATTCAAATGACTGCCTCTCATTAAATGTTGAGAGCAAAACAGAACTGATATGTCACTCTAAATGAGCAACTCTTTCAACAGTTAAAGAGGGTAGTATAGTATCTTGAACATTTCTTTCTTATGAACAAATTGAGGTAATAATCAATGGAGTAATTCAATCATTACACAAGGTAATGAAAAGACTTAACCAGAAAATGCATAAATTAATATACAGAGAATATATATTCTAAAATTAGAAAACAAATTAAAGAAGCCACCTTAGTAAAACAGAACTAATGAATGCCATAAGATATTTGTTCTCAGTACTGTTCCCAAACATTAAATAAATCTAAATTTATTCTTGTTTTAGTAAAATGGCATATTTAAGAAAAAGATTACAATAACATTTTAAATTGTGTGCTCCTTGTATTTGTATAATCAATGAATATCACTTAAATTCATTTTCTATATTTTTCATGGAAATTGATTTTTAAATTGTGTATTTATTATATTGGTGGTATTGAGGAATATCACTTTAATTCATTTTTTATTTTTAACATGTAACCAAAAATCTCCTTCTATCTTTTAGATCATTTCAATAATATTGAACATATGTAGTCTGGAAAACAAAGGATAAAAAATTGCTAGCTAATACATAAAGAGTGGTCAAAGAATGACTAGATGACAGGTAGTTTATGGCATGAGTTTTTTAAATAACATATTTTCTTGTCAGTCAACCAAGAGAAGCAGGGAAGATAGTGCTTTCTGAAAGTACATAGGGAAGGTATGAAGAAAAGAAGGAGTAGGAATGATTTAACAGGTGTAATAGCTGAAGAGAGTGGTAAGATGAACAATGAGAATAAAGAAAGGAAAGAAGTAATGATGTAAATAAATATTACTCAGAAAAGAAAAAGGATCTAGCCAGGATGCTCAGCAAATTCTCTCTACACCTCCTAGAACCCTACTATCCTATAGTATATAGGACAAATCATGCCATCTAATGTATCTACAGTTTTGAAACCTTCTCCATCCTAGGGATTTTGCCCTTCCCATTTTACCACTGGTATCCACTAGAGTACTTCCCTACCAGTGTCTCTCAAAGTTTTCTAATTATGCTACATACATGTGCTTCTCATGCCTACAAAAGTCTAGCAAAAAAGGAAAAAGACTCAGAACTCTTAGGTCATCATAGGGATAGCTAAGAGGATTCATCTTTATGTCTTCCTTTACTAAGGAGTCTTTCAGTCTTGAGGTGATGGTCAAGATGGATGATTCAGACCAGAGAGATATCATGCGGAAGCATAGGTAGTTTGGAGGAAGAAGGTCTGTGTTCATTCCAGTCACCAGATCCACTCTCTCTTCTTTTCCATCATGTTCTCTCCACAAGAAACTTCTTGTATTTCCACAAGAAACCTTTTAGTATTGCACTACCCAGGTTCCTTATTCTCTGGCTTTCATTTTGTTTTGGCTAATGAGAATGGCGGACAAAAGTTGAAAGTTAGAAAAGGAGACACTGATTGGGTGTCACTGACTTTCCACCTGATTTGTCAGTCTGCTGCTGGCATTCAATGGGCATTGCCATCATCACAGCAGCCACTCCTCCTTGGATCCAAGCTGTCTCCCAGCTCTAACAACCAATTCTCTACTCTTGCCCCTTCAAGCCTATGGGCAGTAATGGTTTCCTCTGAAGCCAGTCCCTGATATAGTAGTCTTTGATCATTTACTTAACTCTGCACACACAACAGTGATTGTTCTACTCATAAATGTCTCCCCAATTAAACCCCCCGAGTGTGCCATCTCTTTGCTGTCAGGACGTTCACTGACATCACACATCATACTCCTTCCCTAAGAAGCTCTGGGAAAGCCAGAGGGCAGAACGCCAAGGGGTCACTCCTGAAGGGCAGAACTGGAAATGACTACTCTATGAACATTACCCCACTTCTTCTACTGACCAGGATGAATCTACTCAAGATATTTGCCAGAAATGATTGCAAGATCCCTCAGTATATATCCTACATGTTATTGACAAAGAAGAGGAGGTTACTAAGAATGTACAATGTGATATTGGTGGATATTTTAAATAAACAAATACAAATATTACCCATATCTTTACCCTGCAAAGATGTCAAGCAATATTTTAATGGTCATTCTATCATAGTTCCTTATTTATATTATTTCTTGCGATATTACAAGCTACTATAGTTATAGAGGTTTTTTCATTTGCTTTGCTTCCTTGATTGTTTGTTTGTCTCACTCATTGCACAGAAGTCATGTCTGCATTCTTTATCGTGCATCCCCAATATCCAAGCAGAGCACCTGGCACAGATAGTAATTCAATTAAAATATTTGTGAATGAATTATTAAAAATAGGTTTTCTTAAGTATATATTGCACTCATAGCCAAGGGGAAAAATCCTAAAAGGAATACAACTGCAATGGGGTATGATACAATGCTATGTACAAGGCAATAAACTGAGAACTTTATACCCATTATCCATGTAATTGTCCTCACCATCCAATTGGATCGTGTATTATTCCCATTTACAGATTAGAAAATATTTTCAGAGATGATTAATAACTCACCTAATTTCAAACAACTAGTAAGTGAGAAATTAGCACTTGAGCTTATATTTATCTTATTCCATTTCATGGCAGTTATGAGTATTGATTCATTCAATTAATATTTATGTGAGTGCCTATTTTGTACCATATACTATTCTAGGAACTTGGCATATTGCAGTAAACAAAAGCAAAAAGTCTCTCCCTTTACTGTGCTGGCATTCAAGGTTGCAAAGAAAAACAACAAAAGTCAATAAGATATATAATAAAATGAGTCTTTTTATAAGGCAAAGCAGAGTAGGGGTATAGAAATACTGAGGAGACTGCTATTTTAAATTGAGTAGTCAGGGAAGACCACTCTGAGAGCTGAGCAGTTGTAGCCCATTTAACACCTCTAGGCACATTAGAAAAAGGCACATCTTCCTCCAGGCATATGCACCCCTTCCTTGGCCATCGGCATGGCTCTCTGTTTCCGCGGCAACCACACAGTCCAGGTTCTCATTTTCTCACATTTTGTTAATTGCAAGTTTTCTGATTTCTCTGTCTACCTTCAGGCTCTTCCTCTCTTAAGCTTTCATGACCATTGCTATCAGATTAATTTTAATTAATCATAATTAATCTGCCATAGCAAACCAAGGAGATGTTGGATTTCAGCCCCCAGTTTAATCTTACAATTGCAGCTTTGTGTAGAGTTCAGCTGATGCAACGGCCTATTTGAGGAGGGGATGTTTGATCAAAGGCCTGAATGAAATAAGGAAATGTGATGTAAAGAGCAATTAAAAAAAAAAAAAAAACTCTAAGACTAGAGCATGTTTGGTACATTGTAGGCACAGCAAAGAGAACAGTGTGGTGGGGTGAGCAAGGAAGGGGAAAGCAACATGAAAAGGGGTTGGAAAGGTGGACCTTATAAGCCTGGTAAGAACTTTGCACCTTATGCTAAGTGTAAGATAAAGCCATTAAAGTAGAAGGATATTTTCACTTAACAGGAAAAACTTCTTCACATGAAGAAGTAAGATTTGACCTGAAAGCACAAAAATGAGTTGGAGTCCGCAGGGCGCAGTAGCTCATGCCTGTAATCCCAGCACTTTGGGAGGCCGAGGTGGGCGGATCACGAGGTCAGAAGATCGAGACCATTCTGGCTAACATGGTGAAACCCCATCTCTACTAAAAATGCAAAAAAATTAGCCGGGTGTGGTGGTGGATGCCTGTAGTCCCAGATGCTGGAGAGGCTGAGGCAGGAGAATGGCGTGAACCTGGCAGGCGGAGCTTGCGGTGAGCCAAGATCGCACCACTGCACTCCAGCCTGGGTGACAGAGCGAGACACTATCTCAAAAAAAAAAAAAAAGAATGAGTTGGAGTCATCCCATGAGCAGAGGTTCCATGTAGAAGGAATCTGCCAGGTTGGAGGATAAGGTCAAAAACAAAAATAGTTAGACTCCCTTATCCTTGCCAAACCACCAGCAACAGCACCAGACAGTTTGTCAGCAATGTGGTATTTCTGGCTTTTCTCCAGATCTACTGAATCATAACGTGCATTCTAAACAAGATCAGCAGATGAATTATAAACATGACTAGGATGGTGGGTGATATCGTTTGTCTGTGTCCTCACCCAAATCTCAACTTGAATTGTAGTTCCCATAATCCCCACGTATCATGAGAGGTACCCAGTGGGAGGTAATTAAATTATGGGGGCAGTTATCCCCATGCTATTTCTGTGATCGTGAGTTATTATGAGATCTGATGGTTTTATAAGGGGCTTTCCCCAACCTTCACTCTGTACTTCTCTCTCCTGCTGCCATGTGAAGAAGGATGTGTTTGCTTCCCCTTCAGCTATGATTGTAAGTTTCCTGAGGCCTCCCCAGCCATGCTGAACTGTGAGTCAATTAAACCTCTTTCCTTTATAAATTACCCAGTTTCAGGTACGTCTTTTTTAGCAGCATGAGAACAAATTAATACAGTGAGCGGGAGGGAATAATGACTGGCCCAGCATTGCTGGATCCCAGGGATCAGATGAGAGTGGGCATAGAGGCTTAAGAGGCTGAAAAGTTAGGTTGAACCCACTGGGAATGGCCTTGAGCACCATGATTAAGAGTCTGGAGCATCTTGTCCAGAGAAAATGTTTCCAGCTTGCCACAGCATAACTGCCTCACAGTTGCTAAGTAACACATCTGTGAAACTCAATATTTTAAAAAAGTAAAAAACTTTCTTGTATTATTTCAAACAAAATCAAATAAGTTAACAAATATCAATAAATAGAAATGTATTCTTTTAAAAAGTGGTCATATTTTTGTCTATTTGAAATAAAAACTATCATCTGATTATATATGATTACTCACCCCATGTTCATTGATATCTATTCCTCAAAAGCCCTGAAATATGCTTAACAAAATGAGAAACAAAATAGCCCTGTGTACATCAGTGAGTTGTTTATTATTTTCATTTCTCATGTTCCAGAGGCCAGGTTACATTGCAAATGTGTTCTTTCTAGGAATGTAAATGTGATCAATTAAAGGGCTTCTCCCTGTCTTCGTTTTGGCACAGAGGTTGCTCCACCTTCCCCTGCCTCTTATTAAACATAAAATAAATAGGGATATTCAGAATTCATCACAAGGAGAAGGGGTCAGAATAACAGAGAAACTGACAAATGCAACATATGACTTGAATATTTTTACTAGCATAATGTTTTGCAAGGTGACTTTTATTTTACCCTTGTTTCTTTAATCTCTTATCTTTTCTTGCTGTCATTTCAACAAGCTAGAGCTTCCAAAAGTAGCAGACGGGACAGACAGGGACAGTGGGTACACATGACCTGAAAGGTGCACAGAGGGAGCTTAGGAAGGGTACCATATGCAACAGAAAAAAACAGGGAGGTTCAGTCAGACCTCATTGGCCTCCAAAAGAGCTGGCATTGAAATCTTGGCAGGAGTTCAATAGGTAAGGACAGACTTCACTAGGGGAGGACAGAGGGAACTGAAGATAGAGAGAGAATCATGTGCCGGACTAGAAAGCGCCCTGTACATCATGACGACAAGTCTGTACTTCAACCTGATTTCTCAGAAGCTGTATTAGTCCGTTTTCACACTGCTATAAAGAACTACCTGAGACTGGGTAATTTATGAAGAAAAAATATTTAATTGATGCAGAGTTCTGCATTGCTGAGGAGGCCTCAGGAAACTTACATTCATGGCAGAACAAAAGGGGAAACAAGGACCTTGTTGACATGGCAGCAGGAGAGGGAGAGAGTGAGGGAGAAACTGCAAAACACTTTTAAACCATCAGATCTCATAAGAACTCACTCACTATGATGAGAACAGCATGGGGGAACTGCCCCTATGATCCAGTCACCTCCCACAAGGTCCCTCCCTTGACACGTGGAGATTACAATTCGAGATGAGATTTGTATAAGGACATAGAGTTGAGCCATATCAGAGGTATTCATGCCCACACCTTTATGTCTTCTCCTGTCCCATCCATGCAGGTCATAATCAATTCTCATCTACAAAAGCTTTCTAAATATCTATCTCCCTTTCATTCTTGCCCCATCCTAGCCTCCAACTCTAATCCATTTCTCACAAAGCAGCTAGAGGATAAATCATACTTCTTCCTGTGAGAAGCCTTCAAAATTTCCTAATGCTCTACCAATGAGATTCAAATTCATTACTACTGGGCCCAAAAATCTACATGGTCAGGGCATCAATTTCCTTCTTGCTGATACAGTACCTGGTTTTGTTCTTCCAATGGGGAAAGTTGTTTCCTATCTCAGTGCATTTTCATCAAACATTCCTTCTGCTAAAACATCTTTCTGCCTTCTATTCCACCTTGAGATTGCAAGCTCTCTCTCCCTCTTTGGGTTTCAGCCAACATAGCATGTCCTCAGGACACATCTTTCCTGATTGTCCATTTAAAATAGCCACTGTCCCAACTTTCTATCTATAATATTAACCTATCTATTTTCTTCATATATTTTAATCCAATTTAAAACTGTGTATCTATTTGTTGATATGCTTGTTAGCTGCCTCCCTCTATTAGTTTTCTAATGCTGTACAACAAACTTAGCAACTTAACACACATTTGTTATCTCAGTTTCTGTGGTTCAGGAATCCAAGCAGGTATAGTACCATCTTCTGCAAAGCTGCAATTAAGGCTGTTGGCCAGGACTAGGGTCAAATTTGGAGGCTTGACTGAGACAGGGTTTATATCCAAGCTCACTTATATTTTTGGAAGAATCTATGTCCTTGCAAGTGTAAGACTGCACCTTAGCTTTTGAGGACAGCCAGCTAGAGGCTTCCTTTAGCTCCTGGTCACATGGGACTCTTAATATGGCCTCTTACTTCTTCATAGCCAGTAAGGAGACAGTTCCTAGAATAAGGCTACTAGCAAAAGGAAGTTTTCCACCAGAAAATTTAATTACAGAGTATCACCTCTGCCATATTCTATTGGTTTGAAACAAGTCACAGGTCCCAGTGACACTCAAGTGAGGGGATCATACAAGGGTATAAACACTGGGAGGTGGGGATAATTGGGGCTGTTTTAAAGGCAGCCTTCCACAGTACACCTTCTCACCACCAATGATTTATGCCCCTCCCACATGTCAAATACATTAATCCGCCTCTCAAGGTTTCTATTGTAGCATCCTGTTATGGCATTCTACATAACATCAATTCAGTGTCCAAAATCTCATTATCTAAATGAGACTCAGGCAAGGACGAGAGACATGGGTGTGATACATTAAATAAGGCTGCTAGGACACAATTTCTCTGTCTGTGGACCTATAAAACCAAAAAGGACAAGTTATCTGCCTCCAAGACCCCGCAACTAGAATCTTTGCTCTGCAAAAGTGGAGACTAAGTCAATTTAATTCACTGTTTTATCTTCAGGGTGAGCACTATACCTAACTCACTGTAAATACTTAAATAAATATGGCTGAATAAGGAATGTGTAGCTAAAGTTTCAGCAAAGAGACAGAGCCTAGTTCTGGGGTTTGACAGGAACCCAGATTTAAGACTCAAAGCTGAGAAGCAAATAATTAGAACTAGATCACAGTAATTTGAACATAAAACACAAAAGTAAAGGAAGGAAGGAAAGAAGGAAGGAAGGAAGGAAGAAAGGAAGGAAGGAAGGAAGGAAGGAAGGAAGGAAGGAAGGAAGGAAGGAAAGAAAGAAGGGATAAGAAAGAGCAGGATCAGTAACAAAGGAGATGATGCTGATTCAGGTACTTACTGATAAGGCTTGGCTGTGTCCCCACTGAAATCTTATCTTAAATTGTAGCTCCCATAATCCCCACATGATTGGGAGGGGTCTGGTGGGAGGTAATTGAATCATGGGGGTGGGTTTTTCTCATGCTGTTCTCATGATAGCGAATAAGTCTCATAACAGCTGACAGTTTTATAAAGGGCAGTTCCCCTGCACACACATTCTTGCCTGCCATCGTGTAATACATGTCTTTGCTCCTCCTTCATCTTCCACCATGATTGTGAGGTCTCCCCAGCCATGTGGAACTATGAGTCGATTAAACCTCTTTTCTTTACAAATTACCCGGTCTCGAGTATTTCTTCATAGCCGTATGAAAATGGACTAATACAGTAAATTGGTACCAGGAGTGAGGCACTGCTATTATGATACCCGAAAATATGGAAGTGACTTTGGAACTGGGTAACAAGCAGAGGTTGGAACAGTTTGGAGAGCTTAGAAGAAGATAGAAAAATGTGGGAAAGTTTGGAACTTCCTAAAAAGTTGGAGGGCTCAGAAGTCAGGAAGATGTGGGAAAGTTTGGAACTTCCTAGAGACTTGTTGAATGGCTTCAACCAAAATGCTGATAGTGATATAGACAATAAAATCCAGGCTGAGGTGGTCTCAGATGGAGATGAGGAACTTCCTGGGAACTGGGGCAAAGGTGACTCATCATGCTTTAGCAAAGCGACTGTGGTATTTTGCTCTTGCCCTAAACATCTGTAGAATTTTGGACTTGAGAGAGATGATTTAGGGTATCTGGCAGAAGAGGTTTTAAGCAGCAAAGCATTCAAGAGGAAGCAGAGCATAAAAATTTTGAAATTTTGCAACCTGATGATGCAATTGAAAAACCCATCTTCTGGGGAGAAATTCAAGTCTGCTGCAGAAATTTGCAAAAGTAACAAGAAGCCAAATGCTAATTACCAAGACAATGGGGAAAATGTCTCCAGGGCATTTCAGAGACCTTCATGGAAACCCTTCCTATCACAGGCCTAGAGGCCTAGGATAAAAAAAAATGGTTTCCTGGGCCAGGTCTAGGGCCTCCCTACCGTGTTGAGCCAAGGGACTTGGTGTCCTGAGTCCCAGCTGCTCCAGCTGTGGCTAAAATGGGCCAAGGTACACCTCAGGCCATGGCTTCAGAGGGTACAAGCCCCAAGCCTTGGCAGCATCCATGTGGTGTTGAGCCTGCAGGCATGCAGAAGTCAAGAACTAAGGTATGGGAACGTTCATCTAGATTTCAGAGAATGTATAGAAACACCTGGATGTTCAGGCAGAAGTTTGCTGCAGGGGTGGAGCCCTCATGAAGAACCTCTGCTAGGGCAGTGCAGAAGGAAAATGTGGAGTTGGAGCCCCCACTGGGGCACTGCCTAGTGGAGCTGTGAGAAGAGGGTCACTGGCATCCGGACCCCAAAATGGTAGATCCACTGACAGATTGCACCATGCACCTGGAAAATCCACACTCAATGCCAGCCATGAAAACCACTGGTGGGGGGCTATTCCCTGCAAAGCTACGGGGCAGAGCTGCGCAAGGACATAGGAGCCCACCTCTTGTACCAGCATGACGTGGATGTGAGACATGGAGTCAAAGGAGATCATTTTGGACCTTTAGGATTTACTGACTGTCTTATTGGATTTTGGACTTGCAAGGAGCCTCTGGCCCCTTTGTTTTGGCCAATTTTTACCATTTTGAATGGGTGTATTTATCTAATGCTTATACTCCTATTGTATCTAGGAAGTAACTAACTTGCTTTTGATTTTACAGGCTCATAGGTGGAAGAGTTAAGTTAATGCTGAAATGAGTTAAGACTTTGGGGGACTACTGAGAAAGCATTATTGGTTTTGAAATATGAGGACATGATATTTGGGGAGGTCTGGTGGCAGTATGATATAGTTTGGCTGTGTCCCTACCCAAATCTCATCTTGAATTGCAGCTCCTACAACCTCCATGTGTTGTGGGAGGGACCTGGTGGGAGGTAATTGAATCATGGGGGATGGTGTTTCCCATGCTGTTCTCGTGACAGTAAATAAGTTTCATGAAAGCTGATGGTTTTATAAAGGGTAGCTCCCCTGTGCACTCACTATTGCCTGCCACCATGTAAGACGTGCCTTTCCTCCTACTTCACCTTCCACCATGATTATGAGGCCTCCTCAGCCATGTGAAACTGTGAGTCCATTAAACCTCTTTTTCTTTATAAAGTACTCAGCCTCAGATATTTCTTCATAGCTGTATGAAAATAGACTAATACACTCATGTTGTTTCATTAATCCATACAGTAAACATTTATAAGGTCCTATCATGATGCTACAAATTGTGGTACCATAGGCATAATAGTGGACAGGATACAGTCCCTGCCTTCAAAGAACTTACAGTCTAATGGGAGGGATTCAATTCAAAATGTTACATTCTCAAATAAATAAACAGAGAGTTAGTGAAAACAAATGGGAAGAATAATTATCCTCATGTAAGAAAGTAGCAGGGAAATTATCCTAGAGTATATGACTCTAAGCTTAGTCTTCAAGATTAAGTAGAAGTTAACCCAACAACTACAATCTGGGTTGTGGTGGAAGAGGGAGGAAATATGGGCAAGCTTCCGGGAAGAGAGAAAAAATTCATGTTAAATCCCAGCAGTGAAAGAAACATGGCACAAGCAGGGAACTAAAAGGGCTGGAGTACAATTAGATGAGGAAAAGTGCTGAAAAGGTAGGCTGCATGCTTGGCCAAGTTCCAAGGACAGTGGAGAGCAATTAAAGAATTTCAAATAAGGAAACAGAAAGTCAAATTTATGTTTCAGAAAGCTCACTTTGATTTCAATATAGATAATTCACGGGAGTAGGAACATAGATGGAGATACTAGTTGTTAGGAAGAAGCTGTTGCTGGAATCTAAGAAATGGAGGAGGCTGGAAAGGTGGAGGCAAAGAGCACAAAGAGAATTGAGCAATATCGAGAAAGTAAATGGATAGGAGGAGTTAGGGTTGGTTGAATGTGCTGGGGCAGGGTGACGAGGAAGGGCAGTCAGCAGTGAGACAGGAAATAAGGATAAGTCCCAGTTACTTATCTCTGAAAACTGGGTGAATAATCATACCATTTGCCTAGGGAGCAAACAAAGAAAGAGTAGAGAAGCAGGATGGGGGACAATTAAATAGAGGTGAGCCAGGCTGGAATATTTTAGTTCTGAATGTCCTCTGGGACTTCCAAGTAGAGAGGCCTGAAGATAGTTGGATATTCATGACTCTAGAGATCAAGAGAAAGATTTGATCTGGGATCCTGATTTTCCCTAGCTGAAGAAAAAGATTGGTGACAGAATGTAAGGACGAATAAATGACTGGTAATGGAAAACTGAGAGATGAATGCTACCTGCTGCAAAATTCAGGGACTAGAGAAAAGAAATATAGCAAATATTTTCCTAAATATTCTTCCAGCTTTTCTAATTTGTTATTCCACAGTATAATATATAAAACAGCTGTTTAGATTTCCAGTCAAATTGTGTTCATCTATGTTCCCAATGGAAAGAATATTAAATGTCAATACTATATAAAAAGATATAAATCCTAAAAACAAAGGAAAAATGAATGGGAACAAGAGTTAGTGAAAAGTATCACCAAATGTTAAGATGTGGAAAGCAAATCGTGTAGTGGCAACTGAATTTGTAGGTAAATGGAAACTGAAACTTAGGAGTTTACAGTGGGAGACAGTGCTGAAAAGTGGGCTTTTCCAAATGGATCACTGGAAAGATTTGGAACTTGAGACAACACCAGGCACATTGGTCAGCCATAGTGAGTTTTGGAGCTGGGAAATTGTTGAAAAATCTACATAATCAGACCTCTTGCTTCCTGTCCCTCTCCTTGACCTGCACAGCCTGGTTAATACCCCTTTCCAACCTCCCCAGCAAACCAGATGTCTAGTCTCTGAGCAATTGGTCCACAGAAATTCTGGACTGGAGACTCCAAGAAAAACAGAGTACAATCACGATGAAGGCAAAAGAAGGATTAAGTGCAAACACACCATTTCTGGATAGCATTTTATTATCAACCTTCCAGCATAATTTTAGTTTTTTAAGTAATGTGGAGGTGATTTGATAAAAATGTAAATTTGCCTAATAAAAGACTATCAAATCATCCTTATATAATTATCTCATCCTTTTTATTCTTTTAAGAAGGAAGAAATATGTGAAAATATCCATGTTCTGTGACACTATTATAACTTAGGGCAATGTTCTTCGCTTGGCTAGTGATAAAAGTGAAGGAAAACAAGGCACTAAGATTGGAATCAGCATCTCTACAACCATGCTTCCTGACAACTCTTTCAGAACCAACAGTGGTAACGCAAAGGCCAGCAAGGACTGAAGTCCTATTAATATGGGAGGGGGGCATGGAAGTACTGGGTAGAGAAGGGCAGGGTCCCTGGTGAGGGCTCCACCCTTGGGCCTGTGCCCATGGACCTAAATGAGGACAGGTGTTTCTGTTTTCATGCCCAAAAGATTGCCTTTTGGCCCGCTACGTTTCCCACCCTGTGCCCATAAAAACCCAGGAAGCTAGCCAGCACAGACACAAGCAGCTGTTGAGAGGAACAGAACACATTGACAGACACCAGCAGACACTGGCAGGCCAGTGACAGTGCAACAACATGGACACCAAGGCTAATTCAGCAGGGGCAGTCAGATGCGAGTCTGGCCACTGGGCAGCCCAATTCCAGGGGAAGACCACCTTCCCACTCCATCGCCCTTCTGGCTCCCCATCCCTCTCACTGACAGCTACCTCCACCACTCAGTAAAACCTTGCACTCTTCCTCCAAGCCCATGTGTGATCCAATTTTTCCGGTATACTAGGGGGAGAACCCAGGATAGAAAAAGCCCTGTCTTTGCTAAGGCAAAGGGTGTAATTGAGCTGATTAACACAAGCTGCCTGCAGACAGCAAAGCTGAAAGAGTATACTGTAACACATATCCACTTGGGCCCCAGGAGTTGTAAATACTCACCCCTAGACGCTGCCATAGGATCAGAGCCCTAAAACGCTCTCCACAATCTCTGCAGCTGCCTGTCCACAGGCTCCCCTGGGGAGGTATGAGCAGCAGGGCACCAAAGAAGCCAGCCATGCCCCCGTCACATGCCCTGTGAGGAGAAAAAGGGACCTCTCCCTTTTCACCATGATCCCCAGAAAATTTGGATCTTCTTGAATTCTTTATCCCTCTAGTGGAGGTTTCTACCGATGAAAGGACCTGGGAAGCTCTTCAACTCCAAAGGTGCTGGCTGGGAAGATGAGTGCAGAATGGGAGCCCAGTCTTGCTCCTCCATAGGGCTGCAATTGCCCCCAACAGCTGTCAGAGTTCCAGGTACCTGACCCCCACTGAACTCCCTTGCAGCAACTAGAGAGTATTGTTACATGGCCATGTGATTCTCAAGCCTACCATACCCTCTGTTTTCCTAATACTACCTGAGGGACTCAAATTACAAACAATACTTCTTTGCCTTTACCCTGCTAGCCAGAACCTAGGTGACCTACGAAGGTTAGTAAACCCATCCAAATTGCTGCGCCTTTTTGCTTCTCCTTGCCTGACTCAAATCAGCAACTCTAGAACCAAAAAACTCCTCTCTGAAATCATGGAACAAAGTTGAAACTCTGCTGTTAGCTCTGTGGCCTTGATCAATTTACCCATCATTCTTTCTTGTACTTTTCTGCTTTACCTCACAGACTTGAGAGAGAAGCCCCAGTTTTCATAATAGAAAATTCCTCCTATCCCTGGATGAAGTTTTCTTTTCTTTTTGCATAAATATACATTTTCTTGGTCACCTCTGAAATTATTTCTTCATCAGTCCTCTCAGATTTTTATTTTGTTCCATTGTTTTCCTTTACTTCAACTGATCTTACAGCTCTTACAGATCTTACAGGCAGCTCATTTCAGTTTCTTGCTTATTCCTAATCATATGCTTCTGAAATTATATGTTCATGAAAACACACACCACAACACACACACATACACACACGCAAACAAGTGCTCATTCCTGGATGGACGTTTTATTGTTACCATAGAAATATATCGGTTTCCTATCCAGTGAAAAAGCTGAATCATGACTCACAAATATTTATTTCATCTTATATTTGATTATTCAATTTTTAACATCTATGGCAAAAATTGACATTTTGTTTTCAATGTCTTTTTAGTTCATCTTTTTTCTTTTAAAGATAACAGTTCATGTCCACTCAAAACAAAAAAAAAGTGCACTGAAACTATTAATGTAATTTGGACAATTATCCTAATAAGCTAGTTTCTAAATAGGTAAAGAGTTAATATGTATAAAATTTTGGTGTACCATTGAGTATTGTTCTACATTTGTATTTTTGTTAACCAATATGCTCACCTTAATATCATTATTAAGGACTCCTCTAGTTAATCACAAGATGTGTGTGCCTGTTATCTGCCTAACACAATTTCTGTGATTCATGTGGACAAAGAAATTTAGAAACTACCACTAAATGGAATACTTCAGTAACATTCACCAAGTCTTGGGGGTGATTCAACAGTTCTTGTATTTCTTTACATTTCTGGATGACTTTTCGGTTTTCAAAGCATTGTTATTTATGTGACAGGGTGTGAGCATTCGACCTTCTTTATTATGAAAACAACTATTTTGCTCATGTATCTATTCAGTGCTGCATGCTGCATTAGAAAGTTAGAATGTATACATATACATATATATTTTCCCCACACTTCCTGAGAATGTTTGAAGCTTAAGCTTTTCTTAACTTCAAAGAAAGAAAACCAGATTTTAGCTTGATACTAGTTCTAACTCTGAGTTTAATGACAAAACAAGGCCTTTTACAAAAGCAAATGAAAATAGATGGTTTTAGACATGGCGAGAATTTATGTGAAAAAATAGAGTTTGGTGAGGGAATTACTGAGGAGGAGCAAGTTTATTTGATGATCGGCTGGGGCTCTGGGAGTCTGAGGAGAAGGAAAGGCTCTGGCCTGAGAAAAAGTTCAAGTATTTTTCAGGTGTATGAAGTGATTTGTCTATTAACTGTCCACCAGGAGTGATGACCTTACATGGCACCTAGAACATCTCCAAGCCCAGTACCCCCGAACATCCATCAACCTAAAGAGGGACCCCTGGGACTGGCAGAGGAATGACAGTGAGAATTCCCTTACCAGTACTCGGTGGGTAAACTGAATAAGCCCCAGACCCTTGTTCTGGTACAGGAATCCTGGGCTTGGGACACTATGTTGACCATAAATTATCTCACTGAGCCCCACAAGAGCCCAGTTATGGGGGTTGTGCATGTCTTTGTTATCCCCATTTCCACAGATGAAGATGAAATCACATGTGGTTAGGAGCATGGACTTGGGGGCCAAGAAGATTTGAACTCTGATTCCATGTTATTCCTTAGATGTCATGTGTTGAGCAAGTCATATTTGGCTTCTCTAAGCCACCTTTTCCCCATCTGGAAAAAATAGGCAAAATATCATAGCACATGCACTTATAGGATTATTGCCATGAGCTCATGAAAGTGAGCTCATGCAAGTAACAAATGTAATAATCCAGAGGCTAGATCATAATAAGTATTCAATAAGTATAAGCTCTTGCTAGCATTAGGTAAAGCACAAAAAGATGAAGTGACTTGTTCAAGATAGTGTGGCTGGTTAGTAATAGCATCAGGGATCTCTCCACCAGCTCACATTCCTTCTGAGACATCAACATGGTATTCCTCCTGGGAGCTGGCAGCATCAGTGGAGAGCCTCCTTCAGGCTTTACCAACCTAACTGATTATACCTAGAAGGGATACTCGGTTTGTTTGTGCTTTTTGTCACTCAGGCTCAATCTAACAAGCAGACTGTGTGCTTAGTCATTTCTCCTGCCTCCAATCTGTTCTTCACCCTACATAAAGAGAAACAGAACTCCTTAACTGGAAGTCAAGCCTGTTACCACCTGCCCATGAACTTGCTCATCAGAAATGTTGTTAACCATGACATCTTCTGGGACCCCTTGTAGCAGCTGGACTCCATTTTCTCTGTGCCTTGAGGACTGGAGATTCATTTCTGCCTCCATGCATTGCCTACATCATCTTCTCAGGGATAGGGCAACCAGTGTCTCTGTTTGCCTGTGACAGTCTCATTTTATGCCTCATGTCCAAGTATAATTACTAATAGCACCACTTCCACTCTTAAGAGTGGCCTGAATTGAATCATACATTATATAATCACTATATTTTGGCCTCTCCAATCTGAAAGCCCCTCTTGACTACTCTCCATTCAACCAAATCCTGCTAGTTCTTCATGAGTCAACTCAATCCTACCCCTGCATCAACTTTTCCCAACTATTCTTTATATAATGATTTTCCTCTATCCAGATCATTTACAGGGTTGCACCAGATTCTGTCATGCATTTTTTACATAGTTGTCTCCCATTTTTATTGAATTCTTAAATGTCATTTATAATAATGACATTTATGTAATAATAACTTGGGATTCTACAGTTCTCTAAGAACCAGTTTTCTGCAATGAAGAATGTATGTAATAATACATTTATATAGAAATAAGGCCAGGTGTGGTAGCTCATGCCTATAATCCCAGCACATTGGGAAGCCAAGGCAGGCAGATCACTTGAGGTCTGGACTTTGAGATCAGCCTGGCCAACATGGTGAAACCCTGTTTCTACTAAAAATACAAAAATTAGCTGGGAACTGTGACAAGCATCTGTAATCCCAGCTACTCAGGAGGCTGAAGCAGAATTGCCTGAACCCAGGAGGCAGAGGTTACAGTGAGCTGATATTGCACCATTGCATTTCAGCCTGGGTGACAGAGCGAGAATCCGTCTCAAAAATAATAATTACGATAAATTTATATAGAAATAAATAAATCTTCAGCTAAATATTGCTTCACCTATGAAGAAGAAAAATCTAAGTTATCCCTCCCTTTTCTATTTCTCTTAGTACTCAACAATTTCATGATTAGTTAAAACCCGGTATTTATCCCACCCCCCATTTAAAAGTTGCCAAATATTCTTCAATCTCAATTCCTCCTTTCCCCTTTTTTCGTCGTTCAATTGCTCATTACGTCCTGTGAATTCTGTCTCCAGAAATGTTTCACCTCTGCTTTTTCCTTCCTTCCTATTGTCAGGGCCTTCCTTTGTACTCTTCATCTTCTGCTTATCAGATGACTGAATTAACATCCTTACTAGTTTCTCTGTATGTAGCTAATTTACTATCATAGAACTTTTGCACTACTATTTATGTGGTTTTCCAAAATTTAAATGTAACCTGGCTCCTTCCCCATGGGAAAATCTTTACATGCCATCCCATAAACCACAGGAAAAATTCCAAATTCTGAGGTATAGAATGATACAAACTCATGTCATTCAAGATCATTTTAGTTATAAGTGAAAGAAAACCACAATTAAATTTACTTTTGGAAGGTATACATTGGCTTAGATAATTGAAAACATAGGGGCATAATTTCTTCAATGACAGCTTGATCAAAAGGTCCTAAGGACACTGCCAGGACTTGGTCTTTCTTTGCCCCTACTTTTGCACTACTCTACATCATTCTTGGACTGTACATGGTTGCCAAGTAATTCAAATTTGCAGAAGAAAATAGAATAGATATGTTTTTCAATAGTTTGAATAAAAGTCCTATGCCTTTTGGGGTTACCTATTTGCCATTGAACCAGTCACTGTTAGAAAATACAATTTCGTTTTAATTTGCCAGTGAAAGATACCCATCTCTAGAGCCTGGGAATGGAGCCAATACCTTCAGAAGCAGGTGGACTGAGAGTGAGGAAGAGTTTTAGTTACCCAGAATAAAACTGAGGTACTTATATCAAAAGATAAAGCCAGTGGGAAATTCTGGATTGCTGACAGCGTGCAAGTATCATCATTTTTGGATCTGCCAAGATCTGCAGGCAGCTAGATAGCAAAAACTACTGGGCAATAGATTTGTTACCAAAAAAAATCTAAAGGATGAGATATCCATTGTTAAAATGAAAGTAAGTGGAGACAAACCTTCAATAGCCACAAGACCTACATGATATTAGTCTTGCAGGAGGAAACAGAAGGAAACAAAAGGATGCCTACTGAATCAAAGAACAAGAAAACCCCCAAAATAACCAAGAGTCTGGAAAGCAACACAGGACTAATAGAGAAAAACAGAAAATGAATAAAATAAATGAATTCAAGGAAAGTGTGAAGGAAATGAAACATTCTAGCACATGTGAACTTTCAGAATGGATTTTCTAGGACTTTCTCCCAGAGAAAATCTCCACACTCCAGAGAAACTGCTAGGAGTGGAATCAGGATTAAGTAGGATAGGAGAGTCCAAGTTTTATAAACTTAATGTTAAATATGTCATCCCAACACTTCTCCTGTACTCTATTTGTTGGAAGCAAGTTACTAATCCAGCCTCAAAGAGAGGGGATTATACAAGAGTGTGCATGCAGAAGGTGGGTACCACTGAGAGTCATTTTATAAGCTGCCTACTGCAGAGTTCATTCTAAGAGGTAACAGGAAAGATTCAAAGAGGAGCCAACATCTGTGGGTCTTGAAACATGTGTAAGTGTTCATCAGGAAGACCAACATGTAAAGGACATTCTAGACAGAGAATGCAGAACACCCTTGGAAACACCTGTTCCCTTCTGGGAAAAGCAGGACTAGAAAGTAAAGGCATGATTAGAATGTTTCTGAAAGACAAATCTGGAGATGTAGAGAAAAGTCCAATTATGGGCCTGTGCCTTAGTCAGTTTTGGCTCCTATATAAAAAATTCCATAGACTGTGTGGCTTATACAATAGAAATTTATTTTTCACAGTTCTAAAAACTGGGATGTACAAGATCAAGGCACTGTCAGATCCAGTGTCTGGTGAAGCCACTCTTCCTAGTTTGCAGGAAGAGTGGTTTGCACGTGGCTCTCTTTTTACATCCTCACATGGTGGAGAGAGAGGGGGGAAGCAAACCCTCTTATGTCCCTTCTTATAAGGGCACTAATCTCATCACAAGAGCTCCACCTGATGACATAATTGCCTCCCCAAAGCACCATCTCCAAATACCATCACATTAGGTATTAGGGAGAATATAAACATTCAGTTCGTAACAACATAACATGATACCATCTGATCCTTATGCTTGGATGCACTGAATGACAGCATTTTTTACAAAATTGATTAGTATTGTTGAGTTTATTTTCAGATGGTCAATGTAAGACATTTTTCCAGGTTTTGTGGCTTCCTATTTTTATTTGAAGGAATGTGGTCACACCAGAAACACTGCAGCTTTTGACCACCATTCTCTCTCAAGTTTGACATATTCCATCTTAAACTAGCCTGTTGTAAACAAAGATCTATGTTCCCAGTTATAATGGTGGGGTCAAATATGTTCAATTTGCATCATCAACAAACTGAGACATAAATCATGGAATGGATAACTACTATCCATTGAGTCGTTCTTATATTCCTTTCTCCTATAATTTGTTGAAAGTTAAATTATAGCTGTAAAATATAATTTAGAATAAATAAGGATCTTTCCACCTCAAATTTTCAAAGTAAGAGAAAAGAAATAGAAGGAAAAAGGACCACAGACTACCTGAGAACCACAGATTAAGAATCCATGGTGTACTTGAACATGTGTGGCACAGTAGAACAGGGAAGAAAATCTCAAAAACATGCTAAAGAAGAATTTTGGGCTGGGCGTAGTGGCTCATGCCTATAATCCCAGCGCTTCAGGACGCTGAGGTGGGTGGATCACAAGGTCAGGAGTTTGAGATCAGCCTTACCAACATGGTGAAACCCCGTCTCTACTAAAAATACAAAAAATTAGACGGGCATGGTGGCAGGCGCCTGTAATCCCAGCTACTCGGGAAGTTGAGGCAGGAGAATTGCTTGAATCCGGGAGGTGGAGGTTGTAGCGAGCTGAGACCGTACCACCACACTCCAGCCTGGGCAACAAAGTGAGACTCCGTATCCAAAAAAAAAAAAAAAGATGAAAAAGAAGAAGAATTTCATTTGCAATGTTTGCCTTGAGTCAAAAATATAAGCCTGTTTTAGGAGAGTCTTATTATCTGACATTATTTTCTTCCTCTGTACTCCCATAGCATTTTGCTTGTAACTGCTAAAATACTTATTACAGTCCACCCTATTAGAGTTGCAAGTTAATATGCCTGCTTCTCCCACTAAATAATGAGCCTAGGAGTGAAGAGATCTTGTCTTATTTGACTTCATATCTCTGTCTAAGCATTATGCTTAACACAGAGAAGTTTCTCCATGAATGTGAAAGACTTGACATGAATTCAAACAAAGACTTTAAAAATATAGTTTACAAGAAGGCAATCCCAGAAGAATTGCTCTTGTAATTAATATAGTATCACATAATGGAAGATCAGTTTTCAAACTTCTGTCACTCAAACCACCCAAGAGTACAGATTTTAAAATATTCAGTGATTATATGTTTTAACTGTATGAAATTTATTTTCAGCAAATTCATTAATTATTCACTAACTTATATGCATTTATAAACTTAAGTTTACCATATGTAGCAGTGACTATTCATCTATTCTTATATTAATTTTTGATTACCAATTATGATACCTACTAAGTCACCAGTTATTATTTGCTGAACACTATGATAAGTGATCGAAATGACTTCTGACACAAATTACCCAGAGTTAGGCCAAACTTCACAGGTTAAGGGAACAGTCCTACATGACAGACTACACCCACTTCAGACACCAGCACAAGTTCAAAGGTCCATATGCTACCCTCAATTCTGACCAGATGGCTATAAATTCAGGGCTTCTCACTACCCTTTCAGTTTCAACAATTTGCTGGCACAATTTATAGAATTTAGAAAAGTACTATTCTTACAATTACAGTTTTATTGTAGCAAAACTGAACCAGCCAAATCAGAACAAGTCAACATGAAAGATGCACAGGGCAAAATCTGGGGTGTCCTAAATGCAAAGTGTCCATTGTCTTTCCTTTTGGCATCAGGACACATCCCAAAACATCAATGTGTGGCAATTCGCCAAAGGTACTGTACAATACAATACAGAGCACAGAAAGCTCACCTGATGATATGGTTTGGCTGTGACCCCACCCAAATCTCATCTTGAATTGTAGCTTCCATAATTCTCACTTGTTGTAGGAGGGACCCCGTGGGAGGTAGTTGAATCATGGGGGCAGGTCTTTCCCATGCTGTTCTCATGGTAGTGAGTAAGTCTCATGAGATCTGATGGTTTTATAAATGGGAGTTCCCCTACACAAGCTCTCTCTTGCCTGCCGCCAGATAAGATATCCCTTTGCTCTTTCTTCATCTTCTGCCATGATTATGAGGCTTCCCCAGTCATGAGTCCATTAAACTTCCTTCCTTTATAAATTACCCAGTCGCAGGTATGTCTTTATTAGCAGCGTGAGGACAGACTAATATACCTGAGCTTCAGATTCCAGAGATTGTATTGGGACTTTATTATGTAGGTAGGATTGGCTGAATCATTGACCATGAGGTTGAATTCAGTCTCCAGTCTGAATTCTCCCTGGAGATTAGGCTAACATTATATGACTCAAAATCCCAACTGTTTTCACTTTTCAACTTTTATTTTAGAATAAGGGGGTACATATGTACATGTGCACGTTTGTAACAAAACTATTTTGCATGATGCTGAAGTTGGTAGTACAAATGAAACTGTCACCCAGGTAGTCAGCATAGTACCCAATAGGTAGTTTTTTTCAAGTCTTATCCCCTTCCCTTCCAATCCCCTCCTTGTATTCTCTAGTGACTATTATTCCCATTTTTATGTCCATGAGTACCCAATGTTTAACTTTCACTTATAAGTGAGAACATGGGGTATTCAGTTTTCTGTTTCCGTGTTAGTTTACTCAGGATAATGGTTTCCTGCTGCATTTAAGTTGCCACAAAGGATATGATTTTGTTCTCTTTTATGGCTACATAGTGTTCCACAGTGTATATGTACATTTTCTTTATCCAATCCACTACCGACGGGAAACTGGGTTAATTTCATGTCAACCCATGTAACATTCTATTGTGAATAATGCTGTGATGAAAATATGGGTGTATGTGTCTTTTTGGTAGAATAATTTATTTTCCATTGGATATACCCAGTAGTGGGATTGCTAGGTTGAAGAGTAGTTCAACTCTCAGTTCCTTGAGGAATCTCCAAACTGCTTTTCACAGTGACTGAACTAATTTACATTCCCACCAACAGTGTATAAATGTCCCCTTTTCTCTGTAGCCTTGCCGACACAAAAACCCTCTGTCTGGTGTGACATGGTTTCTCATTGAGGCTTCGATTTGCATTTCTCTGATGATTAGTGATGATGAACATTTTCTTATATGTTTGTTGGCTGAAAGCCCCAGTGCTTTAATCACATGGTTGGTATTTCTGTATGATTGGCCCCTATCCTGAGTCATCTCATTAGCTTTAAATATCTAGGGGCCTACCATAAGCCACCTTATTAGTACAAACTATCAGAACCTACCAAGAATAACAAAGATACTCCTCTCACTTGAACAATCCCAAGGATTGAGAGGCTACCTCTCAGAAACAGTGGACAAAGATCAGCCAAACTCTCTATTAAACTATTGTGCTTTTCATGTGTTATCTAATATAATTCCTATAATTAATATGTTCACCTGTGGAGTTGGGTGGTGTTACTCCAAATCTTAGGAATACAAGTTCAGAGAACTTAAATAAATTGCCCAAGGTCATGCAGCTAATGAGTGGCAATGCCAGATTTGAAACCATGTCTTTCTTTTTATATTCCCTTTCTAAAATTTTCTAATATCCAACCTAATTATGCCTCAAGTTCAACTTTGTTAGAAAAATTAATAATAATTTTTCATCTCCCATAGTACAGTTACCTGGTCATGGTTTCAGCAAAATGAATAGTTATATGAAAAATATTTAGCATGCTCAGTAATTATCTTCAAAGTCAGGAGAGGCAATGAAATGTTAACGACAAAAATTGACTTGAGTTCTAATTCCTGCCAATTCCTAACTAGCCACTAAATCTGTCACTTTTGTTAAAATATTTATGATATCTGATAGAGTTCTATCTATGAATGTTCACCGATATTACAGGATTATCATAAAATTCAAAGAAGAGTTGTGAAACTAGTGGCCATATTTCCCAAATGCCCTTATTTTCCTCTATCAATCCATAACACTTTGTAACATTTCAAATGATTTAAATATACAATTTGAATAGTTAGACAGATTGTAAAATCTCAATCACAAAGAATTAGTTTTTCAATGATATAACCCAAATTTCCAGATTAGGTTCTGATAAGCAGTAGACACTCAAGTTTTGAAGCATATGTGGGTACGTGGCATGAACCATGAATAGAACAAACTTAAACTTTCTCAAACCAATTATCTCACTGAGGAAGCCAGGAAAAATTGTAGAAAATATTTTTAAGATATGTGTATGGTAATAGAGACGATAAGAAAATATTGCAAAGTTACTGGACCAAGAACCAAAGAAGAAGGAAGTCTGGAAACAAAAAAAGAAACAAAAAAAAAAACTGAATTTCAGCTTCTTTATGTCAAGGTCATTTGCTGATTATAGAAGATTGCTCTTAACAGGTTAGTTGTGCTAGTGAAACAAAAATTGGGGTCCAGGGATCCCCCAGTAGAGGGCAGGTCGGGAAAGCTGGTGGATCTATCTAGCTTCAGACTGAATCCCCCATGTGCTTCACCCTTAAAGTACAGATAAACTAAAAGTACACAGGTCCTTGTAGACATTGGCAGTTTTGCTTGAATCATGTCAATTCTGGAAATTGCTTAGGTTGATCCATGATTGCTAGCATCTCCAAGGCACCTCAGGTACAAACACAAGTTCTCTGTGAAGAAAGATAATATCTATAAACAACTTTGAGTTCAAAAGTATATAATAAAAAGTAACCAGGCACCAAAGGGAACAAAACTGCCTGAATGAAAACTAGTAGAAACAGGTAGTGAAAATAGGTCAAATTATACTGCAGCTGTTGGAGTTATTGGGCATGAAGAAAAGAGAAAGGAAGATAAAGAATAGAAGTTAAGAGAGAGAGAGAAAAAACAGTGACATGATCTAAAATACATGTAATTGGAGTCCCTGAGATAAAGAAGAAAAAAAAGCAGAAGAACTATTTAATGTAAATGATTCCAAAATTGAAGACCTTAATCCACAGATCAAAAAAGCCATATAAATCCCAAGGACACAAATGAAAAAAAAGCCTGTACCTAATAACATAATAGTATAAGTGCTGAAAACATAAGTAAAAACCTTAAGTAGCCAAAGCTAGGAGACAAGGTGGAAAGAATGTTGCCCTCAAAGGAGTAGGAGTGGACCTTTCAATAAAAACAAGGGGGCCCAGAAGACAATTGAACGCTACTTTCAAGTGGAAATGACCAAAAAATAAAATACCTTCCAACACAGAAATCTATATCCAGTGAAAATATTGTTCAAAATGGAAGTATGTTAATGATGTGTGAAGAAAAATAAGAACTCAGAAAATGTTTCTCTGATAAACTCATATTAATGAAAATAGTAAAACGTTGCAAACTTCCTTTTTGAGGTCAGAAATAATACAAGGACATCTGGTATGACAACTTCTGGTCAAAGATTAGAACTGAAGAAAATATATTATTTGTCAGTAATCCCAAAGATTATATTAAAATACTATTACAATTAATAAATAAGAGTACTAAGATTTGTGAATACAAGGTCAATGTAGCATTGACTACATTTCTATTTATTAGTAACAAACAGTTAAAAAATGAACTGAAAAAAAACACTTCCAATAACATCAAAAATATCAAATACCTAGGAATGAATAGCTCTAACAAAGCAGGCAAAAGATTTCTATCTAGAAAACTCTAAAATAATAATGGCATATTTAGATATTCTTTAATTTTAAAGAGGGCTTCAATAAATCAAAGAATATACCATGTTTGTGAACTTAAAAAATTATTATATAGATATCAGATATCCCTAAATGTGCCTATAATTTTAGAGCAGTCTCTCAATTAAAATCTGTGTGTGTGAAGGTACTGGTGTATGGGTGTATAGACTGAGAACAATCACAATAATCTTAAAAAAAGAAGAGCAAGAAGAGAGAATCTGCCTTGCCACATATCAAAAATGATAAAACTATAATAAATAATGTGGTATGGACATAAGAATAGACTGACCAATGAGATAAAACAAACAGAAACTAACACACATATATAAGGATATTTGATTTACAATACAAGAAAAGGCAAAGCAGTGAAGGAAGTCTTTTCGATATATAATGCTGCAACAATTGCTACCCACACAAGGAAAAAAGGTAAAACTTAACACCTACCTTACACTGTTCACAAAAATAAACATTTTACAAAATCAATTCCAGTGGATTATAGTTCTATATGTGAAAGACAGAACAATAAAAATTTATAGAAGATAACATAGGAGCATATCTTCATAATTTGGGAATAAGAAAGTTCTTCTTAAACAGAACATCAAAGTACTAAACCATAAAGGGAAAGACTCATAATTTGGGCAATATCAAAAGACACCATTAAGAGAGTAAAATGACAAGCTACAGAGTAAAAGAAAATAGTTTCAATATCTAGTAACCTATAATTTTCTACAAAATGTGAAGAATCCTACACATCAATAAGAAAAAAGACCAGGCATGGTGGCTCTGGCCTACAAACTCAGCACTTTGGGAGGCTAAAGCAGGAGGACACTTGAGGCCAGGAGTTCAAGATCAGTCTGCACAACATAGTGAGACCCCTGTCTCTACAAAAAATTAAAAAGTCTGATGTGGTGGCACATACCTGTAGTCCTAGCCACTTGGGAGGCTGAGGCAGGAGAATCACTTGAGCCCAGGCATCTGAGGTTAGAGTGAGCGATAATTGCACCACTGCACTCTAGCCTGGGTAACAATGTGAGACCCTGTCCCAAAAAATAATAAAATAAAATAACATAACATAAATAAAAATAAAATAATAAGACTCAATCAGACACTTTACAAAAGAGGATGGCCAAATAGTCAATAAGGAAATGAAAATGATTTTAAGATCATTAGTCCCAAAGAAATACAAATTAAAACCTGAGAGAGATAAAATAAACACCCCCCAGAATGGCTGAAATTGAAAGAACTGAAATATCAAGTGTTGGTAAGGACATGGAACAATAAAATCACTTACATTGCTGGAGGACATATAAATTTGCACAGCCACTTTGTAAAACAATTGAGAAGGTTCTACTAAATTTCAGGACAGACATATCCTACAAATTAACAATTTCACTCCTAGGGGTATGTCCAACAATAATGAGAGCACCTACACAACCAAGAGTTATGTATAAGAATATGTATAGCTGTGTTCTTTGTAATAGCCAAAAAACTGAAAGAAATCCAAATGTGAATCAGCATTAGAAAGGGTAGTGTTACTTGCATACAAATAAATGTTTACAGCAGGCAGTTCCAAGATGGCCAAATAGGAACAGCTCCAGCCTCCAGCTCCCAGTGTGAGCGACACAGAAGACAGATGATTTCTGCATTTCCAACTGAGGTACCAGGTTCATCTCACTGGGGTGTGTCAGACAGTGGATGCAGGTCAGTGGGTGCAGCCCACTGGGTGAGAGTCAAAGCAGGGCGAAGCATAACCTCACCCAGGAAGCAAAAGGGGGAAGGGAATTCCCTTTCCTAGCCAAGGGAAACAGTCACACACAACACCTGGAAAATCGGGTCACTCCCACCCTAATACTGTGCTTTACCAAGGGTCTTAGCAAACAGCACACCAGGAGATTATATCCCACACCTGGCTTGGAGGATCCCACACCCACAGAGCCTCCCTCATTCTAGCTCAGCAGTCTGAGATCTAACTGCAAGATGGCAGCAAGGCTTGAGGAGGGGCACCCACCATTCCTGAGGCTTGCGTAAGTAAACAAAGTGGCCAGGAAGCTCGAACTGGGTGGAGCCCACCATAGCTCAAGGAGGCCTGCCTGCCTCTGTAGACTCCACCTCTGGGGACAGGGCATAGCCAAACAAAAGGCAGCAGAAACCTCTGCAGATTTAAATGTCCCTGTCTGTCAGCTTTGAAGAGAGTAGTGGTTCTCCCAGCACAGAGTTTGAGATCTGAGAACGGACAGACTGCCTGCTCAAGTGGGTCCCTGACCCCTGAGTAGCCTAACTGGGAGACATCCCCCACTAGCTGCACACCGATACGTCACACCTCACATGGCCAGGTACCCCTCTGAGACGAAGCTTCCAGAGGAAAGATCAGGCAGCAACATCTTCTGTTCAGCAATATTCACTCTTCTGCAGCCTACGCTGCTGATACCCAGGCAAACAGAATCTGGAGTGGACCTCCAACAAACTCCAACAGACCTGCATCTGAGGGTCCTGACTGTTAGAAAGAAAATTAACAAACAGAAAGGACATCCACACCAAAACCACATCTATACATCACCATCATCAAAGACCAAAGGTAGATAAAACCACAAAAACGGGGAGAAAACAGAGCAGAAAAGCTGAAAATTCTAAAAATCAGAGCACCTCACCCCTCCAAAGAAACACAGCTCCTCGCCAACAACGGAACAAAGCTGGATGGAGAATGACCTTGACGAGATGAGAGTGGAGGGCTTCAGATGATCGAACTTCTCCGAGCTAAAGGAGGAAGTTTGAACCCATTGCAAAGAAGCTAAAAACCTTGAAAAAAGATTTGACAAATGGCTAGCTAGAATAATCAATGTAGAGAAGTCCTTAAATGACCTGACAGAGCTGAAAACCATGGCATGAGAACTATCTGACAAATGCACAACCTTCAGTAATTGATTCAATCAACTGGAAGAAAGAGTATCAGTGATTGAAGATCATATGAATGTAATGAAGTGAGAAGAGAAGTTTAGAGAAAAAAGAGTAAAAAGAAATGAACAAAGCCACCAAAAAATATGGGGCTATGTGAAAAGACCAAATCTACATCTGATTGTTGTACCTGAAAGTGATGGGGAGAATGGAACCAAGTTGGAAAACACTCTGCAGGATATTATCCAGGAGAACTTCCTCAACCTAGCAAGGCAGACCAACATTCAAATTCAAGAAATACAGAGAATGCCACAAAGATACTGCTCGAGAAGAGCAACTCCAAGACACATAATTGTCAGATTCACCAAAGTTGAAATAAAGTAAAAAATGTTAAGGGCACCCAGACAGAAAGGTCAGGTTACCCACAAAGGATAGCCCATCAGACTAACAACAGATCTCTCGGCAGAAACTCTACAAGTCAGAAGAGAGTGGGGGGCAACGTTCAACATTCTTTAAAAAAAATAATTTTCAATCCATAATTTCATATCCAGCCAAACTAAGTTTCATAAGTGAAGGCGAAATAAAATCCTTTGCAGACAAGCAAATGCTTAGAGATTTTGTCACCACCAGGCCTGCCCTAAAAGAGATCCTGAAGGAAGCAATAAACATGGAAAGGAACAACTGGTACCAGCCACTGCAAAAAAATGCCAAAATGTAAAGACCATCGATGCTAGGAAGAAATTGCATCAACTAACAAGCAAAATAACCAGCTAACATCATAATGACAGGATCAAGTTCACATATAACAATATTAACCTTAAGTGTAAATGGGCTAAATGCTCCAATTAAAAGACACAGGCTGGCAAACTGGATAAAGAGTCAAGAGCCATCAGTTTGCTGTATTCAGGAGACCCATCTCACGTGCAGAGACACACATAGGCTCAAAATAAAAGGATGGAGGAAGATCTACCAAGCAAATGGAAAACAAAAAAAGCAGGGGTTGCAATCCTAGTCTCTGATAAAACAGATTTTAAACCAACAAAGATCAAAAGAGACAAAGAAGGTCACTACATAACAGTAAAGGAATCAATTCAACAAGAAGAGCTAACTATCCTAAATATATATGCACCCAATACAGGAGCACCCAGATTCATAAAACAAGTCTTTAGAGACCTACAAAGAGACTTAGACTCCCACACAATAATAATGGGAGACTTTAACACCCCACTGTCAACATTAGACAGATCAACGAGACAGAAAGTTAACAAGGACATCCAGGAATTGAACTCAGCTCTGCACCAAGTGGACCTAATAGACATCTACAGAACTCTCCACCCCAAATCAACAGAATATACATTCTTCTCAGCACCACACCGCACTTATTCCAAAGTTGACCACATGGTTGGAAGTAAAGCACTCCTCAGCAAATGTACAAGAAGAGAAATTATAACAAACTGTCTCTCAGAACACAGTGCAATCAAATTAAAACTCATGATTAAGAACTCACTCAAAACTGCTCAACTACATGGAAACTGAACAACCTGCTCCTGAATGACTACTGATTACATAATAAAATGAAGGCAGAAATAAACATGTTCTTTGAAACCAATGAGAACAAAGATACAACATACCAGAATCTCTGGGACACATTTAAAGCAGTGTGTAGAGGGAAATTTATAACACTAAATGCCCACAAGAGAAAGCTGGAAAGATCTAAAATTGACACTCTAACATCACAATTAAAAGAACTAGAGAAGCAAGAGCAAACACATTCAAAAGCTAGCAGAAGGCAAGAAATAACTAAGATCAGAGCAGAACTGAAGGAGATAGAGACACAAGAAAACCCTAAAAAAAAAAAAAATCAATGAATCCAGGAGCTGGTTTTTTGAAAAGATCAACAAAATTGATAGACCATTAGCAAGACTAATAAAGAAGAAAAGAGAGAAGAATCAAATAGATGCAATAAAAAATGATAAAAGAAACATCACCACTGACCCCACAGAAATACAAACTACTATCAGAGAATACTATAAACACCTCTACACAAATAAACTAGAAAACCTAGAAGAAATGGATAATTTCCTGGATGCATACACTCTCCCAAGACTAAACCAGGAAGAAGTTGAATCCCTGAATAGACCAATAACAGGCTCTGAAATTGAGGCAATAATTAATAGCCTACCAACCAAAAAAAAGTCCAGGACCAGATGGATTCGCAGCTGAATTCTACCAGAGATACAAGGAGGAGCTGGTACCATTCCTTCTGAAAGTATTCCAATCAATAGAAAAAGAGGGAATCCTCCCTAACTCATTTTATGACGCCAACATCATCCTGATACCAAAGCCTGGCAGAGACACAACAAAAAAAGAGAATTTCAGACCAATATCCCTGATGAACATCGATGCAAAAATCCTCAACAAAATACTGGCAAACTGAATCCAGCAGCACATCAAAAAGCTTATCCACCATGATCAAGTGGGCTTCATCCCTGGGATACAAGGCTGGTTCAACATATGCAAATCAATAAATGTAATCCAGCATATAAACAGAACCAAAGACAAAAACCACATGATTATCTCAACAGATGCAGAAAAGGCCTTTGACAAAACTCAACAGCCCTACATGCTAAAAACTCTCAATAAATTCTGTATTGATGGAACATATCTCAAACTAATAACAGCTATTTATGACAAACCCACAGCCAATATCATACTGAATGGGGAAAAACTGGAAGCATTCCCTCTGAAAACTGGCACAAGATAGCGATGCCCTCTCTCACCACTCCTATTCAACATAGTGTTGGAAGTTCTGGCTAGGGCAATCAGGCAGGAGAAAGAAATAAAGGATATTTCAATTAGGAAAAGAGGAAGTCAAATTGTCCCTGTTGCAGATGGCATGACTGTATATTTAGAAAACCCTATCGTCTCAGTCCAAAATCTCCTTAAGCTGATAAGCAAATTCAGAAAAGTCTCAGGATACAAAATCAATGTGCAAAAACAGAAGCATTCTTATACACCAATAACAGACAGAGAGCCAAATCATGAGTGAACTCCCATTCACAATTGCTTCAAAGAGAATAAAATACCTGGGAATCCAACTTAGAAGGGATGCGAAGGACCTCTTCAAGGAGAACTACAAACCACTGCTCAGTGAAATAAAAGAGGACACAAACAAATGGAAGAACATTCCATGCTCATGGATAGAAAGAATCAACATTGTGAAAATGGCCATAGTGACCAAGGTAATTTATAGATTCAATGCCATCTCTATCAAGCTACCAGTGACTTTCTTCACAGAATTGGAAAGAACTACTTTAAAGTTCATATGGAACCAAAAAAAGAGGCCGCATTGCCAAGACAATCCTAAGCCAAAAGAACAAAGCTGGAGGCATCACACTACCTGACTTCAAACTATACTACAAGGCTACAGTAACCAAAACAGCATGGTACTGCTACCAAAACAGAGATATAGACCAATGGAACAGAACAGAGTCCTCAGAAATAATACCACACATCTACAGCCATCTGATCTTTGACAAACCTGACAAAAACAAGAAATGGGGAAAGGATTCCCTATTTAATAACTCGTGCTGGGAAAACTGGCTAGCCATAAGTAGAAAGCTGAAACTGGATCCTTTCCTTACACCTTATACAAAAATTAATTCAAGATGGAGTAGAGACTTAAATGTTGGACCTAAAACCATAAAAACCCTAGAGGAAAACCTAGGTAATACCATTCAGGACATAGGCATGGGCAAGGACTTCATGTCTAAAACACCAAAAGCAACGGCAACAATAGCCAAAATTGACAAATGGGATCTCATTAAACGAAAGAGCTTCTGCACAGCAAAAGAAACTACCATCAGAGTGAACAGGCAACCTACAGAATGGCAGAAAATTTTTGTAGTCTACTCATCTGACAAGGGGCTAATATCCAGAACCTACAAAGAACTCAAACAAATGTACAAAAAAAAACAACCCCATTAAAAAGTGGGCAAAGGATATGAACAGACACTTCTCAAAAGAAGACATTTATGTAGCCAACAGACACATGAAAAATGCTCATCACTAGCCATCAGAGAAATGCAAATCAAAATCACAATGAGATACCATTTCACACCAGTTAGAATGGCGATCATTAAAATGTCAGGAAAAAACAGGTGCTGGAGTGGATGTGGAGAAACAGGAACACTTTTACACTGTTGATGGGACTGTAAACTAGTTCAACCATTGTGGAAGACAGTGTGGCGATTCCTCAAGGATCTAGAACTAGAAATACCGTTTGACCCAGCCATCCCATTACTGAGTATATACCCAAAGGATTATAAATCATGCTGCTATTAAGACACATGCACAAGTATGTTTATTGCGGCACTATTCACAATAGCAAAGACTTGGAATCTACCCAAATGTCCATCAGTGACAGAATAGATTAAGAAAATGTGGCACATATACACCATGGAATACTATATAGCCAAAAAAAGGATGAGTTCATGTCCTTTGTAGGGACATGGATGCAGCTGGAAACCATCATTCTCAGCAAACTATTGCAAGAACAGAAAACCAAACACCACATGTTCTCACTCATAGGTGGGAATTGAACAGTGAGATCACTTGGACACAGGAAGGGGAACATCACACACCGGGGCCTGTTGTGGGGTGGGAGGAGTGGGAGGGATAGCATTAGGAGATATACCGAATGTAAATGACGCGTTAATGGGTGCAGCACACCAACATGGCACACGTATACATATGTAACAAACCTGCACATTGTGCACATGTACCCTAGAACATAAAATATAATAAAAAAAATTTACAGCAATGAAAATTAACAAACTGCAATGACATGTGATGTAACAACATAGATGAATTTCACAAATATGTTGAAGAAAATAAGCCAGACAAAATCTCTACACATGATACAATTACATTTACATAAAACAGGCAAAGGTAACTTATTGGTGAGAATATTATACAGAAGCTTGAAAGCTAGGATCATTAAAGTCAGGATAATGTATTTCTGGGTGAAAGGAGGGAATGATATTCAGGAAGTGTATGGTGGGTTCTTCTCTGTCTTGACATTCTTCTTTCTTTGCTTGAATGATGATTAAATGGCATTTTGGAATATGATTCATATATTTTTGGGTTTTGCCCATTTCTCTATGTCTATATCTTACCACAAAGAAAGGTTTATAAAATTATGAAGGGATAGTTTATACAAATATAAACTTCTCAATGGTAATTACCTCTTAAAAGGAAAGGGAATGGTATAAGCAAGGGCGTGCAAAAAGTTCAAGTATATCTGTAACATTTTTTTTCTGAAAAGGAATCTGAAGAAGTAATGTCAAATATGAACAGGTTATGTCTCTTAAATCTGGTGAACATTAATTATATTATTAGTCTCTGCACATTCTGTAGATTTGAAATATTTGAAAATTATTTTTAAAAGAAACTTACTATTTTCTATCTCCCATGGGACTCACTCAATGCATAGGGAGTTTAAAAGAAATAATTGCACATTGGTTGAGGAACTGATTTGTGATTTATTTCAATTGAGAAGAAAAAGTATTCTTAATTTAACTCTGTGTCTTGCCAACACCACTGTCCTTATTCCTCCTACCAGACAGGATCCAGTCAAGCTGACCTTGGAACGTGTTGTTTTCTCTTCCCAGGTTGCTCCTCCTCAGCTTTTGAATGACTGCTTGCTTTTCAGCAATAAGGTCTCAGTTTAAAAGTCCCTTCTTTAGAGAAAAGAGTTTGCTTGATTGTAGTATACACCATTCCCCACCCAAATAGGCAAGTTCTATTATATACCCTTTTTACTTTCTTCACCAATTACTGTTTGAAATTACATTTCCTTCTTTTTTTTCACCTATTTATTGTCTTACTCTCTTCGCTAACAGCAAAGTCTCAAAGAGGGTAGAATGTCTGTCTATATCTATATTGTTCACCACCATTTCATCAGAGTGTAGAATGCCTGGCAAATAGTAGGCCTTTGACAAAACTGGAAGAACATTCCATGCTCATGGATAGAAAGAATCAACATTGTGAAAATGGCCATACTGACCAAGGTAATTTATAGATTCAATGCCATCTCTATCAAGCTACCAGTGACTTTCTTCACAGAATTGGAAAAAAATACTTTAAAGTTCATAAGTATTAATAAGTATTTGTTGACAGATGATTCAGTCAAGGCAATAAGAATTTTACTATGCATTTCATTTTATTGCCACAATATATATTTAATATATATTTTTACAATTCTACATATATATAATTTAGGAATAAAAGATGTACTTGGGAAATTTGTCAGGAAAAATGAAATTTATTAACACAATTCAGACTGTAATCTATCAGTTATTACTACATGTTAACTACAAGCTGAAATAATTATGATCCACATTTCAAATAAATATTATGAGAAACTTTTAAAATGTCTTTTTTAAGACCAGAAGGAAAAGCAGATAGAAATAGAGCCAAATAGCTAATGCATCCTTTGTACCTCACAAGGTAATGCCATCTCTCAGAACAAGGTCCCAAAACATTACAGAGGAACACAGAATTTTAAATGGCCAACAAAAGGAAAAAAGCATATTTCACATTTGAATATCATACTCACAAGGTACAAAAAATCAATACAGGCGGAAATTTTTTAAGAAAAGCATTTTTAAGCTGTTTGACTATTTTGTAATACCTGTAAATTCTGCATGCTGAAATTGTGGTACTTAGAATAATTCAATAAACTAACTTTAATTCCTAAAGTCAAGATTGTAAGAAATTACCTGAGTAATGAAGAGTTCATTTGCAAGAATCAGAAAGTTTTTGGGAAGGGAGGAAATGTCATTTCACATCTGGTTAAATTACAAAGATTGTATTCCATTCTTAAGAGAACACAGAAATGATTGTTTTTAAATAAGTAAGATGCCCAGCATGTTACAGCATTGCACTGAGCAATAATAGTGAGAAAAGTTTTTAAGTTAATTGCATGTTAATGGCTAAGTTAAATTCAAAATGGCAGTCAGCAGAAGCTAGGAAACATTTGTCTTGTTTAAATCACATAGTAGTAACCTTTAAATATCATGAAGTAGTCACTACATAAAAAATGCAATCAAATTATAAAAGAGGCATATAATATTTTTGAATGTTTACATAAAATACAAAAAAATGGTTAAAGGGAGAGAAAAACGTAACAAGGAAGATGTATAACTAAGATAATAAATCACAAAGATAGTTGGAAAGAAATAATTAACATTTTATAAAATGACTCTATGAAGAATTATCTTTTAAATATTGCTGATGGCTATTTTTAAAGAATCTCTTTCTAGACAAAGAGATATATGTTTTTCTTTTTTCTTATCCTTTATTTGTTTAATTTTTGTTCAGGTTTTTAAATTCCTTCTCTCTGTCTCTCTCTCATTCTTTTTCTACCAGCCAACAGTTCTCATTGTTAGATATTTTTTTTTTTAGTTTACTTATTTTCACAGGTAAAAGAAGGAACTCTACCAGTATAATATAAATGTTCTCTCACAGTCAGAAGAAACTAATACCTTAAAAGAAGTATGCTTTATTTTAAACTAACAACTGTGGTATCAGTTAATTTAATGTAATAATTACCAATGTGTCTCACTTGTTTTCATTCACATTAGAGGCTTGTTGGAAAAGCGATGAGCTGATCGCTAATTGGCAATGGTTAGAGTCAACGATTATTTTTTAATATTTATTGACTGTATATAATGGGTCTAATTCAACAGTAGGAAATTGGTAGTTAAGCTTTGAGTGTCAAAATTTATAAATGGATTTGCAACTGCTCGAGGTGTCAGTGCCCCTCTTCTCCATGTTATTCAAAAGTCAACTATAATTTGGTGACCAATTTTTATGAAGTGAACTTTGTGTTTTTATACCTTAAGTAAACAGAGTTAAGTAAATCTTGCTTCTTAGTGTATTATACATTACTATTGATCCAAGTAAGGCCTTTCCTTATTTTGTTTATTTCCTTCTTAGCCATACCCACCATTTTAATAGGTGACCATTCTGTTGTGTTTAGTGAATCTTTTTTTATGTGTTCTTGTAAAATGTGCTCTGATTAGTGGACAGATATTATTAACTAAATAAGTAATACTGTGTGATGTATTTCATTATGTTCCTTTCTTTTTCACAGGCATCTTTTTAACATCCATTCATTGTTGTATGTATTTCTAATTCATTGTTTCTAATTGCTACATGATAAGTTACCATGATGTACAATCATCACACTTTATCCATTGTTTTAGTTAGTCCAGGTCACTATAACAAAGTACCATAGACTAGATGACTTAAACAAAAAACACTGATTTCTCCCAAGTCTGGAAGCTGGAAGTGAAAGATTAGGGGGATGGCATGGTTAGGTTCTGGTGAAGCTCTCTTTCATGTTGCAGACCTCCAATTTCTCCTTGTGTTTTTATATGGTGGAAGGTGAGCCAGAAAGCTCTCTGAAGTCCGTTTTGTGAATTCACTAGTATCCTCCTGACCTAATTATCTCACAAAAGCCCCACCTTCTAATACCACCATTTTGGTGGTTAAGATTTTAAGATATAAATTTTGGAAGGACACAAACATTCAGTCCATAGCACCTATCTATTCTCTCCATGATAGACACCCAGGTTGCTTCCAACTCTGACCAACAACAGTATTGTAATAACGTTTCCATTCACAGATATCCCCTTATGATCTTATGTAAGAATTTCTTTGGCTTATACATTCAGTGGCAGAATTGATAGGTCAAAGTGTATGCATATACTTAATTTCAGTGAAGATTGCCACATTGCTCTCTGAATGGCTGGCTCAGTCTACACTCCCTCCACAAGACATATGGGTTCTTGTATCCTCAAATATCAATCAAGAGTTGACACATCTCTCTTTTTAAATTATGGCGAGGCTAATCAGTGAAAAGTGATATTTTAACTTGCATTTCTGATTGATAATTATTTTGAGCATCTCCAGGTATTTGATTTAGTTTCATTTTATATAAATTGCCTATTTTAAAATGTTTATCCATTTTTTTGCTGATTTAGTTTTTTCTTATTGATTTGTTGTGTTTGTCAGTTTTGAACTTCAGATATATTCTCCCATTGCATATCTGTTGGATAGATCTGTCCATGGTCTGAATTAGGTTCCTACAGCTGTTATAACAAAGTACCACAAACTGGGTGGACTATGAACAACAGAAATGTATTCTTTGTAGCTTTGAAGGTTACAAAATCAAGTTTTGGCAGATAATATTTATTGGTATTATTATTATTTGCACCAGTAACATTATTATTATTAGATTATAGCAAACCCAGGATGCACTCTCAAATCAAAAGGCTAGACTTCTCAACTTTTCAGGACAAAAACCTACAGGGAGCATACCTTAAGAGTTTCACCAAAGGTCAAGAAACAGCTCTGTTTTTCTGGTTCAGCAACATTTTGGGATTTTTGTTTGCTTGTTTATTTGTTTTCAGTGCAACTGAAGACTAATTCACAATAATCAAAAGTCATAAAAGACTGATAAACTTGAGTAGAAAGTTATTTCTCAATACTTGTGATAGCAACCAAGTGGACCAAATTATCCTTTTCATCTGATCAGAACCTTTCATCTCCTATCAGAAAATGTATGTGGAATGACAATTACTTTAAGTGGGTTATTTGGTAGACCCTGATTCACAGAAAACAGACTTATCTGGGAATTTTCTACTGTATGGAGCTATTAAGCAAAACAGACAATTCCTATTTTGTGCAATAAGCCTGGCTAAACAGCAAGGACACAGCTGTGAAGATGGGAGGTTGAAGGGGCTGACTTGGGACACACTTCATTGTTAATGAGTCAGTCATCCAAGAACTAGACATTTTTTTTTTTTTTTTTTGGTCTAGAAGATCAAGTAAATCACGATTTCCATGTTTGGAAACAACTGTTATAAGGCAATTAGTTTGGAAACTATAAGAACAAAAGAAATCAGAGAAGAACAATTAGAGAAATTCTAGTCATCCATAGCTATTGTGCCTTGAGAAATAATGAAAGACATCGGCCAGAGAAGGGGGTACTGAACAGGGACAAAACAAAAGAACCCTGCTTTTTCCATCTCAATTCACTCCACTTTTATTTAAATAATAGCTCTCTTTACTCTTATTATTAAGACTCTGTTGCATGAGGCCTCTGAAACTTTAACTTACTAATATTCCTCAACATAAAGTGTTACATCTAAAATTGGAAATCCCCCAAAATAAGCACACATTTGTTTCTTACCAACTTTGATAAGTGAGGTATATTCTAGTAGAATTTTAAAACAGGTTGATTATTTTCATGACTTAAAAATAAAGACAACAGTTTACTTTGTTTGCATATAGGCATTTCCCCATGCAGGCAGTGTATTTTATCACAGAGGGTAAGCATATGAGAGGTAAAATATTGGGAAAAAAGTTGCTCCGAAATGTTTGGGGGAAAAAAGTAAGCTAGCAACAGAGAAAACATTTTTTTTCTTTATGAGGAAATATCAAGGAGTGAAACAAGCAAGCAAACAAAAGAAGAAAAAGGGAAAATAAAACACAACTGCACACCCAGAGGAGCAAGAGACAGAAAATCTATGTAGCCATAAATAAACACCTTGTCAGAGAATCTATACCAATCCAAAGAGGCCAATTTGGGAAGTGGCAGCAAAGTAGGGAAGGCTCAATCAAACCAGTTATTGAAAAGAAAAAAGCAACCTATAAAAGAGATAGGAGGTATGCACTGACTCTTCTGTGAGAATGATTACACATTGAATCTACTGGTTTTCATGTTTCCAGGGAGTTTTGATTTTTAGAGCTTGAGATATAGTGAAACAAGGAAGTACCTTTCCCTCTCCCCTTAGAGCTCTAATTCCCCTTCAGAGCGACCAGAAATCATCTCAGACTACTTCTTCCAGTTCACCCGGCTGTCTTCATTTTCGGGCTAATCCTATATTTTTTCTTTCCTGACCTATTCTGCTCCATTCTCTCCTATTGGGAGCTGTGCTGGTCAGACTGGAAAGAAAAGGCAGAAGGAAAGAAGTCCTGGGATGAGAAGCAGAGAGGACTCTATCACCCTCCAGGGAGGCACCCGCTATCTCCCTGTCACAAATGGTCACCGTTTGTTCGCTTGTCTCTGTGTTGGTTAATTTTATGTGTCAACTTCACTGGACTAAGGGATGCTCAGATAACTGGAAAAACATTATTTCTGGATGTGTCTGTGAGGATGTTTCCAGAAGACATTATCATTTGAATAGACAGACTGAGTAAAGAGGTCCATCTCCACCAATGTAAATGAGAATCTTGCAATCCACTGAGGGCCAGGTGAGAGGGAGAAGTCCAAGTAAGGGCAAATTCTCTCTCTCTCTCTTCTTGAGCTGGGACAGTCATCTTCTCCTGCCCATAAGCATTTGGTTTCTGACTGAGAGTTACACGTTGGCTCCTTCAGTTCTCAGGCTTACAGACATGAAATGAATCACACCACTGGCTTTCCTTGTTCTCAAGGATTGCTTGCAAACAGCGTATTATGGGATTTCTCAGTCTCGCCCTGTCCCAGACTGGCGTGCAGTGGCGTGATCTCAGCTCACTGCAGCCTCTGCCTCCTGGGTTCTAGCAATTCTCCTGCCTCAGCCTCCTGACTAGCTAGGATTACAGGCATGCACCTCCATGCCCAGCAAATTTTTGTATTTTTAGTAGAGACAAGGTTTCACCATGTTGGCCAGGCTGGTCTCGAACTCTTGACCTCAGGTGATCTGCCTGCCTCAGCCTCCCAAAGTGCTAGGATTACAGGCATGAGCCACTGCACCCAGCCGAGGCAACTCTTGTAATAAATCTTCTTTTATATGTCTATACATTGTCTATTGGCTTTGTGTCTCTGGAGAACCTTGACTAATACAGTCCATATCACTTCTAAAAGCAGGGACCATTCTGTGTAGTTGTGCACTTTATCCTAAGTCTTGAATAGGTAAATTTCAAATATTTTTATATTAAGAATTTTAAGAAAAGGTACTTTTAAAATCCTACCCAATAGCCAAGCACCTCAAAGGTTTTGTGTTATTTGACACTGTGGGAGAGCTCCCAGATCCAGTGGGAAGAGTACCAAGTAAAGGAAAACCTTTTCCTACAATCTATCCAGTACCTCAGAGTCTAAGAGCTGGGTAAGCACTATATCAACAAGTGCTATATTAAAATCCTGGGTGGCATAAAATACCTGTCACATAGGATCAAGACCCTGAAAACTTTACAAAAAGTAGAACAAGAAGATGTTAACATGAAACAATTAATGAATCAGGCAGGATAATATATTCAATACATAATGGTTCAATTTAACGGCTAAATTATGTGAAATAAATAATTAGTGAATATATACAAATATGACAAATTAAGTACAATATACATAGAAAATAAGATCAAACTAAGTTAAAAAGAAAGGTAGAAGCTATTAGATATTATTTAAATTCAGAAGATAATTATGGTGTTAAGAAAGGTTTAAGATAAAAATTCTGAGTATTGTTATTAATACCAGAACGTTAAATAGAGCGAAACACAATTTCCAATCGGGTAAATTTCATTCATATTTCTTACAGAATATTAACCTTCTTAAGGTATTTTTATAAATCTGAATATATAAAAATGTTTAAATTAGTAAGAGATAAGGTATTAATCGTAGTTTAGTCTTCTCTTTAAAATCTAACAAATTTTCCCTGTTTTTAAAATACTCTAATTTTGCTCAAAAATTTATTATCTAAACTAAAATATTTATTCACTCCTGAAAAAAATGTAATTTGAATTAAAATATATTTTTATTTTTGTTATCTGAATAGAAGGCAGATATAATGGAAAAATTTGTAATTACCCATAATACTCAGACACAGCCATTATTAACAATTCGGAATATATTCTTTAGTTTCTGTATGATACTCATTTTATTTAAAAGGAATCATACTATATATGTTATTTTTGCCTGTTTTCTTTATCAATTTATCATAAATATCCAAAAATATATACTTAAGATCCACACAATTTTAAGATTTTTATGTTAAAACTTATTCACATACATTTTTCCTTCAAATGTAATTCATTACTTATAGGATTTCTTAAGTGGTTCCACTTTTTCCTCTTCATTTTCACTCCATATTGCATAAAATATGTGAAGCTAGATATTTTTTAACAGTTATAAAATCAAACTCCGTCAGAATTCTCACACACTGGAGTCAAGTGTGGTGCAGAGAAGCAATACCAACCTCAAGTACCAAATCAGAGAATGCCCTGAGATGACAGGTCACTAAATCTGAGTTCAGCTCTGGCTCTGCCACTGTGCACCTATGTCCTCTTAGGCAAGACACTGTCCACTTCAAGATCTATGGATGAGACATTGAATGACCTCTGAAGCTCAATCCAGCTAGAGCTCAGATACAAGATATTCTAGAAATTAGAATACAAGTTGAGTTTAAACATACAGTGTTGGTGGCTGGTCTCCTGAAATTTCATTGGCCTTGGTTTGAAGACTGCTTCCATTCTACAGGTTGCTGGAAGGGTTGAGTCCATAATGAAATCTATGCAAAAAATGGCTAAACAAAATTTTGGCCGGTGTTCTAGCATCGGCTCTTTCAGAGGAAAGAAAAAAAATGCCTCTGCTGGAGAGTCTATTTTGGCTTTTACAACAATGTCAATCAAAATCACTATATTTCCCTATTTTCATATGAATGACTTTTCCTTTCTAAATACGTGTTTGTCATATCTTAAATATACTAGAAGTTATTTTTAAATATAAACAAACACTGATGATATCTGCCCATGTTTTCCATTTTTAATATATAAATACAGACTACTCAGAAATGACATATGAATAATAATCAAAAAGTAAACTCCAAAAAACAATTATAAGGTTTTGCTTTCATAGTCTGAGATCTAATTAAACAGATATTTACACTTCTAAAACATGTTATAATGTATTCGTAGATGCTAACAAATAAAAATTATCTTATTATGCATTTAATTATAAATTTATGGTCTCATATAACTGACCATCAACACTGACAAACAGAACTTAGGTGATGGTGGAAATATTTAATATCTGCGGTATCCAAATATAGCTACTATCGAGCACTTGAAATATAGGTAAGGCAAATGAAGGACTGGTTTTTAAAAGTTACTTAATTTTAAATCACTTATATTTAAGTAGCCACATGTGGCTAGTGGCTATCATATTTGACAGCAAGATATAGACCAAGCTTGTCTAACCGTGGCCCTCAGGCTGCATACAGCCCAGAACAGCTTTGAATGCAGTCCAACACAAATTCGTAAACTTTCTTAAAACATTATAAGACGAGTGTGTGTGTGTGTGTGTATGTGTGCGTGTGTGTTAACTCATCAGTTAGTGTTAGTGTTAGTGTATTTTATATTTGGCCCAAGACAATTCTTCTTCCGATTGTGATCCAGGGAAGCCAAAAGATTAGATACCCTGAAATGGATCATATATGGAACAATTTAAATAAGTTCTATCTTTCCATAGAAAAATATTTATAAGACATCTGATGAACATTATGGTATTTTTACTTCCATAAGAATATAAAATGATTGAGTTAACTACGATTTATCTGAAAAAAAATTCTAGAAAAAGTTATTAAAGTATTAATTAGGTTTAGCTCCAGACAAAATAGTTCTCCATAAATTACACTTTAAAAATATCTGAACTTCTACTTTTGCTTTAAGGAAAATAACAAAACCATGACTTGCCAAAAAAAATCTTAGCAACTTAAAGTGTACTCATTCTTTTCAGCCTCGGAGCATATAAATTCAACTTTTCTTTTTTTTCGAAGTATTTGTATCTAAATATCAACATAAATTATGATAAGTGATCAGGCAGGGTACTGAGGGTTTAAACTCCTGTTATTTATAATATGTTTATAATTAAAATAAATAGAATTAAGTACACTACTTGGGTTAAAACAATAATCAAGAAAAAATTAGGATTTAAACTTTTTTAAAAGTTAAAATTCCCATGATTTTAAAGCTATTATAAACAGTAGCTTTCATAGATCCTTTAAAATTTTAGTTAATTAAAACATTTATTGACTTTCACTTGACAAATTTTAAAATTACATAAAAATATGCCAGTGCTAATACACTTAAGGATGCATGCAATGTACCTCACAATACAGAACAAGCTGGAAAACTGTCAAAATCTTCAAGAAAATAAACCACAAAAATGTACATGTTTTTAACAGTTAATTAGTTGGAGGAAAACTGACAGTTTTTGCCCCAGAACCAAAAGCCAGCATTCCAAAGGAAATGAAAGGTGGTCTCAGCGGGTGAGAGATGGGAAATGAGGGTGAAAGCACACTACAGAAGCTGGGAAGAGAGTCGGGTGTTTTTTCTCTGGTACTAGGGCCAGATGAAGATCTTTCTAGGTTTTAAAAGACTTGAGTGTCCCTACGTACTCATACATGTAATTCAAAATAAAACAACATGGTAAAACACAAACTTTACAGGCCCATTGAAATTGTAATTATTGATTATAAAATTCTGGAGAAGTTAACAAAGTTTCGATTTTTCTCGAAAAATTTTTTGTTTGTTTGTTTGTTTTGTGCTCTTGAAAACAGGCAGGTTGGGGCGGAGGGTTCCAACGACTAACACCTGATGACTTACCTAGTACCAGATAAAGACAGAGACCAGCTCCTTTACAAGAATGACTGATTACACCTCTGATAAAGTGATCTAAGGAAGCCTGGTACCAATCATAAAATACTGTGGTGATATTAAAGGAAAGTTCCTAGGTTCAAAATTTGGCACAGAGAACAACCCATTCTCACAAACCTTGTGAGCAAGCTTAGACAGAAGCCCTAATAAATGTGAACTGAATGCCAAGCTCCAACCCCAGGTGTTTCCATCTGCTTAAGACCCGAGGAATCTTACTTTTATCTAGAGAGTAGACGAAGAGAGTCTCATCTCCCACTAAGACAAGGAGAGGAGGGGAACTCAAAAGAGAATACCCTCAATTTAGGAATATAAAGGAAGATGATATTTCTTACATACAGAGTTTGGAGCAACCTGCTTCCTATTTTGACATGAGGCTTGCCCAGTATCCTATAAGAATATCATCACATTAGTCACAGAGCAAGTCTTTCAAGAAAGATGTTGAGTACACTTGGGACAGGACTATAGATAAGTTGTATGGATGTTGTACCTGCTTGGTAATAAATGTCTACATACGCAGCTGAAATTGGTGTTAGATTTTCTTTCATTGAGACTGACCATCTAGAGTAAGGCTTCAGGGTGGAAATACTTATACACTACTGTGGTCTGTAAACACCAAGATGCTGAGATATTCACCAAAAAGTAGCCAGGCATGGTGGCACATGCCTGTAGTCCCAGTTGCTGAGGAGGCTGAGGTGGGGGGATTGCTTGAGGCCAGAAGTTGGAGGCTAGAGTTGTAGCCTCCAACAGTTGGAGACTGTAGTTGGCTATAATCACACCTGTGATTAGCCACTGCACTATGGCCTGAGCAACACAGCAGGACCCCATCTCTAAAACAACAACAAGATTCTGACATTCTCTGAATGAAGAAATTGACTGGAGTGACTCACATTTTTATCTATAATTTTAATTTTTATTAGTATAATAGTTGCACTTACCTATATTTCAAACAGAAATAGAACAGACCTTTTTTTTGGTAGGAGGAAGAGCATGGAAGACAATGAAGGAGTACAGATTTGTTACATTGTCTCTCTCTAAATTTTTATTGTGTGAAGGAGAAAGAAAGCCCTAAATCTATTTAAAAACACCTCTATGGCTACTATTACAGAAAACATAAGACAGGGGAACAATTAAAATCCAATGCAGTAGAAGGAGACTACTGTCCCTACTGAGACATTATCAGCTGAGTTTAACTATATTAAGAGAAAGGACAGAAAAAAAAAGTGCTTTCATGTTTATTTGTCAAATACAGTAAGAGAAAACAAGAAGTGAAGATAATCATGCTAAATAAAAAGTCCCAAAGATAAATAGTTGGAAAATAGTAATTCTTCTTTTTGATCCCTCATCTGTCAACTCATTGCCAGGAGAGTTTAGCACAGTTGATACCCTAAGAGAGAGCCACCTACTAAGAATATGTAAATTAATAATGATAGCAAATAGAAAGAAAACACAGGGGAGGAAGAATTTACATCTTGTACAAATTACAAAACATAAGGAGGAGTATGTTCCCAAGAGAAGATAAAAGTTAGATTTGCTTAACTAAACAGAATTTATACTATAGAAGCAGATACTGTTATATTACCAAAAATAAAATAAAATTAGAACGCTAAAAGCGATTTCTCATGATACAAGTCTGGAGTGATATTTAAGGCATTTTAGAGATCTGGTTAAACAAGGGGAAGCCATGTAACTTTGTTGTGTACTTGCAGCCTGGCAAATAGTATGTCCATAGCTAACACATCCACTCTAATGACACAGAAATAAAATCATTCTGGAAACAAAAGACAGATTGGCTATGAGTTTAATCAATTGAATGAGTGCATCACGAGACATAAAACTCCATTAGAGTTACTATGGGCAGCACTTACTGAAAGGACTTGGCTAATCAATACATTAGATAATACAGATATAAGACAATAATCTCTGGAGACCCTAAAATTGGTAGAAGAATGTTCATAGAAAACTAGTTTTACATTAGTCATTCTACAACTGGGTCCACTTTAGCAATTAGCAGTAAGCTAACTAGAGAAGAGTTGTGGAGAATTACAAGCAAGTGAAAGGTCACAAAAGATAAAAATAATGGTGAGTAAAATGAAGCATTTTTAAGATATTACCAGGAAACCAAATCTAAATTTCAGCATTAAGCCACAATGGGAAAACAATGGGGAGTAAGACTTGGAAATAGAGCTCCCCAAGCAAAATAAATAAAACTAAAGACGGCATGAAATATTTCAATTTAAGAATGCTGTAGTCTTCTTAACACACAGAGTTGATAGAGTATTCTGAAATGCATATCCCAGATAAAATCTCTTGTGACATACAGGAACTTGAGTAATCATTTAATCAAATAAGTTTAATATCTAAAGCATGTTCTTATCAAATAAATAACTTCAAATTTTTCAAATGGCCAAATTTCAGTTCTAGCTATGACAGAAGAATGGGCATTGGATCACCATCTCACTTTGAACAATTAGAAATATGTGAATCAATAATTTTTAAAAATTGGACACCAGACATCCAAGGTCTGTGATTTTTTTAGAGAAAGGACACAGATGAAATGAGCTCCAAAGTGCAACATAGAAAAGTATCCTGGAAAAAAAGCAATAGTCTTGCCGGGTAAGGAAAACAAATATCAGAGTCAACGGCTGCTGAGGCATCAGAAACTTTTAGGGTATGAAACCACAGAAGAGCAAGCTATACAGAGAAAGATCTCCAGACATCTGCAGAGATATCTCTGAGATTTTGGTACAATATTAACTTGCATCTATACAGGGCAAGACTTCATGAGGCATGATACAGAAGAGTTACTGGGGACTTGTACTTAATGGAGGCCCCAGAGATTGCACAGTGCTGAGAGATATTAATGTTCTGATTATCCTGAATGAGTGGCTTCACTGAACTCCACAAGCATTCAGTTACAAGTCTAGAAAGGCCACACATTAAAAGTAGTATTACTTTGGCCTCAACAGGATAAAACTTATCAGCCAGTAAATTAACCAGCTTCTAGAATAAAACTCAATATTCTTTCATAAAGACCATGAAATATAGGCTCTCAACAATGTAACATCACAATATTCAGCATGTAATCAAAATTAGTAGACATGCAAAGAAGCACAAAAATGTAGTACATAATCAAGAAAAATAAAGTATGTAAAAACACAACCAATGACAAAAGTGTTGTAATTAACAAATAAGGTATAATAAATGCATTCAAATACTTAAAAATATAGGCATAAAAAATAAGTGAACAAATAGGAAACCCAAGCAGAAAAATAAAAATTTATAAACAACAAAATTGAAATTCTATATCTAAAAATTCCTGAAGTCAAAAAAAAGACTAGATTTTTCTCAATAGCAGAATGGACACGATGAAAGAAAAGACAGAGTAATAGAGGCTATCTATACAGAAGCATAGAAAAGAAAAAAAAGAAAATATTGAGAAGTAAAACAAAATTCCAGAGGTGCAGAAAAAAATATTTGGTAAATTAAATATTGAAAAATGTCCAAATTTGATATAAGCTATAAATGCACAAATCCAAGAAGCTCAACAAACCCCAAGCAAGATAAACACAAAGAAAACAACACCAAGACCTATTACAATCAAATTGTTGAAACCCAGTGATGAAAAGAAAATCTTAAAAGTAGCAAGGGGTGGGAGGTGGGGATCAGATTATATAGAGGGGAAAAATAAGAATATCTGTTTACATCTTATCTGAAACACTGTGCAACAAAATCAGTGGAATGACAAATTTAAGTGCTAAAAGAAAATGTCAACCTAGATGTCTTTATCCACTAAAAATATTTTTCATAAATGAAGGTAGGATAATGACATTTTTCAGACAAACAAAACAGTGAATTTGTTGCCAGTATATTTGTAGTTGAAGAAATGGTAATGGAAGTTCCTCAGGTAGAAGGAAAATAACATCAGATGAAAAATCAGATACATACAATAGAATGAAGAGTACTAGAAATTCTAAGTACGTGGGCATACATAGATGTCTTTTTCATTTTAAAATTTTAAATAAAATTTGGCTAATCAATTACTAATTTAAAAAACTAATAATAATGTATTTTGAGAGTTACAACAGATGTAGAAAATGTATAGTAACAATAGCACAGTGAATAATCGAAGTGAAATGGAAATTGTGGCAGGCAGAATTACAAAAAAGACCCAAAGATTTCCTGCCCTAATCCCCAAACGGGATTGTGAAAATGATAAGCTATCATATCCATGATTATCTTTGTTACCCGGCAAAAGATATTTTGTAGGTGTAGTTAAGTTTACTAAATTCATTGACCTTCAAATAGCAAGATTATCTGGATATGTTTAATATAATTACATGAGCCCCATAAAAGCAGAATTTTCTCAGTCTTTCTCAGTAGGGGAAACCAAAGACATCTGAAGCATGAAAAACATAGATGCTCCTTGACTCACAACAGGGTAACCTCCCTCTAAACCCATCCTAAGTTGAAAACACTGTAAGTTTAGAATGCATTTTAGATTTACAGTCTTTTCAATTTAGGATGGGTTTATGTGAATGTAATCCCATGTAAATCAAGGAGTGTACTGAATGAGTATCACTTTCACACCACTCTAGGGTTGAAAAATTTTAAGTCGAGCCATCATATGTCACGAGCCGTCTGTATTAGGTGAAGTATTGGGGCTATAAAATGGGGGTCGGGGTGACGAGTAATGTAGGAGGCCTCTCGACACTGAGTGCAACCCACCACCAGGGCTACTGGGACACAGAACTGAATTCTGCCAACAACTTGAATGAACTTGGAAGAAATTCTTTGCCAAACCTTCTAGATAAAAGCTCAGCCTCCAACACCTTGATTTCAGCTATATGATAACCTGAGTATAGGACTCAGTTGCACGTCTTTCATAACTCTAAGCTAATGAATGGGTATTCTTTAAAACTATTATGTTCATTGTAATTTTTTAAGCAGAATTAGAAAACTAATATAGAAGTATACTTTGTAAGCTTCTTTCATTATACATTAAATAAGATTATTTAAAGGTAACTTCATACTATTTATGATTAAGTTAAATGTGCACATTGGAAACCCTACAGCAATCATACCAGAAAAACAGCTATATAGCCAGCAATCCAAGTTGACATAAAATGGAATATTAAATACCCTCGATGAATCCCAAAAATGTTTTGAGTCTTCTCAGAAGGGAGTAGGTGCTTTTCATGACCTGTTTTAGGACCAAAAAAACAGTGCCTGGTATGTAACGGGCTGTCTCTAGACTTTTAGGAAATGAATGAGTGAATGAATGCATAAATGAAAAGTCAACTCCATATGTTAAGCAATATAAATCAATTAGTGGTTCTAGAACCAAAAATACCTAGATAAAGAAACATTTTAGACCATAAGCAGAATAATCAGAAGGGAAAAAATACTTAAACAGAGCAAGCAGCAGATTTGGGGTTTTATTATTTATACCCAACCTGGTTCTAATACAGATTTAAGGCACCAGAGAACAGCTAAAACTCTGCTTTAATAATCTATGTGTGTAATAACTGTGAAAATAAAGAAGGAAAATGAAGTATATTATAAGCAAATGTAGAAGGACCCATTATAAATAAAAAGAAAGCACATACAAACTTCCTGCTTTTATAAGCAGAATATATGGGTTCTGGGCCTAGCACTATGCAAACTATTTTTGTCACCGTGCTACACACAGTAAGAAGAATGCCCATATATTTGCAAAAGTTGCAAATCTAATTCTAATATGCAAGGTCAAACAGCAGCCCAGAAATAGAAACTGAGATTTGCAGAAAATGCTTATATCTTCAACTAATGCATGGTTCACGAGATGAGGCAACCTGATTTAGCAGAATCACCTGGAGTTTTACAAACTCCACATTGCTCCTAGTTGACCACATTTAAGACAACCTTTCTGCCTATCATAATCTCTAATAAATGGTAGCGTGAAGGCTAAGGGCAAAGGAGCAAATGTATCTTAAGTATCTGTTTTGAATAGGAGAGGACATTACCGCAGACCTTACTGAAGTGCATGCAGCAGGTATATTTTGTTCCCTTCAGGAGAATTTCTCGCACAGCAGTATGTTCACAAGAATGTAGATTAATATGCTTGGAGTTTTGGCAGTGCTGTGGTTTATTCTGGATGTTACTGACTGAGATGTTCAGTGATGCTGTATCCCAAATCTCAAACCTGCACATAATTGTGAAAACTGTTGTGACTGTTCATATATTCACACACTTCAGATAAGAATAAAAAATGTCTCGTTGACATTATTAAAATTTGGAGTCTTCCTTTTCTACCATTTCATATAACACTGCCTTCACATAGACCAATGGGAAAATGGAAGGTATATTTTACTCTCTCGATTTACAGAAGCTTGGTCTCCCTCTGACTCAGTAACTCTGGATCACTAATTAACAGCCAGGTGCTGGTTGTTTTACTAAAAAAACAAAGTGGCTTCATTAAGTGCAAGTTTTGAACAAAATACAATAGATGTGCATCCTCTTTTAAATTAGTTCTTCGGAAGCACCTCCTTCTCTGAGGATATCCCACTGGGAAATGAGCACAATCCTTAACCAGACTGTACATAATTCACACTAATTAAACATGTCATTTATGGGCTTGAACCTATTACATCAAGTTATAAATTATGTAGTTTAAAAGCTGCATTAACTTTTTCTAGTAACTAGAAACAAAGGAGATGCTACTTAGCAGTTGTTTAATCCAACAAACACAAGCTGAAATTTGTGGTCACATTAAACATTTAGCTAGTGGCTTGGTTTTTAAGAGGCCACTTACCCAAAATAAAAAAGAAAAATGAATTTGTAGATAATACCACCAAGTTTTGCTTGGCTTGAAACATAAGAATCATACAGTAACTAATATATGCAGTAATGTAATCATCAACTATGTGCCCAGTATTGCAATACTGGGGATACAAAGATAAAAAAGATATGATTCCTTCTCCCTATCACTTCCAGCCTAAAAAGGGAAAAAAATAGCATTAGATATCAGTAAGCTCAGCAATTATGCTAGGTGCTCTGATGGAGGGCAGTTAGCAATGATCATAAGGAATATAACGCATGAGGTAGGACCTAAAATATAATTATGCCTTTTGCAGGCAAAGGAAACTCAATGAACAAAGGCAGAATTGTGTGCAACAGGGAGACTGGTCTGGAGAAGCATAGGAGGACTGGGTGAGCTAGAAGAGAAAGATGAAAGAGGGACTGATCTTTGATGAGGTGGAATCAGTAGATAGACAAGGGTCAGAATACAGAGGGCCTCAATAAGGATTTGTGACCTTCTCCTGTGGGCAAATGGGAAATATTGAAGAGTTTTAAACAGTTGAGCTTACACGATCCGAATTATGTATTAGAGAGTATTCTCACGACAATGTGGAGGAGGGACGGGGAAATGACAGACTATAGGTCAAGAAGATTTAAGTTAAATTAAAAGACCAACTAAGAAACTTATCGTAATCGTCAGGTGAGAGGGACAAGGGCCTGAGCAAATGTAATAGCAGTGAGAATAAAAAACAGAGAGAAAAGGTTTTAAATTATGTTCAGTGAATAACTTCTAAGAATTGTTTTAAAACAAATGATTAATTAACACATCTTTATATTTTATATGTATTAATATTACATACTGTATTCTTAAATAAGATAATGAAAAGAAAATATTATTATGAAAATCACAAGGAAGACAATATATATTTATCATATATTCAATGGAAGTGGATCATCATAAATGTCTTCATCCTCATTTTCATATTGAATAGGCTGAGGAGGAGGAGGAAGAGAGGGGGTTGGTCTTGCTGTCTCAGGGGTAGCTGAGGTGGAAGTGGTGCCACACAGTTCAAACCTGTGTTATTCAAGAGTCACCTGTAATTTTCTGTTGCCAAGGCTGTAGTATAACGCGATCTCAGCTAACTCTAACCTCTGCCTCCTGGGCTCAAGCTATCCTCCCACCTCAGCCTTCTAAGTAGCTGGGACTACAGGCGTGCAACACCATGCCAGGCTAATTTTTGCATTTTTAGTAGAGACAGGGTTTTGCCATGTTGGCTAGGTCTGTCTCGAACTCCTGACCTCAAGTGATCCACCTGCCTCAGCCTCCCAAAATGCTGGGATTACAGGCGTTCAGCCACTGTGCCCTGCCAACCTGTAATTTAAAAAGAAAAGAAATCAAGAACAATAAGACAAAATATTTTAAAATTTAAGCATACTAGAAAAAGGCAGATTTTTAAAGAAAGCCAAAATAAAATATTAAAAATTGTATTTAAATCTGAATCGTCGAATGACACAAAGAAAATATGTAGAAATGAAGATTTATCTGTTATAGAACAGAGCGCAAAACTCAAAAGTTGTATGGAAAATATGGTTGCAGTATGGAAGCAAATCTTTTAAAAAGAGAGAGTAGGGAGCTTTTGGTGATTTCGTGAAATGGCCTCAAAATCCAAGGTTACAGGATGGAAAGTAAAAATGGATTATTATGAAAAACAATGGCAAGTGTGTTAAATAATGACTTTTCAAAAGATGCTTCACCTTGGAAACTTACTACCCTTTTGAAATCTCTTTCTGACTCACTGGTTGTAGTTTTTCATAAAGTCTAAAAGAAAGGATAGATGAGTAATGCTATGAGTCAGAGGTTATTAACAGTCATTTTTAAGAAAGGTGACTTTAAAATCTTGGTGACCTGTAACATTTTATAATACCTGCTATTCTGAATCATTCTAAGAAAGTTACTAAGGTTTACAGAAAATTTGGCCATTTTATATCCAGTGTGCACTCTTAAAAAGCAAAAGTTGGCAAAAGGTTTAGTTGTCTTAGGAGCAGTGGCAAAGCACTAAAATTTTTAAAGCTACTCAGGTTTTATTTTGCTAAGTTTAGGTCATAGAATTAATTTTCCCAGTAAAACAGTTGCTTCTTAAAAGTGCTGCAGATATTTGGCATATGCTAGCAACCAAAATAAACTGTAATCTCTTTCTCTAAGATTTAGGCCAGGTGCTTTGCTTTACATAAACTCAAAATTTTGCCTCACAATAGCTTTTGGCAATTGCAATAAACATATGCAGGCAAATGAGGTACCAATCTAGCTTAACAGCAAATCATTTTTTGCTAATAGTAGATACTGTTTATACAACTTGGGAGAGAGTTCAGTTATTAGGATTTTGTATCTTCAACATATTCCTGTCAAAAAATCATAGTAAACAATGGATGTTTAAAAGTTTGTAATAACAGTCTAACACAATGTGCTAACCCTGGGGCTATCCATATAGGTTTTAGCTGGTATCAATGATAAGTCTCTGCCTTATAGTGGAATCTGGTCAATAAAAGCCCATTTGTCTAGTACTAAATTGCTCTGTTTGCTACATACTTAATGACAGTTCCTAAAAAAAATTGTAATAATTTCCAAACTTCATCCTTTGTTTTATATAAGGATAGAACGTTACAGAGTGATTTGCAGTTGGCATTCTCATACACATTCACACACAAAGGAGCCCACAAATATACCTATATGCAGAATAGAGCTATTTGTAAAAGAGGCTGCTGATTTGAAATATGGCAGAGAGAAGTTGCCCAAGACCAAAGAAAAACTGTGTCAGCATTCCAATATCAATTCAAATCTTAAAATGATAAAGTTAATTCCAAAATAAAGTTTATTAAATTGCAAAAAAAGCCAATAAAGCCGTTTCGCCATATTTTTAATTCCATGAAAGCTTTTAGAAATAATTATTTGTTTTATTACACACCATCTGTTAACCCAATGAAAACAGAATTTTAGAAATTTTTGTGAGATTGCTTTAGAATTCATTATTTTTGAAACAAATATGGGAAAATTAATTTTATTACATTTTCCATTCTGAATCTAGCTTTCTTATGCCCCTGCACAAATTCTAACTAACATTGTATACATGGGACCTATAAAAATGAACTGATTTCTTGACATGAGCTTTTTCATATGTGTAGGTTTATATAACAGATATGGGCTCTACCTGACTATGTATCTTTTATCTGTTTAATACTCATACATCACGATAAGAGGAGAAAACTAATCTTTTCCAGAGTAAAGACCATCTGTACTACCCATCAAAAAGCAGTAAGGCTTTATAAACTGAGAGGAAAGTCTACTTGTTTGACTTAGTAACTTTGTCAGGGTTACAATTGTGAGTAGATAAATAAGTAGCAATTAACCTGACATACCTAGAGGAGGCACAAAGCTTTTCCGAAAACATAGAAGCCAGTGTCTGACATTCATTCATCTTAATATAATTCCTTAAGATCAGGAAGGCTCTTCATTCAGGTTTTCAAGAGAATCTATTACAATTAAAATGTGTTTTACAGGAAAAGGACTGATAGTTATTGCCAGTTTACTATGAATACTACTGGATGTGCTTTACATAAGTTAATTCAATTTTTATACATTTACATCTTTGCCTTAATTATTAGCTACTTTGTGCATGAGGATCGACAGAAAAGCCTTTAGTGAACTGGTTCCCAGAGAGTATTCACAATTCGGCAGACAAAACCTAAGAAGAACAGAAAGCTCTCCTGAACCCCAGCACTTAGAACGTTTACAATTGCCACCACAGACAGAGGAGAATGATGGTGAATTTTGGACAGATATGCCATTTATTTATTTATCAGTTTACTACTCTATTTTATGACAAAATACTTTGCTATGTGCTGTGAAGATTACACAAGCGTGTCAAAGAACCAGTCAGTGTAATAGCATATGAATGAAGATATTTGAAAAGTACAAAACATGATAATGCCTTTCCATAAGCAGTAAGCTTTCACTTGGCAAGATTACTTGTGGGAGGAACAGTGTACAAATATTATTCTGAAATAAGCAAATTAATGAAAAAAATGTATTTCTCTAAGCTTTCAAATATATAGTATCTTTAATTAGTCTAAGTGGTTCCTAGTAAGTATTCTCCTCTAACAAGCCTTAGAAATTAATGTTAATATATCAAGGCACCAACTTAGATCATCTGGCAATTATTCACGTTATATATAAAAAAGATATTTCTCAAATTCTAAAAACAGTACCTTCTCTTTCATTAGGTAGTTTTTTCTAAAGGCTATTTGCTTTGTTGATTTGTTTGGCGATGCTTTCGTAAAAATGTTCAGATGAACTTTCATCCTGCAAAAATATAAGACCTCTGATCCCAAATCCAAATTAATACAAACAATAACCAATCCAGATATGAAATTTTGTTCTGCATTCTATATAATTTCTCATTTAGAAGATACCATCCATTAAATTATTAAGTATACTGGACATAAAGCCCCATATGAGAAGTTTTATTTTAGAATTTTCAATTAGTGAAATCTCCCCTAAAGAACTGGTATGTGTCCTCCTTTCCAGTAATGAGAGTAATTTCTCCTTTTTCTCTGATATCCAGGAACCACAGAGTCAAACCTGAAGTACAACTACAAAAATATGATGCTAAGCTCATGGTTACAGCATCAGTAGCTTTCATTTTTCCACCAGCTTTATTTTCCATATTAATCTCATGTTATTTGTGTGGAGAGAAGGAAGCATAAAAATATTTGGTAAATTAAAATATATGGAATAATACACTATACATCCACCAAAGTCATACATAATGGGCTACTACTTTTGAAATAAATTATTAATATATGTTTACTTGTAAAGCCACATCAAGTGGACATAAACACCTCATTTTCTTTATATATAAGATCATTTAAGCAGACCTTGAAAATTTTAAAGTGAGTTTCACTTGGTCTTAATTTCACTGTTAATTATTTACCAAATATTTTAAGACTTTAGAAAATGTATTCTACTAATAGTTCAGAAAGCCAACATCATTGTTATAATCACTTGATCAGCTGATCATGTATTAGGGGAAAAAAAAAACGTAGAGAAAAGAATAACTCCGTGAATAAACAAAAAACTGAATCACTTATTCCAAAATGAGAAAGCTGACCAATGTATCTTTGGGAAGCAATTGGAAAGCCTAGTCATAAGCTCCTATTTCTTGAATGAAAAAGCCTAGTGATTATACCTAATAAGGGCTTTTTTAGGGAAAAAATAATAAATGTGAAAGTAAACTGAATAGTACCCATATTAATGTAGGAGATTTTTTATTTTGTGGATTTGTTTCATTCTTATGAATTACAACAATAAAATAATAGCATAAGTAATAATAAATTCAAACAGAATGAGTTAGCTATTTTAGTAATATTATACTTGCTTTTTATGGAAAATGTCATGCAGGTTTGCAATTTTTGCTACTATTAACAAAATAGTGAAGAGTGTATAGATTGGTGGAAACTAAATGGTTGGCTGAAACTAAACATAGCTTACATGTATAGTTATTTTGTTATTGTTGTTGTTGTTGTTTTCCTTCTTCACAATATGCCTTCTGGAAAGAAGATATGAGAGAAGGAATGGAGAATGTAATCTGAAGAAACAGAGCCTCCTTTTCTTTCCTGTCATTTCCACTTTGCTGTAATAATCACTTGAGGATTTGGGCTTTTTCCTTGGGGCTCCAAATTTAGGAATGCAGAGCTCTCTTATTGCTTGTCGTCTTAGGCAAAGTCACTTCCATAAGCTATGCCATTTACCTACTATCCCTTTAAGAATGTTGAAGACAAGACCTCTAAGAAATCAAGGGGACAGGCCGGGTGGTGGCTCATGCCTGTAATACCAGCACTTTGGGAGGCTGAGGCAGGTGGATCACGAGGTCAAGAGATTGAGATCATCCTAGCCAACATGGTGAAACCCCGTATCTACTAAAAATACAAAAATTAACTGGGCATGGTGGTGTGTACCTGTAGTCCCAGCTACTTGGGAGGCTGAGGCAGGAGAATCACAACTCAGGAGGCTGAGGCAGCAGAATCACTTGAACCTGGGAGGCAGAAGTTGCAGTGAGCCAAGATTGCGCCATTGCACTCCAACCTGACGACAGAGCGAGACTCCATCTCAAAAAAGAAGAAATCAAGAGGCCCCTGAGCAGATGTTCTCCTTATCTTGCTTCATCCTCAAGTCCAGGCTGTCTTCTGAGCTTTCCTGCTTGTCCTTTCATCTTGCCATCAGATTCTGACCTTCTAGGGGATAATAATGAGTCTACCACTTCTTTGCTTGGGTTTCTACTTCAGGGCTCCAGTCTGCCTCCTGGTGAGTGAGTGAGGGCCGCTTGTTACCCTGTATCACTTCTCAATAAGCATCAGTAGCAATAATGGCTAATATTTGTGGAGCATAAGTGCTCTACATGCATATTCATCCAACAAAGTTTTTTGTTTACTACATACCAAGCTTACTATTATATTCGCTAAGAACAAAAAGAAAAAAAAAAGCTTCAATCCAGACAAAACTCTTTGTTCCCATTCAGCCTACCAGAAATAAGACATGAATATAAACAAAGTAAGAATAAATGAATACAAACACATACAGATGCTGTGAAAAAAAGAAGCCATTTTTTTATTAAGAGAGTATATCAAAGGATTTCACCTCGCTAAAGGAGTAAGAGAAGGCTTACCCAAGAAAGTGATGTTCAAGCTGAGATATAAAAGATAAAAAGAATTAATTAGGCACAGTGGACAAACGTTCCAGACAGAGAAAACAGTCTATGCAGGGAGACTATCACATCAGAGAAGCAGGGAAGTGGTAAGGACAGGGTTGCACAGACCGCCTGAAAATGCAGAAGTGAACATGGCAGGAGTGCAGAAAGAGACAACCACCAGCTGAGACAGGGCCTTGTAGGTCATATTAAAGATTAGTTCTTTTTCCTTAGAGCAGCTGAAGTCACTGAAAGTTTTTTTTTTAGGAAATTTTTTAAATATTATTATACTTTAAGTTCTGGGGTACATGTACAGAACATGCAGGTTTGTTACATAGGTATACACATGTCATGGTGGTTTCCTGCATCCATCAACCCGTCATCTACATTAGGTATTTCCCTTGACGCTTGAGATACAATTACATTTGAACTTTGAAGAGATAACCCTCATAAGGTTAGGACTGCAGGCTAGGGCTACAGTGGAAATGGACAGAATGGATACCCAGAGACCAGTCAGAAAAATATTGTGATAGTCCAGGCAAGAGATAAGGGTATCTTAACAGTAGCTCATTTAGAATTCATGCACCAGATATACTATATCCCATGAAATGCTTACAATAATCCTATGTATTAGAGATTGTAAATATCTTTACAATGTGGAAAATGAACTTTGGAGCTGTTGAGTGACTTGACAAGGTCACAAAGATACCAAGCAATGGGAAAGAAATCCAAGCCAGGCAGTCTAGCTCATATCGCATGTTCTATGACGCTGCCCAGAAAGCGATGGCAGCAGAGTTGAAAAGAAGTATACAGATTCAAAAGATATCTGAAAGTTGAAATCCCAGGCTGTAATGATGAATTGGTTATCGAGAATAAGGAGGTAATATCAATTAGAGTGAGGAGATATCAAGGATAATGTCCAAGGGTCTGACATATCCAGGTGGATGGATGATGGTGCCTTTCACCAAAATAGGAAAGTGAAAAGAGACTAGCTTTTTTTTTTTTTTTTTTTTTTTGAGAGGGAAAGGGAAGGTGGGTGTGGCCAGGACACTGAGTACAATACTACACATGTTGAATTTGAGTAACCTCTGAGACACCCAAATAGAAATATTAAGTAGGCAGATAGATATATGTGTCTAGAGAGTGTAAGAAAGATCTTGTTTGGAGATGTAAATCTGAAAACCTACAGCATATGAAAGATAATTAAAATTATAGACATAGCTGTACTTACTAGGATGCATTATCTTTTCCTGTTAAACTAACATTTTGGGCCCATTCTTCCCCAAACTTGTGATGAAAACTGAAGCAGATCCCATAGCTTTTCTATCAGTCATGAGTAATCAAAAGTCGCTTATAAGCTTAAACAGTCAAATCCAGTGTAATGACCAAAACTCCAAACTCCTCAGCTCTGGCCTGCCAGGGTAAAGAGGGATATGGTTGGTTTCTTTTCTCTTCCTCATCCCACTTCCTTCTCTATCCACTCACTGGCTGTTATAGTTGATTCCTCCTGGTGAGAACCCAGAGGAGTAGTAAAGAAAGAGCACACAGTTGAAGTAGCTGATAGAGTTGAAATGTGGGATCAGTACCCTCTTGTGGGGACCCATATGTCTTGCTGATTACTCACAACCTCTACTTGGATGTCTAAAGACATTTCTGACTTAGTGTGGCTAAGATGAAACATGATTTCCTCTCACCTGCTAAAAATGCTCCTCCCACATAAACAAATGGCAACTCCATTCTGTCGTTTGGACCAAATACCTTAAAGCCCTCTTTCTCCCATAACCCATTTTCAAACCATTAACATATCCTGTCACTGTCTTTAAAATATAAGTGATTCTCATTATTAACAGTACTTATGTTCTATAAAGTCACCGTAAATACTGAATTAGCTAATACAGAATCATTGCCCCTAGGGGAAATACAGGGTTATGTTCTGACATGTATTTGTTCACAAAATTTTCATCAACTGATCCACACATACCTTGTTTTATGTGTGTTTCTGTTTAAAGAAACAGTGATCTATTTTATAGATTCGTTAGCAAAGAACTCATGGCCAGCAGCACTATAACTCACATCTGAACAAGGCTGATCTGGCCTTAGTATTTTCTCGGTAAGGCACATCACAGCCTTCTTGTTCTTAGGAACACTATATAATCCTTCAGGACTACATTTGGGGCCATTTTAAACAGCAATTATCACCAACAAAAGGCACAAAAATGAAAAAAAAAAATGGCGCTAAATATACCACGAAAAGGAAACTTGTTTACAACATGAGACCTGAAATGAGAAGGCAGAGCGTCATCTTATTAGAACTCAGCAGGGAACACGCACAGCAGGCAGATTTTTCACTACTTTGTGCATATGCTGGTCTGTGAGTGACTGTAAGACAACTTGAGTATTGATTTTGGGGTTGCAAACAAACTTTAGCAAGGAGGCTGGTTTGCAAATACACAATCTGCTAATAAGGACAGACAGTATATCCAGAATCTGACCACTTCTCATCACCATCACCACTACTACCCCTGTCCAAACCATGATCATCTCTTCACTCGCACTGGTCTCCTTACCTGCCTCCCAGCATCTAATCTTTCCTCCAAGGGTCTAAAATTCCCCGGCGTTTTTAAACTCAAACTAAGATCATGTCACTGCTCTACTCAAAGCCCTCCAGTGACTTTCAATCTCTTCTGAAATGAAAGCCAAAGTCCTGGCCATTGCTACACAAGGTCCCCTGTGATCTTAGTGGCTCCATTTTCTATCCCTCTCTGCCCTCCCTCACTCCATTCTAGACAAGCATACTCCTACCTGGCAGCCTTTGAACTTGTGTTTTCTACTTGTAAGGTTGTTCATATGGCTCGCACTATAGTGAATTCCTATAATTTGTCAACAAAAAGAGTCAAACTCTATAAAATATTTGGAGAGATTTATTCTGAGCCAAGTATGAGTCATCATGACCTGGGGCAGAGTCTCAAGAGGTTCTAAGAACATGTGCCCAAGATGGTCAGGCTGCAGCTTGGTTTTATACATTTCAGGGAGACATAGGCATCAATTACTACACGTAAGGCATACACATCAGTTTGGTCCAGAAAAGTGGAACAACTCTAAATGGGTTGGGGAGGAGCCTTGCCAGGTCATAAGTGGATTCAAAGATTTTCTGACTGGCAATTGGTGGATAGAGATAAGTTATTATTTAAAGACCTGGAATCAATAGAAGGTAGTGTCTGGGTTAGAGGAAAGCGTTGTGGAGAACAAGCTTCTTATGCAGATGAAGCCTCCAGATGGCAGGCTTCAGAGAGAATAGGCCTTAAATGTTTCTTATCAGACTTACAAAGGTGTCAGTTTCTCAGTTAATTGTCTCCTGGATCAGGGAAAAGACCGGGAAAGGGATGCTCTACAGAATATACATTTTCCCCATAATAGACAGTTTTGCCAAGACACTTCAAAATATGTCAAAGAAATATATTTTGGGGTAAAATACTTTCTTTGACTTCTTTAAGGGTCTGTAATCTGTTGTGCTTGTATCTTATTGCTAAAAATAATCTGTTCTAATGTTAATGCTGGTTAGTTGTGCCTAAATACTAAAGGGAGCAGGGTATAATGAGGCATGTCCAATACCTTCTTCCCATCATGGCCTGAACTAGTTTTTCAGGTTAACTTTGAAATGCCCTTGACTTAGAGTAGGGGTCCATTCATTTAGGTAGGGACTAGAATTTTATTCTTGGTTTACAAATTTTATGTTGCTTCGATATGCATTTTGAATATGTTTCCTTTTCTCATACCAGAAGCAGGACTCATTTGTCCTTGACACAGTTTCCAGTTACACACCCCCTCCCAGTTCCTCTATGTGGACAGTCGAGATATCACCTTTTACCACTGCCTTTTGGTGACCAACTCTCCAACCTCCCTATGGGTCAGCTAGATACTCCTACTTGACTCACTGCTCTTGTTCCGCACACTCTATAGGCACCGCATAGAAGTGCTGCAATAACCACCTCTCAGTCACTGCATGACCCCTTGGAATTCATGCCTGTTGCCTTTAAACCCACCAAACAGAAGCTCCCTGTAGGAAGCCTGTTTGGGTAACACCCTGGACCCCAGTAAAGACTTTGGTCCCACAGGTCCTCTCTTGCTCCCAACTCACTGGTTGAGCGGGCTTGTATGGACAACTTCCTCACTCCCTCACCTTCCCTTGGCCCTGTGAAGCCTGCTGCCTTCTTCTCTTTGGGGGCTGCAGGTGATCAAAATGCTTCTGCCATTTCATGGGTTTTGTTGTGCTGCTTCCTCTGTGTCTCACCTGACTGATACACCCAAATCTAACTTCTTTTCTGTTCAGCGCTAGAACTTATAGCCACTCTCAAATGAGACCTTGAGACCAAATTGGAAGGAAATGATCTCTACAAAACAGCCCCTCAGTTTCTTCAGATCTTCGTTCGAGTTTCTCCTTACAGACTGAAGCCTTCTATGACAACGTTCATATGTAACGGCACCCATTACCCTCTATTCCCTCATCCTGCTTTAGTTTTCTTGAGGGCACTTGTCACCATCCAACATCATGTATATTTTCATTGTTATTCTCCCCATTTTTTTCACTGTTCTATTCCCAGCACCTAGTACATCTAACACAATGTAAGTGCTCCATAAATATTTACCAGATGAGTGAAGAGTCCCTGGCTTTCTCACATGGAGCACTTTCATGGGTGATCTGTCCCGGGCCTGGGACTGAAACTCCGTGATGCTGCTCATTCTTCACTCCCAAACCCACTTTTCTACTGGGTCTCTTCACCCCAGCATAGCCATCCCTCTAGCCCTTCAGGCATTCCTGTTAGAGTCCAAGACTGATTCTCTTACAGATGGGCTTCACATCTAGTCCATAGAAAACACATTTTAATTCTGCTAATAGAGAAAACGTTAGTACCTGAATATGCCAAGCTCTTCTCTAGGCCACCACATTAGCTGTTTCCTTTGCCTGAGAATCTCCCAGCCTCTACCCATTACCCCAATTTATCACTCACTCCTCAGATTAAACACCACCTCCTTCAGTGGCCTCTGACTCATTGGCCTAGATTAGGGCCCCCTAATGCATTGTTTCTCAACTTTAATCACCTGGAGGCTTTGTTAGGTGTATTCCCTGCGCTCCATTTCCAGACTCTGATTGAATCCATCTGATGGAGTTAGTAAATGTGTGCTTTAAAAAGCTCACAGGTGACTCTGACTCTGATAATGCTTGTCTAAGGCCCATGCATTGAGAAGCTCTAGATTCTCTGCCTGACACATCCAGCTCACCTTTCACAGCCCACTTTTATTTCATTTCTGTTGAAATCTTCCCTGATCATTCCCAACAATGAATCACCCTCCTCTGTGTAGTCTGCCTTAAATATGGTTAACTGTGACTGCAAAGTTTTCATCACACTTTATTATAATTAAATATTTAAACACGTGTATTTCCAGCAAAAGAGTAAATCCTTTAAGTACCTGTAAAGTTATCAACAACAAATAATTTTTAAAAAAATAAGTACCCACAGTGGAGTTAAGGAATATGGAGTTCAGATATGTAAAGTAATTTCCCCAAGGTCACAAAACCACTAAAGATAAAGGCAGGAAGGAAAATATGGAAAGGAAAGAAACCAGTTCTAAAAACCCTGAAAGGCAGTGAGAATGCAGCATTTTAGGACCAAAAATATTGTTACTGGGGGGCCTTGGCATTAACCTGTAGTTGAAAACTCCACAAACTAGTGGAATAGAACTGAATGTGACAGAGGTTGAATTCTGTCGCCTCTTCCCTTCCTTCCCAGATCCTTCATCCCCATCACAAACATGCACCTGCTTCTATGTCAACAATTACTGAGGTCTTGAATACAACCAAGTTGGAAGTGCTGATTGAGTTTTCTCTTAAAGGGTAGCTGGGAGGTTTCAATTGCCTTGCAAGATAATAGGAATCTCCTCCATAGAGAAGCTTGTGAGGACCCCTGAGACATACCTTTGACAGACCTCAAGGAAAAAAATTTAAATTAAAGGAAGTGAGTTGCTCAATGAACTAATACTCCCATTTCCATTTTCCAGAAGTTCAAATTTGAAAACTGATGCAAAGGCTTAACAATCACATCCTGTTTACCAAGGTCATACTACTATTCTTTGCATTTCAGTGAATCAAAGCCACAAATGTATTTAAAATTAAGCTATGTAAATCTATGCTATATGACTGTTCTTGGGAAATGCTTAACCCTCAACTCTCATGTATCCATAATAGAGCATAGGAATTTTTACCTCCAGGAGGGAAAAATCTGGAAGGAGGACTTCTAAGCCTCTTTTTCTCTGGCTCCCTAGCTTACTTCTCCTAAGCGACTAATGAGTGTGAGAAAAGAAAGGGAGTGTATGTGGACTTTCTTTCTTGTCTTTCTTTAGCACTGGCCTGTCCTCACCCTGTTTATCCCTGCCGTGAGCTTACCTTAACATGTTCTGAACCTGCAAGGGGAAGACCTATAGTTTGGAGGTGGGGAAGTAAGGTCAATTCCAGGAAATCAATTCAGCCTTATCTATAATAAAGCTGAACATGTTGGTGTCTGAGGGATCCCTGCTCTACTTCTCAACTGACTCTGAAATTCAGGAGAGGGGATGGGGGAATCATTTATTGCACCCCTAAACCCCAACAAGCCCTCATGTTTCAAACTTTTGCTCCTCTCAATTTTTTTCTGCATTTGCCATTCTCAGCCCGACACATTCAACTCACCTTTTACAGCTCACTTATTCAGTTTTTGTTGAAATCTTCCCTGATCACCCCCAAATAAAATAAGCCATCCTCCTCTGTGTATAGTCTGCCTGAGTGATGGTAAACTATGACTGCAGTTGTCACCCTTATGAGATTATAAACTCTTTGTAGATAAGAACTATATTTCACTCCTGTTTGTGCGCACTGAACTACATGGCTCCTTCCCAATACAGTAGTCAACGCAATGTCTTTTTCCATTCACTTACCAAATTTTTTGCTGACAATTGGCTATGTATCAGGCTGCTTGTTAGATGCTAGGACACAGACTGAGACAAGATACATACAGGCCCTGACACCACTTTGTCGAGTAAGTACCTTGACCATAACGAGCCCTCAAGAAAGTTCAATTGATTTGCTACAATAGATGAAGGACTGCTTCCCCTGCCCCAATGTTCACTCAAATTCTGAGGGCTGAATGGGGAAAAATGAGAGATGAAATGTAAGATCAGTATTTTTTTCTACAACATCTTTCAGGATACAACACACTACACCTTACATGATAATTGTTCTAAACTATCGTATCTAGTATTTCTTGAGTACTTAACTATGCACCTAGTACTTTATATGAATTATTTACACTTACTCTTCATAACCATACTACCAAGAAACTGATGCACAGGTTGTGAAAAGTAAACAATCACCTAAAAGCAGATTTGAGGTTAATTCTAAAATGGATATTAGATATAACTTAAAATTATGTTATCTTCCATGTATATGTCTCATAGGTACAAGAAAAAGAAATTTTTAAGCATTTGTTTACCTGTAAGAATATTGCACAGATTGATTATTCATTTTAATCCTTCTAACACTGCTCTTCCAAGAAAGTCAGCGTCTATTTTCTAAAGAATCATTCTCTGTATAAGTCAGAGTATAGCCAGGAAAATAAAAGTCACTCCAAGCCAGGCACAGTGGCATGCACCTGTAATCCACCTCCTTGGGAAGCCAAGGTAGGAGGCTTACTTAAATCCATTTCAAGTCCAGCCTGGGCAACATAGCGAGACCCATCTCTAAAAAAATAATAATTATTAAAATAAATTAATTATTTAAACCACTCCAGCTATTTTGTATAGGAAGAGGTTTAACACACACACACACACACAAATTATTACAGAACCATCAGGAAGTGGGAGGAGCAAATGTCAGGAGGAACTCTTTGGGGAAATTCAAAAGAACAGAGGTCAAACGCAGGGAAAAGCTTCCACCAATGGTCTCAACTGCTTGCAATGCCAAAGTGGGAGATTCTCAGGAAGTGCCCATGGCTGCAAGCAAGAACAGTAGCAGTTCTTCTAAAGCAGCTCTTCCGCTGCCTTCTAAACTTTGTGCTTGAGACTTCCATTGACAGAATCTAGCTGGCACTCTGCTGGCAAGGGAAAAAACAGTTTCCAGGCTCAGTGCTTCTGTAGTATAGAGAAAGTTTAAAATGTCAGGGATGGAACTCTAACAATATCTGGTAATTTCTACTCTTTGGATATTCAGTGTCCATTCACAATCCTTGGCCCATCATTAACCTTCCAAACAATAATAATACCAAAAATGCGCTTCCAAGTAGCACAATAAAACTATATTTCATACTAACAAAGACACATGCAACTTCTCTCCTGAAAAAGACAGACAAAAATTCCCATAAATTACTGTATCAACATCTGAGTAATATTCATTTATTTTGTAGCTCAGGCACAACCCCTCTTTGATAGATAATTTATAACGTAAACAATAAATGATAATCTTAATTCCAACCAATGCATATCATATAAAACAGTAGAGAAAGGGGGAGAAAGAAAAACACTTAATATATAGAAGTGTGTGTGTGTGTATATATAAATAGAAGTGTTTATATATATATATAACAAAGTGAGGATTTTAAAAGCATACATAGTTGCCCTTGATTCTGAAACTGTTCCCAAAGTCAGAATTGTCAAATTTGCTTCTCCTACATTCTATTTTGCCTTTTCCCTTAACCAGTACCGAAATTTGTCATTGTTGAAAGACAGTTCATGGATCTCTCACTTTGCTATACATCTTTTGAGCACAGACACTGAAAGTAGTTGTTCTGGGATTCTTTTAAGGGATAGTTGCATAGCGAATCACCTTTGAAGACAGAGATAGGATATCCCTGCAGAGCAAAAGGTAGATTTACTTATTGTCCAGGATAATAAAGACAATATCTCTCACTGGCACATGGCCAAGCAGGCTTACAGCCCTTTATAAAGGACTGAGGTTTCCTACGCTCAGGGTCCTTCTCCTGTAATGCAACTTAGTGTGTGTGTACACATTTTCTACCACCGTGTGGGAATTGGTACTTGAGAACCAGCACAGATGCTGACACTCTGCCTGTTACTATTGGTAAAAAGTAAAGTCTCTTTTGTTTGCCTATCCCAAGAATCTCATGCCACTGGGCAGCATTCATTAAACTGTGACAGGTTAACTTGTTAGCTTGCAGTAAAGTCTCAGGTTCTCCACAACTCTTGACATTCGAGACTCTATACCTAGTGACCTAAACTTTTATTTCTGAAGAGACATTTATTCCTGAAGCGATGTGCGGTCTTGCTGTAGCTAGTCTCCCGTTAACTTTTATCACAAAATGTGGAACTATTAAAAGACAACGCAATAAAACTTTTGGATTCTCAACATACTCCTCTCTGTCTCCATTAAGAAGTAGCACCCTCATTCCCCTTGATAGACATGATCAGTCACATTAACAACTTTATTAACCCCTTTATTTGTTTCTTGATTCAATGGCATAAGAAGCCCAAAGTGGCCAAGTGATAGTCTCAACTTCCAGTTTGATGGAGTTGCTATTGAGTCCTCTAGTAGAAACATTTTTCCCTTGGTAATTAAGACCACAAACTAGCAGAGCTCAGGATAGAAAGCAAAATTTTACAAGTGATCACTAAGGATTAGAGGAGTCACTTCTATTTCTATTCTTTGGTTTCAGAACCTGGTTCCATAAGGAGCTATGACCTATACAACATTGTAATTGAGGCTTCAATAGATCATTTCATCATCCCAGTCATCAGTAGGTAATTTCATCATTCTATCAGGCCAGCTGCTTCTGGGAATTGAGCATATGGAAACACAAGTGAATTCCATGGACATAAGCCTATACATCATTTCTTTTGCTGTTCTTTAGTCAGAGGAAATCTTGCGTGCAAAAGCAAGGTGGTGAATAAAACATTAGATGATGGTGATGACGAAAGCAATGGGCACAAGAAAGACAAATCTGTATCCAAGATATATGTCTATTTCAGGGAAGACTAGGTGACTAGCAGATGCCTCTGGGGAACAGTGTCATACTGGAAGCCCAATATTGTTCTTTGCTGTTAATAAGCTGATTAGTCATCAGTGGTGGCAGCAAGATCAGGCTTGATAAGGGAAATTCTATACATTCCGTCTTTGCATAGCTTACATGCCTGACATAATGGTCAGTTTTAACACACAATTATTGAGTAAGCACTGGGGTGACTGGAGAGAGAAGCTAACTTATGCCCATAAACTGGATCTTCTGGTCCATGTGATTATGATTACTAACAGACTTTTATGCAGTAGATCCCTATGATCATGAGATACAAAAATAATCCATTGTGTGGCTATTCTGAGTGGTTCATCTTCACATACCTCTTCTTGAGATCTTCTAATGAACCATCTTTCAGTTTTATTCCTTCCAAGTCCCTGATCACTTGACCAAAATTTCAGCTACTACCTACCAATGGCATAATATAGACAGATAGAATCTCAGACCATCTCTTCTTCTAGGCAAAGTGAAAATCCATATTTATGTTTGCACTTCTACCTTCCAGGAGGATGTTTCTTTACCTACTATCCTTCAGGGCTATCTCTGAGTCAGGATAGAATAATGTATCACTTTTGGTACATTATTTGCTCCCCATGATATCATAGGATTGAAGAAAAAGCAGCAATGCCACAAAAGGAGATGTCACATGGGTTTGAGCCACCTGCTCAAGCAGCTGAGCTTGTATCTTGGGATCTGCCAAAGCTCAGCATCATGGAGGACACAATGCAATTGTTTAGGGCTGAACTTACAGCTTGATAGATTAGATCATTCTCAGTTCATGATTAAACAGTTTCAATTGCTTCAAAACTCTGAGTTTTCTCCTAAGTTTCCCAGCTGTCCCAATCTGCATTTCTACCTACCATTATTTCAAGTACCAGTAGATCTGTTGGGTCATAAGGCTAAGTGGTATACCATTGTATTGCCTGAACTGGTTGCAGAACTCTATTTTGTTCTGGGCACTAATCGAAGCTGAAAATCTTACTAGTTATTCAGGAAATGGATTAGAGCAGCACACTCCAATGTACCTCAATGTGGTGTATGTTTATCTAGAATCCAAAGATTCTGTCAGTCACATCACAATCAAGATGGAAATGTGAGAGCTTAACTCTGAGAATTTTTTGTTTCTGATTTGCCAGCAATACTGCATGCTCTCTACAGAGCAATCCAGATAAACCTTTGGCTGCAAGAAGCATTACTTCTTTACCTCCTTTGAGAGTACCAAAAGAGCTTGAAATCCCATACTTTCAGTCTTTTGAGAAATTATAGAATTTGCTAAAGTTTCAAGCAGAACACACATAGAATAAATTGGTATTGTTTACTTCCCGACTCCCATTTTGGGGCACTCTAATATAAGAGGAAGTTTTATTGAAGCACCCTACAGCAAAAACAATTGTTGCCTGACCCTAAATTAGAAATGACAATAATATTAATAGAAGCCTCCATACAGAAACCATTTTGAGATAATCACGTCTTGATTATAAGTACTGACGTTCTTATAGGCATGCAAGCTTTATCAGAAATTCCAGCAAACATTTCAATGCCTGAAATCTATTGTTCTGGATCTAATATGATTCTGGGATAACCAGTTTAAGATGACAGCATTAACAGCCCAATTAAATCACAGTATGGCACTACACTTTTCTCCCACTGTGCAAATTCATTGGAATTCTCCAACGTAATGTCCTTTTCTTAAAAATCTGGAGTTAATGTTTTTGCTCAAGGAAGCTGTAGACTATCAATACTCCGTGGTTCTAGGTTGTTAAATAAATCTTAGAATTCATTCCTTAGCACTTGCTTTTGACTCAAAGAGTATAGATCATCTTGGTTTAACACTAGGTAAAATCTTCAAAAACAAATCATTCTGTAATTACATGTGTGATGTGAAATGAGGCATTGGTGATGTCTGAGTGGTTTTCAGAAAAATGTCAGCAATTAGAGGAAGCTTTCTGTGATGTGACACTAAAATATGACATATTCCTGTGTATATCAGATAATTGATGTATTTTTTTTCAGGATACCTGCTGGCAGGGGTTATTTTCATCCCAACCTATTACCTTGGTGATTACGTAGTAATGAATATGATCCTCTTAGAAAGGAGAGAAAGAATTTCCTAAATTAAATCACTCTGACTGGCTGAGTCATATTTTGGGTGGAACATCAATCACAATTTGACCTTCTCTAACAGTGCTGTTTGTAGACTATCACCACCTTTCTAATAAGCATATAAAATAATTCATTTTTAAATTGTCTCATATCAGTGAAGTATGAGCAATGTGTTTCTGCAGAGGGTAAATGTTTAACAAATTCATGATGGATTATTGAGTTATAGTATATCTTTACATATGAGAAAGATAACTCACAAATGGCTTAGCCACAAAGATAAATGCCATAATAGTTCATTTCTTATAGATTGGTGAATCTAATATTCCATTGCATTCTTCATTCTTCAAAATTCATTTCCATTGAAAATTTTTCCATTTATGCCCCAAGACGTTAAAACAAACAACAGTCACTGTACGTCAGAGGAAAGCAGCCAAATGAAGTAAATCTAAAAGAAAAACAAAAAGGCTCTGAAGCCACTCCTAATGCTTTTCCTTCCTATGTATGAAACTGTCTTGCTTGAATTAATAATCAAAGAAGTCAGCCATTTTAAAGCTGATGTTCAGGACCGTGAAAAATTGAAAGCAATGAAATTAGATTTTTTAAAACCTATTTTTCCCATGAATTTCCATAAGTTGACTTAAAATAGATGGAGTATTTTAAAACAGAAAGCTTCTTTTCTCAACAACTGTATTAGTAAAGACACAAGAAGGAAGAAATCCCTGGGTATGTTCCTCAAACATTGTGCAATATAGTTAAAGATTTTGACCATAGGTAATCATTATTTGCAATATGTTTTCAAACAGTGATTACTAAATAAACGTGAACTCAAAAGAAGTGGTTTTCCAAACAGTGCACCTCAGTTCAAATTTCAATAAAGGTCTTATCGCTCATCAGTATGCACTATTTTGTGTGAATTCAATGTCTAAGCAAGATAATTTTCCTCATTTTTAATGTCTAAGTTCTTAAGGTAAAACCATATATTTTGGAACACATCTTAACACCACACTCAATTATTTATAATATGAGACCACCATATCTTAAGAAAATCTCATCAAAAGGTCCTTAAGAGTATTTAGTAACTCAATCCTCCTGGAGAGTACTCAAGATAGATCATCTTGATATGGAAACATATCTTGTATTCTACAGCAAATAACATTCTAGCAAGGTCCCACATGTGGTAGCAGAGGGTAAATTTTTAAAGAATTCGAGATAGGCTCCAAATTTATGTTTACTCAGAAATGATGTAATAGCAAAAAAAAAAAATTAAGCATTATCTAAATGTAATGCCAAGGGATGTATGTGCCCCACAAGGTCCACTTTCAAAAGCAAGAAATAGTCAAACATGGTTGAATATAAACATTCTTGATTAAACTGCTCCACTTTTAACTCCTATGCTTTTTTAAATCTTTCTTAAAGGTACTGGCAAACTTACCTCAATAAGTAACCTCCACACCTCAATAGATTAATTTTCATAGCATTATGGATAATTAAGGCCATTATAACCCCTAAAGAAGATGATTACATACATCAGTTCTTGTTGAAAAATAATTGCAGATGAAGACAAAGACAGAGCTAAAGACTGAATCAAATTTATACTCCAAGACAAATGCTGAATGTCTTTTAAAAATAGTTTCCCTGATCTGAACTTATTTTTTCTTCCACTTGCCTAACTCTAAAAATAAAATAGCTCTGTCCAAAAATACATTAAGCTGAGGGGTTTATGAAGGGATCCTAACTCCAATTAAACTCTATGATAGCCTCTGTACCTATGTGTTAGGTTATTTCATTTAATCCTCACAAGAAAATTTAGTGATAGGAATAATCATTCCAACTTTACGAAAATGGAAATAGAGGTTCAGGAAGTGTAGTTAACTTGCCAAGGTCCACAGCCAATAACTGAAAGAAGCAGTTATGTCTGTGTCCAAAATATATTATTCCCAGTACATCACGTTGCTTCATAATCTAGTTATCTGGATTCTAGATATTGGAAGATGCTCAGAATTATGGAAACGTTATTTGTAACTGATCTTTTATACTTTATTGCAATAATTTTATTTACTTATTATTTATTGAGTGGCTACTAACTTCACATCAGATACCATGGTAGGGACAGTAAATACAACGGTGGGCAAGGTATAGCCTCCACTCTCAGGAAACTTATAGTTTAGACTGGCAGAAAAAAAGAAAAGTAGAAAGACAAAATAATCACAAGCCATAATAAATGCTAGAAGCAAACAAACAAAAAGGTGAGCTAGAGAATAACAATGGGATACCTGAATGTTTCAGGTGATTTTAGGGTGATCAGGAATTAGCTATGTGGTCAGGGTCCTGCTGCCAATGCTGGGACATCAGCAACACAGGCAAGTGAGAAAAGAAAAGAAAAAAGAGACAGAGCTGAGACTCAACAGAGCAAACCCACGTGAAAGACAAACCTGTTAGAAGAGAAATCTAGAAGGCCAACTATACTTACAGAAGAACCCAGAAAAATCTGTCTGGATGGAAAAGGAAAGAGATTAAGATCTAAAACCCCTGAAAAAGATGTGACAGAGACTAAGCAAGGCTATAGGCATATTGTCAAGGGAACACCTCAGCCCTAAACAGAAATTGAGGTTCAGTGAGGCAACTGTGCAAAACCTACGAAGGCTGGACCCAAAACAGGGGGCAAAGGAACATGGGGTACATACTGCTAAAGGCATAAGATTCTAGGACTCGTTGTCAATGAAGTAGCCCTCTGGTATGGTTTCAATGTTCCCTCCAAAACTCACGTTGAAATTTGATTGCCAATGTAACAGAATTGAGAGGTGGGGCCTTTAAGAGATGATGAGGTCATGAGGGCGCTACACTCATGAATGGATTATTGCCATTATTGCAGGAGCGGGCTCCTGATTAAAGGATAAGTTTGGTTCCCATTTGCTGTCTGTTTCAGGCACTTGTTTGCCCTTCTGCCATGGGATAACATGGCTCACAAGATGCCAGCACTTGGCTGTCAGACATCCCAGCTTCTATAACTGTGAGTGAAATAAAATGTTCTTTATAAATTACATAGTCTGTGGTATTTTGTTATAGCAGTAAAAAATGAACTCAGACACCTTGGAAGAGGGAGGGCACATCAGAATTATGTAACTAAGGCCAGGTTAGTATCTCAATGATTTCTCATTGAGAATATAAACTTCTCTAGGATGAAGTTAAGGTCCTTGATATGACCAGGCTCCACCTTCTGAGATTTTGATCTGATTAGTCTAGAATGGAGCTCCAGTAGTTTTTATTTTTAAATGAATTTTTTTAATTTTGAGATTATAGAACATTTATATGCAGTTGTAAGAGATAAGATTCTATGTATATTTTGCCCAGTTTCCCCCAATGATAATATCTTGCAAAACTGTAGCACAATATCACAACCAGGATATTGGCAATGATAGTCAAGATAGAGAGCATTTTCCTCACTTAAAAAAACACAAGTTTCCCGTTACATTGCCTTTTATAGTCACATCTGTTTTTCTTTTACCCTCATCACTTCCCTAATCTCTGGCAACAACTAATCTTTTACAATTCCTTTTTTTTTTTTAATTTCAAAATGTTATATAAAAAGAATAATACAGTATCACTTTTTGGAGTTTGGTTTTATTCAGTCAGCATAATTCTGCAGTGATTTTTTTTGAGTTATTGTCTGGACCAATAATGTGTTCATTTTTGTTACTGAGTAGAGTATTGCATGATACAGATATATCATAGTTTAGCTATTCATCCATTAAAGAAATCTGGCCGGGCATGGTGGCTCATACCTGTAATCCCAGCAATTTGGGAGGCCAAGGTCAGGAAATTGAGACCATCCTGGCTGACACGGTGAAACCCCGTATCTACTAAAAATACAAAAAACTAGCCGGGCGAGGTGGTGGGCGCCTGTAGTCCCAGCTACTAGGGAGGCTGAGGCAGGAGAATGGCGTGAACCCGGGAGGCGGAGCTTGCAGTGAGCTGAGATCGCGCCACTGCACTCCAGCCTGGGCGACAGAGTGAGACTCCGTCTCAAAAAACAAAAGCAAAAAAAAACCAAAAAAAATCTGAGTTGTTTTTATATTTTGAATATTATGAATAAAGCTATTATAAACATTTATGTACATGTGTTAATGTAAAATTAAGTTTTCATTTCTCTTGGATAAATGCTTAGGAGTGTAATTGCTGGGTCATATGGTTGCTGCATGTTTATATTTTTACAAAACTGCCATGTTATTTTCCACAAGGGCTGTATCTCTTTACAGTTTCACCAGCAATGCATAAGTGATCCAGTTTCTCCACATCCTCTTGAGCAACTGGTTTTGTCAGTATTTTTTATTACAGCCCCTTAGTTAGGCATATAATGATGTCACTGTGGTTTACATTTGCATTTCCCTAATGGCTAATAATGTTGAACATTTTTCCATGAGTTTATTTGCCATCTGTATATCCTCTTCAGTAGAATTTGTCTTTGTGCCTTTTGAACATTTTTAACAAAATCATTTCGTTGTGGGTTTGTGTATGTATGTATATATTGGGTTGGTGCAAAAGTAATTGCGGTTTTTGCAATTAAAGGTAATGGCAGAAATTGCAACTACTATTGCACCAACCATATAGACACACATTTATTTTATTTATTTATTTTTACTATTGAATCTTGAGAGTTCCTTACTACATTATGTGCCTTACACATAGTTTCTCGCACTATGTAGTTTTTCATTTTATCCTCTTAATAGGAATTTTCACAGAGAAAAAGTTTTTAACTTTGATGAGGTGCAATTTATTCATTTTTTTATTTATGAACAATGCTTTTTGCATCAAGTTTCAGAAACTTTTGCCTACTTCTAGATCCCCCAAATTTTCTCCTGTCCTTTTTTCTAAAAGTCTTACAGTGTTTTACATTTTTAAATTTAAGTCCATTATATATTTCGACATTTCTTTGTATAATGGGTGAGACGTGTTAAGGTACATGTTTATGCCCATGAATGTTCGATTGCCCTAGCAACATTTGTTAAAAGGCTATCTTCTTTCCACTGAACTGCTATTGTGCCTTTGTCAAAAATTCAGTGAGCATACTTGTATGGGTCTATTCCTGGGGTCTCTGTTCTATTCCATATCCTCTGCCACTATGACCCATACTTGACTACTGTGGTTATCCTATTTCAGAACTTCAAATTGGATAGATGGATTTATCCCATGTGACTCTTTTTTTTTCAATACTATTTTATTCTTTTGCCTTTCCATATAAATTTTAGAATAATTGGGTCTATATCTACAAAAAGGTCTTGTTAAAATTTTGATAAAAATTATATTAAACCTCTATATCAATTTGGAAAGAATTGTTTTCTAAACCATGAGCATGGTATGTCTCTCAATTTAAGTAGATCTCATATGGTTTTTTTCATCATCACACTTGTAATGTTTATCATACAAGTCCTGTACATATTGTGGTATATTTTTAACTAAAATCATTTATTTTTAACAATTGCAAATAATATTATATTTTTAATTTTTTTGTTCAGGTGTCCATTGTAATTACATAAAAATATAATTAATTTTTGATTCTTGATTTTGTATCCCATGGCCTTTCTGAACTCATGTATTAGTTCCAAAGTGTTTGTAGATTCCTTGAGATTTTCCACATAATCATATAAAAACATAGACAATTTTATTTCATTCTTTTATTGCCTTTATTGTATTTCCTTTTATTTCTTTTTCTTGTTTTATTGCACTGGCTGCTAGACTTTCCAGTAATATGCTACAAAGAGGAGTAAAAGCCAGTAGCCTTGTCTTGTCTACCCTTAGGGGTAAAGCATTCAGTTTTTCACCATTAAAAATAATGTTAGCTACAGGTGTTTCATATATGCAGCTTATGAAGTGGAGGGAACTCTGTTGCTATTTTTCTGAGACTTTTTAACATGAACAAGTGTTAAATTTTGTCAAATACTCTTTCTGTATCAATTGATATGGTAATTTTTTTTTTTTAGCCTGTTAATATGGTTGATTGGTCTTTGAATACTGAAGCAGTGTTACATGTTTAAAATAAATGTCACCTGGTAATGATATACAATTCTTCTGATATATTGTTGCATTTTATTTGCAAATATTTTGATGAAGAAATGTGTGCCTATGTTCATAAGAGATATTGATTTGTAGTTAAATTTTTGTACTGCATTCATCTAGTTTTAGTAACCAGATAATTCTACATTCATAAATTGAATTTATTAAGTGTTCTCCTCTATTTTCTGAAAGACACTATATAAAATTGATGTTAACTCTTCTTCATACAATGGTGGAATTCTCCAGTATAACCATCTTGTCTAGGGCATTTCTTTTTTGGGTGTTTCTAAGTTACAAATTTAATTTTCTTTATAGTTAGAGGGCTACTCAAATTACCTATTTCATATTGGGTGAGTTATAGTTGTTTGTGTTTTTCAAGCAAGTGGTTCATTTTGTCTAAGCTGTCAATTTTATGTGTGTAAAACTGTTTGCAGCATTCCCTTATTCTTTTGGTGTCTGCAAGGTAGGCTGTAATATGTTCTGTTTCATTTCTGATATTGGTAATTTGTGTCTTCTCTCTTTTTTTCCCTTGTCCATCTTGTTTGTCAATTTTATTGTTTTTTTTCAGAGAAACAAGTATTTGATTTATTGATTTTCTTCTACTGTTTTTCTGTTTTAAATTTAATTATTTTCTCATTTCTGTTCTTATTTTATTTTCTTGTTTCTGCTTGCTTTGAGTTTCTGGTGGGAGATTAGATTATTATTTTGAAACTTTTACTCTTTTTGAATAGACAAAAAGTTAAGTAAACAGATAAAGTAAAAAGTAATGTGTAAAGTATAAATTTCGCTCTCTTCATTGCTTTAACTATGTCTTATGAAATGTTTTATGTTGTATTTTTATTTTCATTCCTCTATCTGTGTTTAGAATCATTTCAGATAGTGTTATAATTTCTGCTTCAATGGTAAAACTTAGAAAATTTAAGTGTATTTTTATTTTTATCTTGAAACTTCCTTTTTGATCCATGGATTATTTAGAAGTGAGTTTCCAAGTGTTTGGAGATTTGCCTATTATCTTCCTGTTATCCTTTCTGGATTAATTCTTTTATGGATGGAGAACACACTCTATATGATACCAATTCTAAATTTGCTGATGTTTGTTTTATGGCCTATCTAGGTGTATGTTCTGTGGGCATGTAAAAAGAATTTGTATACTGCTATATTGGGGTGGACCATTGTACAAATATCAATTACATGCTGTTGGTGGATGTGATTTTCAGTTCCTTTACATCCTTAATGGTATTTAGTCTAGTTGCCCTATAAATTGTTGAGAGAGGGGTACTGAAGACTCCAACTAAAATTGTTGACTTGTCTATTTCTCCTTTCAGTTTTATCAGTTTTTGCTTTACACATTTTGCAATTCTGTTGATCAGTGAATACATAGGTTGGTTCAAATATAAACCTGTATTAGTAAATATAGGTTTACTAAGTGTTAGTAAACCTAATATTTAGGATTACTATATCTTCTTGGTGGATAGAACCTTTTATCATTATATAATATCCCTCTCTGTCTCTAGTCATTTTCTTTGCTCTAAAACTTATTTCATATAATACAGCAGCTTCTGCTTTCTCTTAATGAATGTTTTATAATACATATTTTCCCATTCTTTTATTTTCAATCTGTCTATATTGTACAATGAAGTGAGTTTCTTGTAGATAGCATATAGGTAGATGATTTTTTAATCTACCCTACCAGATTTTCTTTTTTAATTGTGCATGAAGACCATTTAAATTTAAGGTAATTATTGATTTGTTAAGACTTAAGTCTGACATTTTATTTTCTGTTAGTTCTTTCTGTTTTAAATTTTTCTGTTTTCTTTTTTCTGCCATCTTTTAAGCTACATTGTTGATTTTTTATATTTTGGAACATTATCTAAATTTATTTTTGATTTATCTACAGTGTTTCTAAGTGCACATCTTTGTATAGCTGTTTGATTGATTGCTTTGTTATATTATATAGATGTAACTTAACATCAGTCTTCTCGTGTCCCCATTTTCTTAGTTTGAGTATGTCTCCCTTTGCCCTAACCCATTTAAAATATAATTGCCTTAATAACTTCCTCTATCTGTGTTTAGAATCATTTCAGATAGTGTTATAATTTTTGCTTCAATGGTAAAACTTAGAAAATTTAGAAGAGAGATTCTATTCTATTTACTCATATTTCTACTTAATGTGTTCTTCAAGTATTAAGAACTACAAACAGGTCCTTCCAGATCAGGCTCTATTCTTTTAGTTCCACTGTCATTGAAACTAATGAAGCAAATATTTTGTGATGGTTTCAATGCCAAAAAAATCTGCCACATGCCTTTTTAACTCAATCCTACAATTTTATAATGGTATGTAGAAAATTGAAGTTTACCAATGTTCTTTTACGGCTAATTTTATTAGAAGTCTTCTAGCAGTTTGGAAAGTGGGAAGTAGAGGCTGGCTGCAAACAACAAAGCTGATGTAATTAGTTTCTCACAGATCCAACAAGAACAAAAGCATCAAGGTTGGTTTGCTTTTATTATATATGACACTTACTAATAAGCCATGCTATATATAATCTGAATATTTGTGTCCCCCAAAATTTATACATTGAAATACGAACCCCCTAGGTGATGGTGTTAATGGAGGTGGAGCTTTTGGGAGGTGACTTGGTCACGAGAGTAGAGCTTTCATGAGTGAGATTAGTGCCCTTGTAAAAGAGGCCCTAGGGAGCTCATTAGCTCCTTCTGCCTCGTGCGGATGCAGTGAGAAGGCAGCTGTTTATGAACCAAGAGGGCTTTCACCAGAAGTCACTTTTGCCAGCTCCTTGATCTTGGACTTCCCAGCCTCCAATATTGTGAGAAATAAATTTCTGTTGTATATAAGCCATCTAGTTTATGTTTTATTACAGCAACCCAAAGGGGCTAAAATAGGACAGACACATGGGTACACTTCAGGTAAGGGATCCTTAACACCAAAATCTATTTTCATTTATTTATTATCAATGAAATATAGATAGGTAGTCAGGTTAATTAAACTGTATTAGAATAATATAATAAAACTAGAAAAACAAATAAGCCAAATGTGGTTTTTAATTTATTATCAGCAATCTGTCATTCTTTAACTATCCTACCATTTTATAGAAATGAATAGTTGAAAAAAATGTTAAGCCTGTAATTTATTCCACCTTAGGAATTCTTAGGAAACATAAAGCAATAGACAAATCTCTTAAGTATTTATGCTGTATATCAGTGTCATGTCTGAAATTTGGCACAGCAATTTTGAGGTCATGAAGCGTAGAAACTTAAAAAAAAAAAGATTAACATTTAAAAGTCACATGCAGTTTCTATCTCAGAAAGTAGAATCCTTTTTTTTGCTTTGAGAAACTGTTTTCATCCCAAGAAAACCACGTAATAGGCTCCTAATTACACAAAGATAAACCAAAGTATCTGCCCATTTTTTCTGTGAAAAAAGAAATAATAAAACTACCCATAATCTGAAAGCAGATATTTTAGAGAAGGAAGCTAAATGTTTGTTTGGTATAGTAATATAACTTTTATTGGATCAAAGTTCTAAGCCTTAAGCCTGCAGATTTTATTGCTTTTATGAGAAGAGTGAGAATGTTTCTGCAGGGATTTAGGTGACAGGAATAAATTCCTTTCTTTCTGGACCTTGGAATTGTTGAGTATTCCTAGAGGCAGGGGAAGCGGGTGAGGGTGGGGTTGGTAGGGATTTCTGTATTGCTAATGGAGGACTGAGAATTTGTTTAGAAAGTGCCTTACCTTGTAAGGAAATCTAACCCTATAGGAAAAGTTTCAAAAGTTAGCTGATGGTTTCTACTTCTTCTTCTGTTTTTTTTTTTTGTTTGTTTGTTTTTTTGTTTTTTTTTTTTTTTTGACAGGGTCTTCTTCTGTCACTCAGGCTGGAGTGCAGTGGCATGATCACAGCTCAAGTGGTCCTCCTGCCCCAGCCTCCCAAGTAGCTGAGAGTTCAGACAACAGGTGTGGACCACCACGCCCAGCTAACTTTTTAAATGTTTGGTAGAGACAGGGTCTCACTATGTTGCCCAGGCTAGTCTCAAACACTTGGCCTCTAGTGATCCCCCTGCTTTAGCCTCAGATAGGAGGCCAAAGTCCTGGGATTACAGGCATGAGCCACCACACCCAGCCAGTTTCCATTTCTTAATGGAGAATTAGAGTCAGGCTCTATTTTAAGATTGTCAAAGTGGTAAGAATGAGAAACAGCCCCTGCCTACATTGCAGCAACCATAAGCAGAGCCAGCAATGGTGGGGCATAGTAGCTTGATGAGGAAGCAAAGCAGATCATGAGGAAATTTGCCTCTCAGCACGTGGATGCAGAGTATGAGGAACCGCTCATACTTAGAAATGACTAAGGGGCATGATAAAGCCAACCAAACTCTTGGGATTCAAGATTTCTCGGTGTCCATTCTGGAGTGGAATTAGTCTATCTGCACTTTTAACAAGCTCCTGGACGCTTCCAGTGCAGTCAACACTGGGGCCTCATTCTACTGGAGGTCATAAGGCAGTGGTTCTCATGATTCAGGATGCTTAAGGATCTCCTGAGTGCTTGCTAAAAAGACAGAGAGATCCCAGGCCTCCAGTCCAGAGAGACTGATTTATGTCTCTCATTTTAGTAAGCACTCAGATAATGCTGATACAGACAGTCTTCAAGTTTGCTTGAAGACAACACTTCAAGAAAAATAGCCTAAAAACTTACAGCATTTTTATCAGGTATTAATGTGAGACCTATAGAAAAGAGTCAAGTCAAGACTTGACTTATTTATTTTCTGTGACTTGACTTATATATTGTCTTATTTATTTTCTCACATAAAATAAGACAATACATTTTAGCTCTTTACATCTCTGGCTAAAACCTATTCTCTAATCAGTGATGACTCTGGAGCTTCATTTTGGAATAATTAGCTTAAATGTGAGCACTAGAAGCTATTATCTTAATGAATTCTTCTTAAATATCAATACAATATGTTCCTGTTTATATTTTTAAAATCAATTATAATTTTATTTTTTTCCTCCATCCACAATTTTTTTTTTTTTTTTTTTTGAGACAGAGTCTTGCTCTGTTGCCCAGACTGGAGTGCACTGGCATGATCTCGGCTCACTGCAACCTCTGCTGGCCAAGTTCAAGTGCTTCTCCTGCCTCAGCCTCCCGATTAGCTAGGATTACAGGCATGCACCTCCATGCCCAGCAAATTTTTGTATTTTTAGTAGAGACAGGGTTTTGCCATGTTGGCCAGGCTGGTCTTGAACCCTTGACCTCAGGTGATCTGCCTGCCTCAGCCTCCCAAAGTGCTGGGATTACAGCCATGAGCCACGGTGCCCGGTCACAGTATGTTTTGAATGCCTACTATATGCAAGAAATAATGCATAATAGAGAACACAATGTTAATTTAAACAAACTTGTTTCAGGTACTTTAAAACCAGTGAGTTTTTAGAATTAGTGAACTAACACTTATTGGCCTTCTGGCTAAGATAAAGTGTAGATTAGAAGTAGTGATCTAAAGATACCTGCTAGGTATTCTGTTCCATGGAAAATGTGCAATTACATAGGATTTAAGAATAAATATTTTCTTAAATAATGATTATGCACATAATTCCCTCCCTTGTACACTGCAATTGGATTTTAAGTCCTTCATTTATACATTACTGTAAATCTTTTCTATTTGCTATTTTAATGATTTCCCTAATTCATTTTAGATAATTTGTAAATGTGTTTATTGAATTTTTTATATAATAACACTGTATCATGCTCAAAATTACAGGGTTTTTTTTGTTTGTTTGTTTTGTTTTGTTTTTAACTTAACTAAGTCAAATTCTTTTTAAGGGAAAAAACAGGTAGGTACCATTGTTAGATGGGGATATTGCTATTGGAATACATGAACGTTCAGAGCGACAAAAGCTAGTTTTTTCTTTGTTTGTTTGTTTGAGACACAGTCTCGCTCTGTCGCCCAGGCTGGAGTGCAGTGGCACGATCGCGATCTCAGCTCACTGCAAGCTCCGCCTCCCGGGTTCACGCCATTCTCCTGCCTCAGCCTCCTGAGTAGCTGAGACTACAGGCGCCTGCCACCACGCCCTGCTAATTTTTTGTATTTTCAGTAGAGACGGAGTTTCTCCGTGTTAGCCAGGATGGTCTCGATCTCCTGACCTCATGATCTGCCCGCCTCGGCCTCCCAAAGTGCTGGGATTACAGGCATGAGCCACCGCGCCCGGCCGACAATAGCTAGTTTTAAAAAATTCACTTCCAGAATGTTAACACAAGAGGAGTTATTTCAGATAGCTTGGAGTCCAATTCTTATTACAGCAGTATAAGTATTTCCAGGAACAAGGGCTTCTCCTCTTAGAGTTCACATTTACAAACAACATGATAAAAGCATCTTTGAAATATGCTTCTCTGTTTTGACTTCAAATAAGAAGATATTCATTCATGAGCTTTTATAGGATTTGGTGAATTCTCAAATGTCAATACTGGACCAATATTTAAAAGGAACATTTAACTAAACTTTTTAAATAAGTGGTTCACAAAATTGCTTGATATGTGCTGTGATAATTTTTACTCGTTTTAATTAACTGCACTATAAATTGCCAAATTCAATCACTAGCGGGATAATGCATGCTGATCAGATCAAAGGAGTCACATAAAACTGTGAGGGAAATGGAGTCACATTAAAGCTATAATTAAGTATCTCTTCAGTGACAGAGGACAAATGGAAAGATAAAGTAAATCATTCAGTCAAATGTGGCCCCAAAAAAATGGTGGCAATCAGACCTTAGAGTATGAGAATTAACCCATTAGCCAAATGATGAGCCATGTTCATACCAAGCTCCAAAAGGCTTTTCTAAGAACCATTTATCTATCCAAATATCTCTATCTTCAAAGTATTCCATTACTAAAAGTATTATCAGAAACTCTTAGCCTTCTCTTTTGGAGTTATCTGAATTTCGTGTTTGACTTGTTTCAGTAGACTAAATGGAAGATATGGGAATGCAAGAGAATGTAAGAGAAAGGGTACATGTTATTTGTAAACAACATTTTGTCTTATAGTAAAAGGCTGACAGAGATACTCTATATTCAATGCCTGAGGAATCATGATTTCTAAATGTCTGGCGGAAACCTCGTTTACGTAATTCTAATTTTCATTAACTGTGTTAGAGTGTTGTATTTACTGGTTCATGGCACTTGGCTTGAATGTTTTTGCTGAAGTTTAGTTGGACTCAGGCAGTAGAAACTATGATAAGTCAAAACATAGAAATAAAATCACGTTATATTATTGATAAAGCCCATACCACACATGAAAATATGAACTGTTCTAGTGAGGAAAATTTCATGTTCAAAAAAATTTAGAAATTCGTCCAAAGTGTTCAAGGTCATTCATGATTCAAGTCAGTGTGCCAAGAACTATTATATCTCTATACTATTTCTTAAAAATACTACATACACATCCTCAAAGGAGAAATTATTGAATCAATAAATAAAACCCAAATCATTGTGTTTAATATGTCTTTTGATCAGTCACACATCTCCCATCTTTTCTTCCACCTAAGAATAATGGCCTTATCACCTGATACTTCATGCTTTTAACCCATCTCTTTTTTAAGCCTTTCATAACACTTCCTCCCCACCTTTTCCTATTCCCGTCCTAACTCTTCTGGTCCCTCTACCATATTTCATTCCCTTCACCAAGTGGCAGACAGTGCTAGGGATTACTCACCATCCATTCTCACCTTCTTCTTTTTTAGCATTGATTTTATATGAGATATACATGTGCTAGGTTAAAAATATTCATCTGTCGGTCTCCCAAGTAGCTAGAGGTGAGCATCTGACTCAATTCTAGCCAATGAACTAAAAGCTGAAGTTAATTAAATGAGTCTTACCAAAATAATTGCTTTAATCAAAGTGTTGGGAGCAACTTTTAACTTTCATTCTCTCCTTTTACTTCTTACCTGGAATTTGAATGCAGTGCCATCCTTTGCACATAAGGACTCAGGCCACATGCCAAAGACAGCAGAGTAATAAGGAAATGGATCCTAGAAAGTTGATGATTTTCTTAAATGGCTTCTTGCTGTATCAGAAAAATGAAACTGCTGTTTGCTTAACTCACTGTAAACAGGTTTCTTTTTCTTTTTACTTTTCTTTTCTTTTTTTTTTCTGAGATGGAGTCTCACTCTGTCACCCAGGCTGGAGTGCATTGGCACAATCTCGGCTCACTGCAACCTCCACCTCCCAGGTCCAAACAATTCTCCTGCCTCAGCCTCCTGAGTAACTGGGATTACAGGCACCCACCACCACGCCTGGCTAATTTTGTATTTTTAGTAAAGATGGGGTTTCATCATGCTGACCAGGCTCGTCTAGAACTCCTGACCTCAAATGATCCACCTGCCTCGGCCTCCCCAGGTGCTGGGATTACAGGCATGAGCCACCGTGCCTCACCCCCTTTCATGTGTAATCAAATGTAGTATTAAACCAAAACAAATAGGAAACAAGTGATCTTTCTCCTTATATTAACATGTATATAAATGTTTAAACTAAAATCTTTATTTTTCTCATGCATCAATATTTTTAAAATAAATATAAATAAAAATTTGTTTTATAAAATAAAACAAATATCAAGCCAAAAAAAGTAACTATACACAAATTGTTAAATATGCATTTTGCTAATTTTGGTTTTTGTCAGTTTTGTTGTTGTTATTGGTTTTTTTGCCCTTGATTAAACAGTTTTTTAATATTATATGCCATAAAAACAAAAATTTAATTGTAGTGGTTTTTTAAAAAAATATAGTGGCTCATTTTTTGATATCCCTCCTCAAAGGGGAAATCTATGTCCTTTCCCCTTTGAACCTGAGCAGACTTGTGTCTTCCCTGTCTTCCCTGTTACCAACAAAATTCAGCAAAAGGGACTGTGTGATTTCCAAACATGGGTCAGCAAGAGCAATGCAGCCTCAACCTTGTTTGCCTGAACACTTGCACTCTGAGCCTTGGGTTACCCAGTAAGAAATCCAACTACTCTATAGCCACCATTCTACAAGGATGCCACATGGACAGGCGCTTCTATAGGGAGTCCTAATCCAAATTCTTCCAGCCCCACTACCAAACAAAGGAGTGAACAGAACTTCAACCCTTAGCAATTGAGTCCCTCTCCTGGCCTTTGAGTCTTTTTAGAAGTGACCAGACATCATGGAGCAGAGACATGCTGTCCCCGTTGTGACCTATCCAAATTCCTGACCTACAGAATTTGTTAACAAAATATAAAATTGATTTAAGATCAGATTTTACAATGATTTGTTTTGTAAAAATGGCAGCCACAACACCGGGGAAAGCTACTTCCCCACATTTAAGAATATGGAAAAAAAGAGATAAGTTTCTCAAAATGAAACAATGACACACATCAATGACAGAAATGGTGTCTGAGAGGAATAAAGCAATAGTAAATACAAACAACATTTTATATTTACATTGTGTCTTTTGACTCCACGGTACTCAGGATGTATTACAAACTTAACTAAGTCCCTAACAACAAAATACACAGAAATCTCATTTTATGTGTAGGGGTACTGAAATTCACAAGAAAGATAGTTGAAATAATCAGAAATAAAAATCTAAAATCAAAAGATGACATTTAACTTTTTTTAAAAAAACTTTATTTTAGGTTTTGGGGTACATGTGGTTTGTTGCATAGGCAAACAGGTGTCACAAGGGTTTGTTGTACTTATTATTTCATCACCCAAGGTATTAAGCCCAGTACCAAATAGCTTTTCTGTTCCCCTCTCTCCTCCCACCCTCCCACTCAAGTAGACTCCAGTGTCTGTTGTTTCCTTCTTTGTGTTTATAAGTTCTTATCCTTTAGTTCCCATCTATAAGTGAGAACATGCGGTATTTGGTTTTCTGTTCCTGTGTTAGTTTGCTAACTTTCTTTGTTGTTTTTTTGTTTTGTCAGCTCCATCCATGTTCCGTCCACAGATATCTTGTTCTTTTTTATGGCTGCATAGTATTTCATGGTGTATATGTGCCACATTTTCTTTATCCAATCTGTCATCGATAGGCATTTAGGTTAATTCCATGTCTTTGCTATTGTGAATAGTGCTGCAATGAACATTCACATGCATGTGTCTTTATGGTAGAAACACTATATGGTCAATTTATATTCCTCTGGGTATATACCCAGTAATAGAATTGTTGAGTCAACTGGTAGTTCTGCTTTTAGCTTTTTGAGGAATCACCATACTGCTTTTCACAATAGTCAGACAAATGTCTACTCCCACCAACAGTGTATAAGTGTTCCCTTTTCTCTACAACCTCATCAGCATCTGTTGTTTTTTGGCTTTTTAGTAATGGCCATTCAGACTGGTATGAGATGGTATCTCATCGTGGTTTTGATTTGCATTTCTCTTACGATCAGTGATTCTGAGCTCTTTTTCAAATGCTTGTTGACCACATGTATGTCTTCTTTTGAGAAGTGTCTGTTCATGTCCTTTGCCCACTTTTTAATGGGATTGTTTGCTTTTCTCTTATAAATTTAAGTTCCTTATAGATGCTAGATATTAGACCTTTTCAGATGCATAGTTTGCAAATACTTTCTCCCATTCTGTAGGTTGTCTGTTTACTCTGTTGATAGTGTCTTTTGCTGTGCAGTTCTTAAGTTTAATTAGATTCCACTTGTCAATTTTTGCTTTCGTTGTGATTGCTTTTGGTGTCTTTGTCATTAAATATTTTTCTATTCCTACATCTAGGATGGTATTGCCTAGGTTGTTTGGCAGGTTTTTTATAGTTTTGGGATGTATATTTAAGTCTTTAATCTGTCTTGAGTTGATTTATGTGTATGGTGTAAGGAAAGTGTCCAACTTCAATCTTCTGCATATGGCTAGCCAGTTATCCAAGTACCATTTATTGAATAAGGAGTCATTTCCCCCATTGCTTGTTTTCGTCAGCTTTGTCGAAGATTAGATGGTTGGAGACGTGCGGCATTATTTCTGGGCTCTTTATTCTGTTCCGTTGGTCTATGCACCTGTTTTTGTACCAGAAACATGCTGTTTTTGTACCAGAAACATGCTGTTTTTGCTACTGTAGCCTTGTAGCATAGTTTAAAGTCAGGTAACATGATGCCTCCAGCTTTTTCTTTTTGTTTAGGATTGCCTTGGCTATTAAGACTCTTTTTTAGTTCCATATGAATTTTAAAATAGTTTTTTCTAGTTCTGTGAAGAATGTTGTTGGTAGTTTGATAGGAATAACACTGAATTTGTAAGTTACTTTGGGCAGTATAGCCATTTTAATAATATTGTTTCTTCCTATCCATGAGCATGAGATGTTTTTTTCATTTGTTCGTGTCTGCTCTGATTTCTTTCAGCAGTGTTTTGTAATTCTCATTCTAGAGATCTCAATGAATCCAGGAATTGTTTTTTTAAAAAATTAATAAAATAGATATGCCACTAGCTAGGCTAACAAAAAAGAAAAAAGAGAAGATCCAAATAAACACAATTAAAAATGATGAAGGGAATTTTACTATGACACAACAGATATAAAAACAACCATCAGAAACTGCTATAAACACCTCTATGCACACAAACTAGAAAATCTAGAAGAGATTGATAAATTCCTGGACACACACACCCTCCCAAGACTGAGTCAGGAAGAAAGTGATTCCCTGAACAGACCAATGGTGGGCTCCAAAATTGAATCAGTAATAAATAGCCTACCTACCAAAAAAAAAGAGCCCAGCACCTGATGGAGTCACAGCCGAATTCTACCAGATGTACAAAGAAGAGCTAGTTCCATTCCTACAGAAACTATTCCAAGAAAGTGAGGAGGAAGGACTCCTCTTCAACTCATTCTATGAGGTCAGCATCATCTTGATACCAAAACCTGGTGGAGACACAAGAAACAAGGAAACTTCAGGCCAATATCCTTGATGAACATCGATGCAAAAATCTTCAGCAAATTATTCGGAAACTGAATCCATCAGCGCACTGAAAAGCTAATCCACCAAGATCAAGTAGGCTTCATCCCTGGGATGCAAGGTTGGTTCAACATATGCAAATCAATAAATGTAATACATCACATAAACAGAACTAAAGACAAAAACCACGTGATTATCTCAATAGACGCAGAGAAGGCTTTTGACAAAACTTTGAACTATGTATTGAAGGAACATACCTCAAAATAATAAGAGACATTTATGACAAGCCATAGCCAACATTATGCTAAATGGGCAAAAGCTGGAAGCGTTCCACTTGAAAACCAGCACAAGAAAGGTATGCACTCTCTCATCACTTTTATTAAACATAGTATTGGAAGTCCTAGCCAGAGCAATTGGGCAAAAGAAAGAAATAAAGGCATCCAAATAGGAAGCAAGGAAGTCAAACTATCTCTGTTGGTAGGCAACATGATTCTATATCTAGAAAACCCAATAATCTCGGCCCAAAAGCTCCTCCAGCTGATATACAACTTCAGCAAAATTGCAGGATATGAAATCTGTGAAAAATCACTAGCATTTCTATATACCAACAACAGTCAAACCAAAGAGCCAAATTAGAAAGGTAATTCCATTCAAAATTGCCACCAAAAGAATAAAATACCTAGGAATACAACACTGAACTTTCAAAACACAATCAAACTTTTAATTCAGTAAATAGCATTCCTTTCAAGAACAACTGATACTTATCCTCCTCTTACCTCCTCCCCATTATAAAAACAGCAGCATCATTATGATCATGATCATCTTTATTTCAACTTTTAACCCAAATGCTAAAGGTACAGTTAATGAAATGCCATAGATTTCTATATCATGTTATGCATTTCTTTTATTTTTTATATTTAAGGTTTGATTTCATCTATTCCCATTGGGGATCACAAACTTTGTAAAGCAGAACCAATGTCATGAAAACTTGATCTATCACTTAGATTGTTACACTTAGCTAGACTATAATAACCCACATTGAAAATAAAATTCCATTACTTGAACCACTGTCATTCTTTCTATTAAAAAGTTGAAGCATACTGTCTAAATACCTTATTCTCTAAAAGATTTCCCTATGCTTTTTGTATTTATAACATAGAAGCATTTCTACAAGATGGTTTCAAATGACTCTGTATATTTCATTCCATAATTATCTTCCTCTTCTGCTTGGTGTGTCCAAAGAGGCATGCAGATATAGATGGGATATTGAAAACAAAGTGTCATGGAAAACAGATTCACTGACAGTCAGCCAAGTGCTTCCCTTTAAATCATTCCTTTGAAACAAAGTTGAAAATTATGAACTTTTTCAAGTCTTGACATTGTCCTCCTCCAAACAACCCACTCATATCATTCCAAGGGTTTTGTTTACTGTCATGTACAGACAGCCTACATCCTCTCTGTGGCCTGAATTGCTCAGATTGTTGTCAAAATTCACTCAATTCAGTATTTTTTAATATACCTGTCCTAAAATTGTGAAGCTTCTCTCCACAAGTTTAGTATTGAAAAATTGAAATTGGGTTACCTGCTTTGTGCTGACCATAAAAGGTACAAATTTTAAAAATATGAGCATAGATTTTAATGGACTAGATAATAGAAAAAAAACTTAAAGACAATCTGGTAAATTTATTTATGTTAGCGACAACAGAAATATTACAAAGACTTTTTTTCAGTCTTCAGTGTAGCATTTTATTGACTTGTGAAGGCATGTAGATTTTGCCAAGCTCAATGTGTCAGGTAATTGTTTGAAGATTTAAGATTCCATATCAATGGCTGAATTTTAGATTATATAGGCTTATTTCTTAATATATTTTAATCATTAGTCACTTCCTATTTTCGTTTCTCTTACACTCTTTGAATATTTCAAATATCTTTAACAGAGTTTGCCTTCTCTGTATATCAGAAATAACTTTTAAAATATTTCATTAAAGAAATTAATTTTTCACAAATATAATTTAGATGAAATTACTTCTCTTTGAGTAAAATGGGATTTTATCCCATGGTTTGTATCTAAGTTGATTTCCAAAACAGTCAATGCCTTATGCTTTGTAATGTTATTGTTGGCTATTTATTAAGTTCATCTATTGGCATGACACTTGAATTTAGAAAACATAACAAAGTATATTGCAATATTTCAGGAGTTAATACTTTCAGAAAGCAAAACATTAAGTAATTAAGGGTGGACAAGCATTTTAAGATTATTCAATTTTCTAACAGATTTGTTATAATGGTTATGGTAGTTAGCACTCTTGAGATCAAGTGCTGTATAATGGAAACATGTGTTTATTAAGTTTCTGTTGAGTGTCTTCCAGTGCTTTATAAGGAAGAGTGTGCTGCTTTAATTGAGATAGTGCCTAAAACAATACAATAACATTTTCTTATAATTAATAGCCTGACTGCCAAATATAATTAGAGAATCTCCAGGTTTCTGCCAAAAAAAAAATCAATTTGGAAACCTAGCACCAGCAAGTCCAGGTATAATAAGAACATTAACATGGTGGTCACTGTTACTGAAGCCTAGTTTTGTGAACTTTCTCAGAAATCCTTCTCAAGTCCTTAATTCACCTACCTCTACTTACCAGGCTCCTGCATTTTTATTTATGCAAGCTGTTCCTATATATATATTGTTAGACAGGTCACACTGAACTATAGTCCATGGTATATACAGTCTGTCTGTCTAAGATTTGAAGTTATCAAGGACAGGAACACATTTTTTTTCATCCTTATAGCAACTAACACTGTATCTAAAATAGAGAAGATACTAATATATGGAAATGGAATGGAATGTGAAGTAGAGCAAAATTCTGACACAAAGAGGCATGATAAGATAGTCTGTATGGAAGTATATTATTGTCAACACTGCTGTATCCATAACACATGCCACTAAGTTTCTTAATGCTTTGGTTTCACCAAAACTTACAAAATTTAGTAGATTGAAAGGTAATAGAAAATACACTTATTTCGAATGCCACTTTTTATTGTTTGCACATTTAAATTTCATAAATGTAATCAGCAATATAAAAAGACAACATCGATTACCATTTAGAGTAAACAACTTGCTTCCACACAGGGATTTCTTTAAAAGATATATTGTGGGTCATCTTGATAAGCATTAATCAAATTAATATATATGTGGAGTTAATCAGCCTAACCAATCTGTCTTTCTTAGTAAACTAAATTAATATGTACAATTGTCACAGTAAAGGTCTAGTCAGGGAGATTATATCACTACACGAAAGCATGACTTCAAATATAAATAACAGCCATGACATGAAGTCAGTGAGATCTTGCCAGAGAGTCAGGAGAATTTAGAAAACATTTGTTTCAGGTGAACTCAGACCTACCTATCCTTCTCAGAAAGGAACACAGGCATTCTGCCTACATACTCAAGGATGTGGCTGAAATTTTACCCGTTATTCTGTTACTCAGGTCATTCCATTAAAATGAAATTAAGAAATGCCACAACAGTATAAATTTTTATAAGAATAAAATTAATGTATGAGTATATCCAGATTTTCTTTTTATTCAGCTAACTAAAAAGATTTCTGGAATGACCCATTTGATGGATGTATTTTGCTCCCCACCCCTTTTCTCCAGGGATCAACTCTTTCAGGCTTTGCAATATGAAACTGAGCAAAAATGAGGAGAGGCAGAGGGAAACTAGGCTTATAAAGTTAGGGAGGGGTGGAATTTCTCAGAGAATTTGGGATATGAGGCATAGGACTTCTCGTGTGTAAGGGAAACAGATAAAGAGAGAATGGTTTTTCTTTTTAAGTGTTATTCTCATCTACTTATTCTTCCCCACCCAGTCCCTTCACAGTTTTTAGAAAACCAAATAAAGAACTCTAAGATTGAAGGACTGTGAAGCCCACCTTTTCAGGATTACATTGCATAACAACAAAGAACAGAGGGTTTACGTAATCAAGATTCCTCAGGATAAGTACATTCTGCAAGGCTTCTGAAGAGGCAGTATTATATTACAGAAAGAAAATCCATGATAGGAAGTCAAATAAACTTCAGTTTCAAACCTGTTTCTCCTACCTACTCATTATACAACATTGAGCATGTTACTCTCCTCGTTCAGAGATAATACTGAGATTATGCAATTAAAATACATGTAATCCAAATATATACAATTGAAATATTATATAGAAAGAGCATGATTCATACTCAAGCTGTTGTTAAATGCCTATTAATTCTAATTGTGAAGCATCAATTGTCAATAAAGATACCCTTACACTATTAGCTTGGAGCAAAATTAATTGCTGTTTTTGCCATATTTTCTCACTGAGCTTTTTGTTAATTGCTGAAAATAATGTGTACTTCAGGAATGTAATTAACAGTAGCACTCTATAGCATTTGCAGCACAAAAAGCACTTTTTGGCCGGGCGTAGTGGCTCATGCCTGTAATCCCAGCACTTTGGGAGGCCAAGGCGGGAGGATCACGGGGTCAGGAGATCAAGACCATCCTATCCTGGCCAACATGGTAAAATCCCCTCTCTACTAAAAAAAAAAAAATACAAAAATTAGCTGGACGTGGTGGCGGGCGCCTGTCGTCCCAGCTACTCAAGAGGCTGAGGCGGGAGAATGGTGTGAACCCAGGAGGCAGAGCTTGCAGTGAGCCGAGATCATGCCACTGCACTCCAGCCTGGGTGACAGAGCAAGACTCTGTCTCAGAAAAAAAAAAAAGCACTTTTTACAACTTTTTTATTTGAGTCTTACCACAATTCTGTTAGGTATGACTCAGTATAAACAGCCCCAATGTATAGATAACCTGAAGCTCAAAGAAGTAAAGGAGTTTGTACAGAGCCAGCCAGCCAGTAAGTAAAAGAGTTGAGGCTTGCATCCAAATCATCTGAACCTAACTTCTGTGATATTTCCACCAAATCTCCACAGTTGCAACGAGGCTATATCACATGAAATGCAATAAAGATGTAAAGATAGAACATAAGTTCCTTGAGAAGAAGCTGATCTACAGCATGGAATATCAAAGGAAAAGTTCCACTACCAGAAATTGTCGACACAATCTCTGTGGGATTCTCTAAGCAGAAAAGCAGTGTCATTCCATCTTTACACACGGAATATACAGCTTCACAGGACAGGTGCTTTTGCATAAGGAAATAAATATCGATGACCTTGCTGTTCCTGTGCCTAACCCGAGCCCCTCTACCTCTTTGCCTGGCTACATATTAAGTGTGTTTTAAAATTCGGTTTGAGCATCTTTTCATCTCAGAAGCTTTCGTTTATCCTTAACCCCACCCCAGGCTAGTTTAGAGGTCCATCTGTCTTCCCACAACATTGTGTTCATAAGTCCATACAGCCCTTGCATGCACCAGAACAGGAGTTCAATGAGGGACTTTTGTCTTGTTCACTCTGTGTTCTTAGCATGTAGAACAGTGCCAGGCATTTTAAAATGGGTGCTTAATAAATATGTATAGAATGAATTAATAGAACCTATCACTGCTTTTGAATTGTTGAATGTCTGGGTCATCAGTATACATATCCCATGAAAATACATGCTTTCCCATATCTGTGGAATCAGACCCTGGTGTAGATTCTGGCATATACAAACATTCTATAAGTATTTGTTAAATAATTCGTACTCAGCACCAGACACTAAGTCCATTATGGACATTAACTCACATATTCTTCATGATACTCTAGGAGGTAGTTACTATTGTCCTTCCCATTTTTCAGATGAGAAAACTCAGACACAGATACATGAAAGAGCTTGCACAAAGTCACACAGCTGGAAAGTGGTAGAGCCAACATTATCAAAAAGACCAAGAGATAACAAGTGTTGGCAAGGGTGTGGAGAAAAGGGATTTCTTGAACACTGTTGGTGAATGTAAACTGTTGTAGTCATTCTGGGAAACAGTAGGGAGGTTCCTAAAGAAATTAAAAATAGAACTACCTTCTGACCCAGCAATCCCTCATTTGAGTGTATATTCAAAGAAAATGAAATCACCCTTCATTAAAGATAGCTACACTCCCATATTCATTGCAGTGTTATTCACAATAGCCACATATAAAAACGGCCTAAGTGTATTTCAGTGGATGAATAGATAAAAAACTGTGATTAACAAATATACATATATGTGTGTGTGTGTGTGTGTGTGTGTGTGTGTGTGTGTGTGTGTGTATAATGGAATATAATTCACCCTTTAAAAAGAAGGAGATCCTGCCACTTGCCACAACATGGATGAAACTAGAGGACATTATGTTAAGTGAAATAAGCCAGGAATAAAAAATAAAAATTGTATGATCTCACTTACATGTGGAATTTTTTAAAAAAAATTTAGGTCAAGTATGCAGAAACAGATAATAAAACAGTATTGCCAGGTTGCCAGTATTGAGAGGAAGCAGAAATTGAAAGATGTAGGACAAAGGATACAAAGTAGCAGACATGTACAATGAGTAACATCAAGATCTAATGTATAATAGGATGATTATTAATAATATTGTATTCAGGAATTTTTGCAAAACGAGTAGATTTCAACTACTCTTGCCACACACACACACACAAATGGGTAACTATGTGAGATGATGGAGATGCTAATTTGCTTCACTATAGTAACTGTTTTACTATCTATTTGTATCCCACTAGATTATGTTGTATGCTATATATAATATAAAATTTATTTTAACAGGTAAGGAAATAACGAAGGGAGGGAGGGAGGAAGAGGGGAAGGAAGAGAGGGAGGAATAGAGGAAAGAATGAGGGAGGAAGAGATGAAGAGAGAGAGGGAGGAAGAGATGAAGGGAGGGAGGGAGAAAGGAAGGGAGGGAGGGAGGGAGGGAGGGAGGGAGGGGGAAGAAGGAAGAAAGGAAGGAAGGGAGGAAGGGAGGGAGTAAGGAAGGAAGGAAGGAAAGGAGGGAGGGAGGAAGGGAATGAGGAAGGGAGGAAGGGAGGGAGAGAGGGAGGAAGGAAGGAAGGAAGGAAGGAAGAAAGGAAGGAAGGAAGGAAGGAAGGAAGGAAGGAAGGAAGGAAGGAAGGAAGGAAGGAAGGAAGGAAGGAAGGTAGGAAGGAAGGAAGGAAGGAATCAGGACTAAGACTACAATCCAGGCAGTCTAGCTCCAGAGTTCATCCTCTTAACCATTCTGCTCCATTGAATACATTCATGAATGAACAAACCAACAAAATAAAGATATTACAGTGATAAATGCAGTAATAGAGGTTTGAAGTAGTGCTACAAATACAGATGAGGGAGTAATTAATTCTGCCTGAGGATGTTGGAAACCTTCATATAACAAGTAACATTTTTGTTAAGCATTGAAAGGTGAAGTGCACTAGGCAACAAAGGTAAGTATTTATCGCAACTTTACATGTAATTTATTGCAAACAATATTATCTATTTGAAATCTAAAGTTTTAACAGTATTTTTATTTGTTAGCAATATTAACTCTAGTCATCATTTTAATTCCTCAGTCACTTCTCCTATGATGCATGCCTCACATTTTTTTCTAATTTCTTTGATAAAGATAACATTTGGGGGAAATGCAGACTTTTATCTTTGTGAGGTAGATTGTTTTCGCTGATGATTATGAAATGAACTAGAACTGAGATGGAAAATATGAAGTAATTTTTCCTTCTCTGTTTCATAAGATTTGCTTTGGCTCTTAATTCAGAGGAGCTTGAAACTGTAAACTGATCACTCCAGAGACCACCCATTCATTTTACAAGGTTCACATCTGGTTTTGCCAAACTTCCTTTTGAGAGCATGCCCAGTCCTCAAAGGAGTCCTGAGAAGGAAATTGGAGAAAGAGGAGATAGGAAATGTGGCCCATTGTGTCCAGAGAGTGTGATAGGAAAATGGGAGTCACACGGATGTCTTGGACATGAACTGACCACCACCAGAACAGCATTAGGTGTCAAGTTCCCCAAAATGATTCCTACTGGAGGTTAGATTAGCTAGAGCTGATTCTACCTCTGCAGCCATTTGGCATATTCAGGGAACAAGGCTTAGCTTGCAAGTGTACAGCTGCTGAGCTTGCAAAATGAAGAAAAAAATGTGAAAAACATCTGCAAGCATGTCATTCAAAAAAGGCCTTGAGATAAGTTAACTCTTAACATGTGAAAATCAGGACTTGGAGGACAAATAAATTTTGTGTTATTTTACCCAGTTTCTGAATTGTGGAAGGAGAAAATAATATACTCAACTTTATCCCTCTGAAATACTTGAGTTCCTTTCAGCTCTAAAGGTCACTTCTGAATATTTCTGACAAATAAATTTTAAATTAATCTCCATAAAACAAAGCATCTACATTTCAGCTTGATACCAGAAAAACTATATCCTGAATGAGAAGTTTTGTACTACACAGCATCAGTTTATATTCTCTTACAGTGGAGTAAGGTCACACATTTATCCCCTAGCTACATGCAGAAGATAATAAATAAAACACAAACACAGGACAGGCTGACCCCCAATTCAGCAAGCATAAGCAAGCATTACCAGCAGGGCTACTGCTAGCACCATGGGCTCTGCATGATGTCATAATACAGTTCACTGTTAAGGACAGGAAGTAGCCCTGGAGGACTTAAGATATCCAAGTAGTTAAACTGATGCAATGCATTGCTGAAACATTAAGTAAACTTCAACACTGTCATCTCGCTGTTGGATAATGCTCTATTTGGCAAAATATAATAATGTTGAAACAAGATCATTTCACACAATGACAACTGCAATAAACACAGTAAAACAGGGTGATGTGTGAAAGTATGTACTACTTACATAGGACAGGGGTGGTTATTGTCATGAAAGATCTCTTGGGAAAGGTAATACTTCAGCTGAGTCCTGAACAATGAAGAACCATAGATGTGAAGATTAAGGGTACTGAGATTATGGGGAGAAGGAACGACAAATTCACACAATTAGTAAACAATAGTGCTGAAAACTTAAACTCAGTCTTCTACTCTTTCCATAATCTCAAACTTTCTCTTTTTACTTAGTAAATGACAAACCATGACCAATAGGTAAAACAGCACCCATGAGGTCAAATTAAGGCTATCATAATATTCTTATCTACGATCTTTTTAAAAAATCAGTATTGAAATTAATCACATGTTCCAATTAAGAGTTAAATATTTTTAATTTTAATCAATATGAAATTATTTTAGTAGAAAATAACATGTATCCAAATTAAGGCCCGTATTTGAATATTTAATTGCAAGTTTTTATCCCTCAAACCATTTTTATGAAATTATTTGCCTTCCAGTAACACAAGAATAAATATACAAGCCTTGAGTAAAAAAGATAACTTCTTTGCTGTGAACCTAAAACATCTCTTTGAAAAAGCCTATTAAAAAGTTTAACTAATACCTTAAATACTAAAACCTTAATGTGACATTTAAGATAGTCTAGAATATATATATATATATATATAGTGCTTCATCCCCCAGTCTAAATCTTTTGGATGGGTATCAGAAATTGTCATCAAATGGGGGAAAAAAAACAAATACTATTATATACAAAATCAAAAATGTCAAAAACGTGAATTCAGAACATCAAAATCAAAAGCTCTAGCAGGGTACCACTTATAAGAAGACAGTACTTCATAGTAGAAAGATCTAGACTGGGAGAAAGTAGATTTGGCTTCTCTTTTGACTGTCGCTAGCCAGATACAAGAGCTTAGAAAATTGGCCCGGCGGGGTGGCTCATGCCTGTAATCCCAGCACTTTGGGAGGCCGAGGAGGGAGGATCACGAGATCAGGAGATTGAGATCATCCTGGCTAACATGGTGAAACCCTGTCTCTACTAAAAATACAAAAAATTAGCTGGGCGTGGTGGTGGGCGCCTGTAGTCCCAGCTACTCAGGAGGCTGAGGCAGGAGAATGGCGTGAACCCGGGAGGAGGAGCTTGCAGTGAGCCGAGATCGCGCCACTGCACTCCAGCCTGGGCGACAGAGAAAGACTCCATCTCAAAACAAACAAACGAAAAAGACCTTGGAAAATTAATTTACCTCCTCAAATCTGCTTTTTCTTGTAAAATTGGTGTAAAAACATTTGTTCTTTCTACCTTGTAAGATTCCTGTGTGGACCAAGTGAAATGAAAACTGGAAGTTTACAAAATATAGTACCACCCAATTAAAATAAACAATAACTTTCCCCCTCCCATACACACATCTCTCCCTAAAAACATTAGCTAAAATCATCAGTGCTGGGCCCATCACCAGCTGAAAAAGAAAACATACTAAAATATTTTTTCAAGTTCACCTACAAAAATTAGCAGTTGTGCACTAAACTATAAAGTTTATGCATTTATATCTCATGACACATTTAAAAGTTCTTCACTACTTAGGGCAGGATTATTAAAGAATTAAATTCATTCCCAATTCTAGACTGTTGGCTTTAAAAAGCAACCTTAAAAGTTTTCCAACTCTCAATACTCAACATTTTTAGTAGAAGATTTTTGCTTATTTACCATATGCAATTGTGACTAAAAGTGAACCTGCTTGTTTTATTATTTTGTTCTCTTCCACATTCTCGGTGCTTATCAGTCACTCTTACACCTCATTACCTGGAAAGATGTGCCTCGGAATACACAATAAAGCATCTCTCAGAGGTGCCTGACTTCAACAAGCAGCAAGTCACTGTTTTCTCTGTTTCAAATGGAAATCAGTGTTCCCTTAAGAATGCTGGACAATACTGTCAGTTATCATCTATCTTTTATGGAAAACATTCAAGATCAAATTAGAATTTGTCCTTGCCTGGCTAATCTTTCTTTTATTTTAGATAATCTGTTAAAAAAACAAAACAAAACAAAACAAAAAACATTGAGGCTGGGGACTGGTTTTTCACAGATTTGTATTTTTATTTTGAAATGTTAGGTAATGGTAGGCTACGTTTTGCAGAAGTTGCTATTTAGTAGGCTAAGCATTGGTTTTAACTGCAGACTTTTGTTCCTTGAATCCTTAGAATCCTTTAATACTAAAAATGATTTCAATAGACTATGAGGTTCTTAGAAAAAAAAACATATTTTATTTAGCTTTTATCCCCAATACCTAACCCCATGCTTGTCACATCAAACTGGCATCCATTGGTAATTCTTGTATAATCAGGGATTTCACGGAGTCCTTGATATTAATCACTAAGGTGACCTACTTCTAAACAATCTAAGCTTCTGTAATATTCTGCCCTCTCAGAGTTAAACCACAGTATTTCATGAACTGAATTCCCTACTGTCAAGCAACTCTCACTAAAACTAAACAGTTACCATATGCATGATTCCAATTTTTAAAAATGTTTTTCCTAATTAAGCTGAAATTTCCAGTTCATGTGTATGCTGGAGGTGAATATCCATATTCATCATATTATACACACCATTTGTCTTTGAGAAATTTTGAGAAAGTGTAGTCCTGTGTTTAATAGTGTGAACTATCTAAAGAAGACAACTGTGTGTGTGTGTGTGTGTGTGTGTGTGTGTGTGTGTGTGTGTGTGTGTGTGTGTAATTTTCAAGTACCAATCCTCTTCTCTGGCAGGGGAAAGTTTCTAGCTACATTTAGTTGATGATTTACTATGATTTAAGGCTTATGTCACTTACTGTTTTCTTTTTTTCTCCTTACATATTTTAAAGGGTTTTTCTGGTCTTCATCTTGGTTTTTAAAATGGATATTATTTTAACTTCAAAAGGGACTGTTTTATTTTTAGAAAATAATGCTCACATCCACAGTGGCACCTTGTTGGCCTGAGTACCATGGGATAAAGAAGTCTGAGACCATGCTCAGTTTATGAGATGTGTGGCTATTTAACTCAGCATCACCACCACCCCCTTTAAAGATCTCCAAATCCCGTTCCCTACATAGTTCCAAGATAGTGTAATAGCGAAGAGTTAACTCCAATTTTGACATTTGACTACTGACAGTTTTTCAAACCCCACGACTCCCCTTCTGCCTTCTGTACCGCATCTGGGAAAGCTGAGAAAGCCTGGTAACAGCTTCCTTTGTGCCAGTGGGAAGTTTAAACTGTGCAAGCTCTGGCCTATGGATGTGCAAAAATCATGACAACTCTACCTCCTAACCACAATAAAAGCCAAACAGGCTCTATCCCCCTTCAAGCAAGTTTTTGGACCTGCTTGGAAGCATGCCCTGCTCTCTCCACAAAGTCTCATTATGTAGCAAACCTTTTTATACTTTCTTGATACCTGTATGGATATCATTAGTCTTGATATTCAAATCAAATTTGGGGTGGAGGATCATCTCATTTTTACAAGATGACCACAAGTGCCAAGGAAAGATCATAATTCCCCAGAGGCAGATGCAGCCACATCCATGAGCAGACATGAGATTCACTGCAGCTTTAAAGTGGCCCTTTGCAAACCTCTCACTTAAATGCTGCTTATCAGGACAGTTGCAGAAGAGTTCCAGAGAAGCCTGAGATTTACAGTGGCTTCCAAGTGAGCTTGAAGAACCACTGCTTCGGTGGTGTCCTAATGGTGACTTTCTTGCCTTTTTTCTCCAGTCCGTCAATGATTCTATAAATCTCAAATTTCCTACTAGACCCTCCATTCTTGGAATATATAGGGGACTTCCATTTTCTGGACTGAAGGCTGACTGAAAGAATCAATCAAAAACAGGAACAACCGAGTCTCAGACTTAGTCTGCAGATTGACACTCAATAAATATTTATCTCATGATGGCAGACTTCTCCCTTATCCATGAGAGTCTTAGTCAGCAAAATGAAGTAGCATGAAGAAATTGGTGCCAATTTAAGGGAGAAAGCTATCACAGTAATTCTGGGGAGTAGTTAGGTCAAGAATCTAAAGGAGGAGAGCAGGCAATATTCCACAGGTGATATCAAACCTGGAGCCAGAGATGAAGCTAGAAGGGAATGAGATATTATATGGATGTGGGTAAGGAAAGGATGCATTTTTCAAACACAGTGAATCTTTGGCAAATATGCTGAACAATTTGCTGTTGGTAAGACCAAGTTTTATTAGCCTACGCTCAAATTTTGCTGTTCTCTCCTACGTATCTTCTAAGAATCGCATGGCTCCCAATTCACTGTGCCTCAACTATCATGCGCTGCATAATAAGACCTGGCTGGAATGGAGTCCATAGACATATCTGGGAGAAAAGCCAGCTATGGATTCCCAAGGAAGCAAGTAAGAGCAGCTCCAAGGCCTAAAGTTAAAATATACCTTTGTTGAAGAGTCTCTAGGGCTGATTTCCAGAAAACCAAGTTACAGACCAAAGAATTTATATGTTTCTGGAAGGCAACCCCCTTGCTCTTGTTTTTATAAATTCTCTGGGCACTGTGTTGCTGCTGAAATTGACTTTAATGTCCATGAACTTCTTGGGGGAAGTCTGTCTTTAAGACTCTTTAAAGCCACTGAATAATTTTTTACATTATTTTTAAGTTTTATACCATTTTGTCTTATATATCTGCAGAAATCAGCACCTCCCACCTTGACTGAAACTCCCTTACTATGTTATTCATGGAATCATTTGCCACTGCTGTGACCAGTTGTGCTTCAAAATATATCAGTATCACAAATTAATGACTGAAATCTTCATTGATGTCTTCAAGTAAACATAGCCAGAATTTGTCTGTTTATTATTTTTCATGATTCCTCTTTTAACCCTTAATGATAACTGCTTCATCTTCCAATCCAAGATCTGCAGCCCCTTTTCGCTCAGCTAAGATGATATGCAACTTACTCTGGTTTTCTTTTCATTTATTCCTAAGATAAAGAGAAAAGATTAGAAATTGCAAGGTGTTTTCATAAGTTTCAAATCTACTAAAAGAGGAGATACGGGAGAACTATGCAGAGCGGAATTATTTTGCTTATTGCAGGCTAAAATCAACTTGTAAGATAGTGGATAAAAACATAAAATAGCAATGACATCATAACTGTACATTTTTGCTGAAGCATTAGGTACATCTATAGCTTTGTCCATTGTGCTTGAGGATGAAGTTATCATTAATATTGTCTTCTGATTCCTGATTCCTGATCCTGAGTCTGTGGCTTTAGAAACAGCAATGACATGAGAGATATCATTAGAGTTCCATCTTGGTGATGGTGAGTGACCAGGATGGCAGAAAACAAAGTAGGACACTGGTAATCAATACTGGTAATCAAATGTTTTAGAAACAATAATACAACAGAAATAAATAAGATTATAGCTTCATCCAAATGTAAACATACCAGTTTGCATGCTCTTTGACATAGACACATAAACACAAAGTAATATTCTATCATACTCAAACCCTTTGACTAATGTACATTCATATATGATACATGATAGACCAAGAAAGATTCAGAAACATAGCTCTCCCAGATGCATTGACTGAGACTGACAATCCCCTAGAGCACAAACATTCATGTATATTTAGGCCCACACTACCCCAGCGTACACTCACAAAAATATTCTACAACTGAGCCACTGCTAGTGTTCAGAAGCCCTTAGCCATGTAATAAGTCCACTCTCTGTTATATGCACTTATCTGTAATGTAATTGTGTAATGTGATCAATTTTATCCTTAAGTATTTCGTCTCTTTTCACTGATTAACAGCTAAGTTCCTAGAAACTTATTTTGACAATCTTACTGATGAAATATTCACAAGAAAAAATTAAAATAAAAACTGAAGCACACTTCAAATCACTGAGTGCAAAATATTGAATCATCTTTTACTACCACGAAATTTCTGTTACTGTTTAGTCTAGTACTCAGCTGAAAGTTAAATTTTCTTGAGTACTTTTAGAACAGAGCAGTCATTTAAATAGTAGCATTTTCCCCTTTGCTTTGGATTATGGTCTGCATAGAAGTACTTTGAAAGCTAGGAAATATTTCTACTCTAATTAAAGCATATAAACACTTCAGACTAAATGTAGGCATGTGAAGTTCCTATTCAATTTTAGGAACTGAATACTTTGGGGAAAAAAATTAAAACAGTGGCATTAAATAGTACATAATTGACAGAGTTAAGGAATAAAAGATCAGACATAATAAAGTATATATTGGGAATTCAGGAAAAGTCCACAAACTTGCAGAAACACGATCTTCATCTACAATAGCTAAGGCTATTGACATTGTTAGCTGTGACATAACAGAGGGTTTATCCAAAGGTCCTTTGTAAAGTTCATCCTAGGTTTTGCTTTGTATTTAAAAATGGAATTTTATACATGTTAATTATACTATTACCCTGCTGTTTTTAGTACTAATGCAAATTCATAAGGCTTGATGTCCCTTCAAAGCAATTGGGATTTCAACCTTCAGTTCACCTACTGATGTCACTATGTCTCTTGAAGGAGGACAAAATCCAAGGCCCATATATAAATTTTATATGCTGTTCAACACCTACGTGAGAGTTGTTCTGATAATAAATTATATTTAGAAGACTCTTTTTGCATGTTTTCAGATTAAAAACCTGATATAAATATGTCAGAGTTCATGGTTGGTAAAGTGCTGCATTTCAGTACAGTCAGTGGACCAGAAAACTGCTGTTAGACATAAACTGCTTACCACACTGATAAAAAACAACAGCTGTGTCTAAAGCAAAGGTCCTACCCAGTTAGGAGTGTCCTACAGACACCAAGAGTAGCAAAAAGACTGAAAGATGAGTAACCATTGTAAAGTGTATCAGCTTTTCATTTTTTGGTGCCCTGAGTTAGAATATTCAGATGGCAATAATTATTACATTTTTAACCAATAATAATAATATTATCTTTTCTGGAATGGCTTACTCAACCTCCATTTTCTCCTCTTTCTAGTTGAGAAGCTGGAAATCTAAAATTTATATTTCCCAGACTCCCTTGCAACTAGGGTATTATGTGCAAATCAGGTTCTACTCTGTTAATATGCTCAGGTAATATGTGGAAGAGAGAATTGAGGCAAAGACCATCTTCCTATGATTCTTGGCTGTTGCTGCTGGTTAGCACAGTCATGGAAACATGGAACTTCACTGCAGAAACTTTACATTATCCACTCTCCAGCTTCCTGGACATCCCGAAGCAATAGTAGTAATAGTAGATTCCTGATTTAACTTCCCTGGAGGACAATTTTAATTGTCCATTCTCCAGATTTCTCAGATAGTTGGAGAAGCATTGGATGTAGTTCTTGCTCTGACATAGGTCTAATGGTGGCCCAAAGGTATATCACCTCTGCATATTTCTGAGAATCATCTAGGAAGCTCATCCTAGAATTTGCTCCTTTGGCCCTTCCAATAAATTTGCAAGCTTCAAAATCCCTGAATTAAATCCCTATCTGCTTAAAGTACCTAGAGTGGTTTCTGTTTCATGCAATGAACCCTGACTGGCCTCTTATCTTTTTTTGCTTTAAGTAGTTTACAAAGTAGGCTGTGTGATATAGTGAAAGAGATGCTTTACAATAGAATTCAAACCCTGGTATGTGAGGTCACATAATTTTTCCTAGCCTCAGTTTTCTTATTTCTAGAGTAAAGGAGGATCATAGTTACTTCCAAAGAAAAATACATCTTTATTAAATTATACCTTATAAATAAAGTTCCTCTCTCCGCATAAAGCATAGAATTGGTCCTTTAAAAGTCCTCTATTCTTTCACATACATACATCAGGCCATTTATACCAAGTCTCATCCAATGAATGTAAGATACTCAGAAAAAAAATTATTTTTTCCTTTTTCCTGCTCACATTTGTAATCTCATCTATGTTATATTCTTAATGTAAAACAAATATTAGTTTTTTCATGAAATCTATGAATCTGAATACCCACTAGGTACATATTAGATTATCAAAAAATGAATTTGATTAATCTATATCAAAACTTATCACAACAAAATTATCAGTTTATAAATATTGACTCATGAACTCTCTCATATGCTATTAGAAAATGTCAAAAGAAAACTACTCAAAAAGCCAGGGTTTACAAATGAGACACCAATTAACTGCCTAACCATTGAGCTCTTGTTTATTGTAAAGAACTAACATTTGCTGGATTTTTTCCTACATTGCCAACACTTTAAACCTCATAATCTTTGAGGTAAGTACTATTAAGCAATTAAGAGTACTGACGGAGTCCAGCCCCTTCTAACCATGTGACCCTAGACAAGTTTTCTAGCTTCTTTGAACCTCAGTCCCAACACTTACGCATGAGTAAAATAAAAGTTCCTATCTGCTAGGGCTAGTAATAGAATGAAAGAAGCCACTAGGAACAGTGGCTTACACCTACAATCTCAACACTTTGGGAGGCCAAAGTGGGAGGATCACTTGAGCCCAGGAGTTCAAGACCATTCTGGGCAACAACAGTGAGACCCCATCTCTACACAAATGTAAAAATTAGCCAGCATGGTGGTGCATGCCTGTGGTCCAGCTACTTGGGAGGCTGAGGTAGGAGGATCACTTGAGCCCAAAAGGTCAAGGCTGCAGTAAGCTATGATCATACCACTGTACTCCATCCAGCATGGGCAACACAGCAAGACCCTGTCTCAACAACAACAAAAGCCATTTGGTGTTGTTATGCTCCTTTACATTCTATACTCTGGAATCTCTTGTACCTAGTCCTAAGAGATGGTATTTACATACACTAACCAACTTTCCTAAACCCCTTTGTTTCTTGAACTTCACTGCAATCAAATTCTTCCTATTCATGCTGTGAACCTGGAAAAATGCAACTGCTTTCTTTAACTTTCTCCTGTCTAAGATTTGGAATTCAATCTTGTGATTGCCTCCATCCAAGATACTCATCTGCCTTTAGATATCCCACTGTTGACCAGACACAAAACACAAAGGGCATCTGTCCTCCTTGATTTTTATTGCTTTCTGCACTAGGGGATGCCCCAGGGAATACTGCTCAGAATCTGTTTGATGATCTGCAGCCTGATGTGTAGTCCTTTGGCAGCCAACTGGGTCAAGTTTCCCAATAGCAATCTTCAAGGCTTTAGCCCATCAAGACAGAGGAGCATTCATCTTGCTAAGCTGAGCTTTTTCATTCTCTCCTCTTCATAAACAACCCCATTATTATTAATTCATACCTTCAACAAAAGTTTAATTTTAAAAAATAATATCAGTGTTATAATAATTTTCTACAAGTATAGTAATTAATTCTGGTCTTTAAAATTTCTGGCTTTGAAATAAGAGTTTATGTGCCATATTTTTAGTTCTAATGTCTGGGGGACAGATGAATAAATCCTGATACTCTGGAGCATGCTACATAGAATTATTCACATGAGAAGCAGGTTAACTGCACATCGCTGCCTACTGTTTGGAAAGTCTGCTTTCATTATTTCTATTTGGGCACATATTTTTGGAACCCTTGTTGTTTTCTAGTGTCCACTATGTCTGAATTCAAATTGTAGTCACACAGACTTGCCATAATATCTAATATCTGCTGCTGTATACAACGTCTGGCCAGGTGCAGTTGCTCACACTTATAATCCCAGAACTTTGGGAGGTCAAGGCAAGAGGATCACTTGAGGCCAAGAGTTCTAGACCAGCCTGGGCAACATGGTGACTCTGTCTCTACAAAAGATTTTGTTTTTAAATTAGCCAGGTATGGTGGCACATGCTTATAGTGCTAGCTTCTCAGGAAGCTGCAGCAGGAGGATCCCTTGACCCTAGAAATTTGAGGCTGCAGTGAGCTATGATTGCACCACTGCACTCCAGCCTGGGCAGCAAAGTGAGACCCCATCTCTTAAATAATACAAATTTTAAAAAGTCTGCATGTATTTTTGCGGTGCCCTTGGCCCCACTCATACATCAAATTATTTATGCTATGACATAGGTTGTATATTAAATTAGATCATCCCAAATGTGGCTTTATCCCAATTCGGTGAAAAATGAATTTAGCTTTGTTGTGTGTCATGCAGTAATAAAGGAAATGGTCAATAATCAGAAGCTAAACTTTATAGACGCTTGTATCTGTTTTTTAATAGATTGATGATGGATTTTATCTTTATTATTTCCACTCTATAGTTTTCCTTACAATTACTTAGTTGTTCATTTTGTAACTGACAGGGATGGAGCTATGTTCTAGGCAAAAAAAGGTGAATAAGATACTCTCCCTATTTTCAAGGCCACAGTCTAATATGGTTAGTCTTTCTTACACAAAGCCATAGATTGATGTCCCTTCTCATTATAAGCAACATATCTTTATTTCTGTTTTGTTGGCTTTATAAATGTCTAAACACAAGTAATCTTTATGGCCAAACCACAGTCCTTTTTGTTCTGCTTTAGGTGTCCTGACCAGGACTTTTCTAGAACAATACTTACCCTGTAGCTGCTATTTTGTTAAAAACCTAGAAACTGCCTTCTCCTGTTTTTCTCTCTTGTTAATTGCATTTGTTTACATAAAATTTACAACAGCTATCAGGAACTGTATTTTGTTATCCCAAATTAGTGTTTCACAAACTTATTCTGGAACCCCAGCCTCCCTCAGATCAGTATAGCCTCCACTTACCTTGGAACTCAATAGTTTTGTTTTTATTAGGGAAATCTTACTAAAGGAAAAGGAAGCTAAGATCAACATGAAATGATATGGTAGTTAGCAAGATGATTCAAACATGTACAAAAGCTTGTTTTCCATCCAGATGTTATAGTATCTGACATTTCACTACTAGAGATTCATTCCTTTGTATTGTGTTCCTTACCATCTGCTGTAAGTGCTGGTAACATCACACTAATTTACACTGAAGGGACAAAGGTTATGTTCTAGCAAGGACTTCACTGCTACGGATGCTTTAGTGAAGATTTTTCTTCATTATTTTTAGTAACACTATCAACCATTTATTGATTGCCTAATGCGTAATGAAGTACTACACATTTCACAGTTCTATTATTTAATCTGTACAACAACTCTGTAAGACAGGTGTTATTATCATCCATATTTTACAGATGAGAGGAAGTTTAGGAGAGTAGTTAGAGAGCACTGGCTCTGAGAAGAGATCGAAACAGTTAAAATTTCACATTCATTACTTACTAGCACTGTGTCCTTGCAAAACATACAGTTTCATCACCTGTAAAACAAGGGCAATGGTCTTTTCCTTCTGAGTTTGCTAAAAAGATAAACAAATGCCTGACACAGAGTGAGTCTGAAATATAGGGGCGATATAAGAATAAGCAAACAATGATCAGAGGTCAAGCAACTTGCCCAAGACACCAACAAATAAGATCCCCATAGCCCGGACTGCCTCCATGACAGTGTGATGATTTTTGCAAAAAGTAGGCATGTCTCTATACCTCTGAGTCTTTCCAAAACAATTTAGGTAAATAAATATAAAACAGAAAGACAATAGTCACTATGATAATAGCAGACATGGCAAAATTGACTTATCTCCCCCAGAATGGGCCGTCTTTCCTAGCCTGCATCATTAAGGACAGCTATGGATTCAGCAACAGCAGCCTCATTTCTCTTCCTGGCTTCATGTGGATTGGTTTTCCAGTCGACTGGTGACACTAATTCTCCTCTACTAGGAGCTCCATGAGTCAGTGGCAATACCGTGGCTGAGTCATGTCGGGTAAGCAATGATGCAGTCCTGAGACACTAGAGATAGCAACTAAAAATGACCTCTGTTGTCTCCACACTGCTGGCTCCATACCTTCACATTAGTATCAGCAAAGAATGTATTTCCTGGCTCACGAGTAGGAAATGTAACTGTTAAGAAAGATATGATTATACAACTGAGAAGAAGAAACCGAGAGAATAAGGCTCCTACTCATGCTGGGATTGGGACTGAACATAAGTCTTTCATTTTGCTTTTTAGTTTATTCAACTTGGCACTGCAGACAACTAATGATTTCCAATTCCAACATTTTAAGTCCCTTTTTCTCTTATTGACATATTTTTTTTCTCATCTAGCTATTTTTATTGCCCCAGACCTAGTCTTTTGTGTCCAGTATTTTGCAAGAACTATCAGAATAATCAAACGTAAACTTTAAGAAAAAAGTTGCTTTCTTCTACTCTCTCCTAATACCTCCTGCAGGGATATAAGAGATTGTCTATCTCTTCATTATTTTAACGAGGCTTCTTTTCCTTATACCACTAAGGTTGTGTAATGATCTTCCCTAATTTTATTCCTTGGGCCTGAACAAGTCTGACAACTCAGTTTCCAAAGAAAGAAAAGGAAGTCTAAATCATCAACCAACTTTCTCTTTACTGAATGTTCTGTTTTTTTGAAGAAGAAAACCTTTCATTTGGTAGAAAATGCCACTTGGTTATGACAAACACTCATGAAACTCCTGTCTTCTTGAAAATAGCGAATATCTTAAAATTCACAAAATTTTTCACAGATTATAAGAAATTAGTTGGAATAGGTGTGCTCTTAAAAGCCAAACTTCCTGAGCTCCAGCTCTGCTTTTCCTGCTGTCTCTCCAGCAGGATCATGTGGAGGTCCTGCCAAAAACACATTCAACTGGTTCAAAGCTTAAATCTCTACCCTATCCTCCAACTTTCTTCTCACAGAAAAGGGCGCCCCCAGCTTGCCTTGCAGATGTCTCCAGGTTCTCCCTCCCCTCACCACTGATACCCAGTTCATCACCAAGCACTGTCAGCACTCTAAGTCAGTGGTTCTTGTTTCTGTCTCCTCTTTCTCATTGTCACTACTTGGCCCTCTCAAATGACCTATTGTAGGAACCTCATCAATGGTCTTCTTGCCTCCTCTAATATCCTTGACACAGTCACCAACATTATCTTTCCAAAACACAGAACAGTTTCCAGCTGCCTACAAAATGTTATCAAGACATAACCTGGTAGCCACCTTGCTTCCTGATTCCCTCTCATTACATCCTCCCCACACTTTGGATACTCCAGCCACACTGAAAAACTCACTGTTGCCCAAACATGCCCATCTCATTGCTCAAAGTACTTCTTCCTTCTCAATGCCTCTCCAACTTTATTTTTTTAAGAGATGGAGTCTTGCTATATTGCCCAGCTGGAGTGCAGTAGCTATTCACAGGCACACTTATAGCACACTACAGCCTCAAATTCCTGAGCTCAATCATTCCTCCTGCCTCAACCTGGACTACAGGTGCACACCACTGTGCCTGGCTATGTCCCCTAACTTTTTCAAAGTAATGGTACTCTTTCTCTTGTTCGTGCATGATGTACACATTACATTTCATCATAGCAACCAATGTGATCTTTTTTACAAAACCATCAAATAATACATTTTCTCTGCTTAAATTTTATGAGCTTCCTCTAAATTCAGAATGATAGATCAAATACTTCTAATCTATCGTGTGTATTATACAAGGCTCTGCATTTTTCTTGCTCCTGTCTCCATCTCTAGATCTCACTTGTACCACTGTTCTTCTCGCTCTCTATGTTCCTGTCACACAATTTCATTTTTATTCTGTAAAACGCCAATGTCATCCTCACCCTATGGTCTTTGCACTATAATTCCCTCTTCCTGGATTACTCTTCCCACACAAATTAACATGACTGACTTGTTCAGACCCTCAGAAGAGCACTCCACTGAAAATAGCCAACACCAACTCACTGCCAAAAAACTTCCTAAATTTTTTTCTAGCACCCGTCACTATCAACATCTCAAATGATTTTATGTATATATTTCCTTTACGTTCTCATCTGTCTCTTTCCAACAACAGGTAAGCCCCTTGAGGACAGGTTGCTTATGGCTTTGTCCATCACTGAATCCTCAGCACCTAATACAGACCGTGACACATTTGATGAGTGTATATTAAGAGAATTAAATGGAAAATACAGCCCTTGTCATGTATTATCTCATTTTAAGTTGTGTACATGTCCATCTTTCTCCCTAGACTGTACTCGTCTTGAAACCAGGGACTATGTACTAATTATATGTATATTCCCCCACAGCAATATCCCAAACTGTCATAGTAGGTATTCAGTAAGTTTTCTGGTTGGAATTGAGTTGAGTAACTCTGTCCTTCACTGAGCTATCCTTATCTCTCCAAATTTAAGATCTAGTAAGTTTGACCCCAGCCTCAGCCCTGTCAGTTAAGAGCTGTGTGACCACAGTCAAGTAGCTAAACTTCTCTGACTCTCTCTGATTGCTTATATGAAAAACAGAAATAATTACATTTTCTCTACCTAATTCCAGGGTAGTTGTGGGGATTAAATTAAATCACATATGCTCTTTCTTCTCATTAAACTGCAAACAGTTCAAGGTCTGAGATAACAGTTGTTTCTTTTTTGCCTAATGTATACAGAACAGCCTCATGCTCTGTGCACATAGGTCAAGCAATAATAGCCATCATTTATTGTGTAGCTACTATGTGACAGACACTGTAAAAAGCACCTTTTATAGGATACATCTTATTTAATGTAATCATTAAAACCATTATGTAAGAATATACATTGGTATCCCCATTTATAGATGAGAAAAATGGCACCTACAGAAGGTAAGAAATGTTCACAAAGCCATACACTTAGTCACTGGCAATGCTGGGATTTGATAGCACGTCTGTGTGAACAAATAAGTATAACTGCTGATACTTGTCATCTGTTCAAACTACCCAATATCCAGACAATTTTTCAGAGTTCCTCAACTGCTTTGGTGTTTACTTGAAGCCAAGAAAATCCTTTCAGTCTTTTTCTTTCAAGTCCTCCCACCCACAATACTAGTACAGCCAAGGAACAAACTCACGGCCTGAATTTGGCCATGTTCTCCCAGAACATTAAGTCTTGATAAGGGTGACAATGGAAAGAGGAAAGAGAGAGAGTTCATTCTTACCAGCAATGGTTCTTGTGCAACACTGCCCTGCAGTTTCCTCCAATCAAAAACTTCTGGCACTGCCTTTTCTCTTCTAAACCTGGTTCTCCAATCCTATCTTCCTTACAGTCAGATCCTAACAGCCTTTCGATAAATTGTTTTTGTTATTAAATTGGCCAGTTTCTGTTACTAGCCTAAACAGAACCTCAACTGATACAATATGCAAAAAGAAAAATAATATGAACACATAATGAATTCTCAAAATATATTTAATGAAGAAATAATCAATATGCTAATGAATGAGTAATCCCTACTCATATGTAAGGGTGTAAAATGTTAAATAATAGGCTAAGTACTACATGAAAATACATCATAAACAAAATTCACACGGTAGCATATGATTAATTGCCAAATTAATAGCCCAGGCTGTACATGCTGGATATCAGAGGAGAAAAACACAGCAAGCTTGAATGATCCAGCAAGCCTACATAACTTAATAAATACTTGTTGAATTAAGTCCTGATACCATTCCCTAAGGCAATCCTAAGTAAGCTAATGAATGCAACGTTCCTTCTCTTAGAGACATAAAGCCTGGGGTATTAGAATGTTTCAATACATAGTCATTTGAACTATTCTTCTTCGGAGCTGTGCAATTCAGCAAAGGCATGTTACAGAAAGACAGGTTTCTGCCACAGTCGTCTTAAGTACTTTCAGTCAACAAGCCTAGATCAAGTGACCACAGGGTCCCAGACATCAGTCAAGGTGTTAGGAACACATAGAGAAGTAAAATTCTGACAGCCGGAGTGCACCATCTAAGTGGAAAACAGAGACACAGGGAGCATATTATGAAAATAGTACATAATTGCAGATAGAGAACTGCCCAGAAATTGAGGAAGCTCTCAGAACGGAAACTTTATCCAAGTTGAGGAGGGGAAAGCCTTTTGAAGGAGAGTTGACTAGCTAGGTCTTAAAAAATGGACAGAATTGACAAAGGAAGAGTCAGGAGAAGGGTATCCCAGGAAAAGAGGCCAAGATAAGCAAGATAAATAAGCAAATAATATAAGCGAAACCACCATGGTATGTACAGGTGTGATGTGAGACAGTCAGTGACAGGAGATCATGTCCAAAGAGAAGCAGGAGATGAACCACGGAGGGTCTGGTTTGTGATAACACTGTAGACACTGGGACATAAAACCCTAATTGACTAGATCTGAGTCTCAAGGATGCCTGTGGAGGGTGGAGAGGAATCAGTGTCACTCAAACCACAAGACCTGAATGTGAGTGGGTTGATGCCTGGAGGATTATCTGGGAGCTATTACCAGAAAAGTGAATAGATGCCAAATGAGAAAGAGCTGATACTACCTATTAATATTTTTCCTAAATGGAGGACTAAAATGGCTTCCTAGCAATCGATTAGCAATAGATGTCAATAATAATAATTTATGTCTTTTACTCTTGAATAGTAATTTAAGCTTCACGATGTGTAGGAACCTCTATAAATGTGCTGGAGTATGAGTACCTTAAGGGCAAGGACATTATCTGTATTATAACCATCATGCCTCATACGCAGCAGGTACTCAACTAAATGTGTTTAATAAATAAGTGAATTAATGCATATAATACCTCATTTCATGTTTGCCATCAATTTTATAAGGTAGGGGTTTCTCTTTCCATTTCCTAAATAGATAAATTATATAGGTAATTAATAAAATTTTGGTGAGGAAATATATATTTTAATTATTTACTTTTATGGATACTGAATAAGAATAAATGACTCTAAATCTAGAAGAAAGAATTATAATTGGATTTACAAAAGGACTTCTTAATTCTAAGGTTTATAAAAATTAAAACTACTTTCCCAGAAAGGCCATAAATCTCCTACTCCAAAGATGTTTTAGGCCAAGTAAGATGTTAGTTTTAATGAAGTTTGCCTTCTTCAAAGCAGGGAGATGGACATGCTGAGCTTCAACAAATTAGTCTATAATTTCTCTTATAACACTGCAATGTTTCCTAGAAAAAGAACAAACAAACAAACAAAAAAAAACTTAATGGCTGGTTTCTTTTGCTATAGCGACACCTATTGTTATTGCTGGTACTTTGTTTTTAAGAAAGAAATATGTGGAAAAATAGCAACACATTTCAGCTCTAACAAAAAGGCTGTGAATATGAATTTTTATTTTAGTGGTAGGGATCTTTTCTAGCATTTCAGAAACGAATTTTTTTCTTTTTTTTTTTTTTTTTTTTGAGACGGAGTCTTGCTCTGTCGCCCAGGCTGGAGTGCAGTGGCCGGATCTCAGCTCACTGCAAGCTCTGCCTCCCAGGTT